>NC_138774.1:289742447-290112447 GCF_965119305.1 Pelophylax lessonae
GGAATGATCTTCCTTCTTGAGCTTTGCTTGCTCTAAGATGCTGTGCAGAGGATTTTCCAATTGAGACAACAGGCTGTCACACATTTCTTCAAAGTGACCCCTGTTCCTTTTCCCAGAGATATCAATATCATTCACCAAACATTTCATATTCATAGGCAGATCTGAAGCAGTTGCACTCATCAACTTCTTAAACTTTTCGCCCTCCTGAGCGAGTCGCAGTAAAGGCCTACTATTTGATTTGATATTCAGTTTATATTTCTTGCCAAACTCTTCACAGAAGTAGCCAACCAGAACATCATCAACTCTCCTTCCACCAACATAGGGGTTAAAGGCAACAACACAGTTGAACCCAGCGATCTGGGTGGTATCCATTATAGACCTCCTCTCTGCATCAGTGAAGAAGCATGGAACTGCAACACATTCTTTTACAGGTTTCTTCAATGCACTTTCTGCTGAACTATTTGACCGCTCAAGGTCACCTAGTTCTTTTTCTCTATCTGAATTCCACATGGAATGCATCTCAAGATCACGATCAAACTTCTGCCACCCGTCTTTCACCAGTTCCATTTTGGAAACACTCCCTGAAAGGCACTTATTCATTTGCTTCACGTTTTCACCAACAGCCTTAGTTTTCTCCACTAGGTTTTCAGCCTGAACTGAGAAATCACCACATTTCTTACTCAGCTCCTTTGTTTGCTGAAGTTCTAATGATACATTTTCCAATGCTTGAAGTTTTTGAAGGAACGGTTTATTCCAAAGGGGTGATTCAAGCCACATGTCGTCACATTTCTGAGGCTCACTCAGGACAGACCCCAAAACACTGATCCTTTTAAAAACTGCATCAGGCACACTATCCCCTCTTTGGGACAGATCCTCTGTTGCCTGGAATTCCTCTTCCAGTTCCTGCAACGGAATCTTCATCTCTTCTAGTTGCTGTTCTAAGGCTCGCTTAGACTTTTCTAGCTCCTGAACGCTTTTCACAACATCATCCTTGGAGCTGACCAATTCTTCCATTTCTGTACGCAGCTGTTTAACACTTTCTAGTTCAGCCTTACACTCTAGAGCTTCCTCCAAAGAGCGAGCCAAGAACAGGGCTTTGCTCTCGTTATCACGCACCTCCGTTTCTGCACGTGCGCGTTCTTCTGCATATTTTGCAGACACAGTCTTCTCTTCACCAAGCATCTGATCAAACTTCTTTTTCACATCTTCAACACACTGTAATGAACCAACGCTTTCTTCCATGCGTTTTTTCATATCCGCTATCTGAGCTTGCAATGTTGCGACTTGCTCTGATAGGTTTTTCTTTGCTTCCGCCTCCTCTTTTAATTGTTCCAGGAAGCCATTTTTCTCATCTTCCATTTGTTTGAGCTTTGTGCTAAAACTCAGCCTTTGACACCTCTCTTCCTGTAAGAGTTCCTGCGTGTCTTGCAGCTGCGATTCCAAGATAGAAAAATCTTCCGCAATTTCTCTAGATTTGCTGTCTGCTTGAGAAAGCCGATTTGTAACATTGTCCAACTCAACCTGCAATCGGGTTGCCTTCTCTGACAGCTTAGCACACACTCGGTCACCTTCTGACACCTTGACTTGCGATTCCTGCAGCTGTGCCTCTACTTTTTTTCTCTTGTGTTCAGAATCTCCTTTTCCCTGCATAAGAGCTTTCACCTCACTGGCTAGCATCTGGGAATAAGAATGTAATTCTGCCACACAGGCTTCTTTCTCCTTTAACTGCTGCTGGACACGTTGGGCTTCCCCTTTCCAACTTTCACAGTCCGCACGCCATTCATCTACCACATTGCTTAAAGTAGTGAGCTCATACACAGTACTCAGTAATTTAGCCTCTCTTTCACTTTTCTCTTTGTCGCTGAGAGACAATGTCGCTTCCAGAGCAACATTCTGTTTCTGCGACTCCTGCAGGTCTATTTTTGTAGCTCCCAAAGACTGAAGACTTTTTTCCAGCTGATTACGCAACTCCAACATATCAGCCATACTTTGCTTCTGCAAAGTCTGAATTTCACTTTCCTTTTCCATGAGGATGGTATCTTTCTCCATTATAGTCTCTCTGCGTTTTTGCAACTCGACCAAAAGAAGAGCAGTGGATTCTTCCCACTGTGACACATGAGACTTGAGTAGTTCATTTGTTTCCTGCAAGTTTCTATGCTCCATTTTAAGCAATTCCAAGGCTTGTTCCTTTTCTTCCATTTTCCGTTGCAAGGCATCCAACTCAGCCCTGCACACATACTCGGTTTCCTCCAAACCGATGGCCTCCATTGGCTGCTGGCGTCTCTGTTTCCAGCCTGCCATGCTCTCTTGATGAGCCTTTTGTTGAGCTGCAAAGCTCCGCTGAAAATCCGCATTTGCCTGCTGTTGAGCTGCATTTGCCTGCTGTTGTGCTGTATTTGATATAATCAGTTGTTTCAACATCTCCTCCATTTTGAGCTTACTTTTCATCTGAGCACACTGCGTCTCCATAGCAGTTTCATCAGTGTTGCTAGGGACAACAACCTTCCTCTTTAGTAGACTCTCTTTAGGCATGGATGGGGCTGGTTCAGACGGCAACATCCCCTCCATCCATAGAATCCGGTCTCTCATTTCATCTATCTTTGCATTTTTCAGGCGTTTGGACCGCCCCATCTTCAATAACTCCACAAACAAATTTTTCACAGTCCAGCAAACAATTTTCAGACCACTGTCTCTTCAACACATGTAGTTTTTCTCTCTCTTGCAGGATCTCTTTTCCTGCGCACACAGTTTGTGCAGTCACTTGCACCAGACACAACAAAGTTCATCAAATAATTTTGAGACCGCTGTCTCTTTAAAACACTTTTTTTTTTTCTGTCAGGATCTTCTCTCCTGCACACATAGATTGTGCAATCTCATGCACCAGATAAAGTTCATCAAACATATGCACTTCCTTGCAGGGATCTCTGCTTATGCCCACTGCATACCTCCACCATATGTAAGGGATTAGCTCGGTGGTAGGTGTGGATGACCCCTTGGGGGGTGCGTTTTCCCAGAGAGGTAGCCGACAAGTGCTTGCAAACAAACAGTGTGGTTTATTAAATGGTGTTTTCTTCACCAGGCTGTATGCAGCAAAACATCCAAAATAAAATAAAACAGAAAATAAATCCTTGCCTCTGTGGGCGGCTACCTTCTCACAACTGGAACCTGCCTAAGTGTCTGTCTCCAACCTACCGTCGGGCAGACTTCCTTGTCCTACAGCGGACACTCAATAGTCCTTTTATAATAGCTTCACAGGGCAACACAGTCCTTTGTTTCTTTCAAATCAACAGTTCGTCTTCTCACCTTTGAGACGTATTCACCCTTGGTTACCGTCCCGGGCACACATCACTCCGGGGGGTCTTCTCCCAGGCCCACACATCCTGTCGGGAGGCACACGCTGACTGTCCTCCTGCTCCCAGCCCACATGGCTTCAGGATGCAGCTTCTGGAGGCAGCAAACAATAGGAATTTCTCTGAACAAATTATAGAGCCTTAACTCCCTCATTCTGAACAGGTGAAGGCCTTTCAACTTCCTGCTGGCTAGCTCTGTAGCCAACACCCTAAATTAATTAATGGACTTCTCAATCAGGTGGAAATGTATCTCCTTCCTGTGACTACATTCCCAGATTTAGCTGACTTCCTGTTACAATATATATATATATATATATACATATACATATACATATACATATATATATATATATATATATATATATATATATATATATATATATATATATATCATCATTTGTAGATGGAAATGTTTCATAGCAGAAAGGAAAAAAATTGTTCGCTCAATCTTCACATATATGAAGAAAGACAGAAAGTTTTGAAAAAAAATCCCCAATAAATGATATTTTTTAACATTTTTATTGTATATGTTTTACAACAGAAAGTATTGGGGGTTCTTTTCAAAATTGTTATATTACAAAAAAATATATATATACACACATATATATATATTTTTTTTTCGATCTTTTTTTGTTTATATCACAAAAAATATATTATATATACATATATATATATATATATATATATATATATATATATATATATATATACATAATCCCCAAATAAATGATTTTTTTTTTTTAGCATTTTTATTGGATATGTTTTACAACAGAAAGTAGAAAGTATTGGGGGTTCTTTTCCAATTTTTTGGTCTTTTGTTGTTTATATCACAAGAAAAAAAAAAAAAAAACCAGCGAGGATCAAATACCACCAAAAGAAAGCTTTGTTTTTGTGGAAAAAATAAAAGAAATGTTGTTTGGGAAGAGATGACAAGTTAAAGTAGTGAAGGCCGAATAGCAAAAAAATGGCCTGGACATGAAGGGGGGGGGGTAAAATCTTCCGGAGGTCAGGTTGTTAAGCTCCAGCTAATATGGACATAAACAGCAGACAACACCGCTTTGTGTACCACGATTGTGTGGAACTGCAGATTGCTGTTTATTTCCCGGATTCTAGGAACTATAAATATGGATTATATTTGTTTAGGCACTGACTTGTAAAAAAAAAAGAAAAAAAAGCGGCTATTCCATCCAAACAAAGTCACGTGCGTACATTGAAGCAGCTGCGAAGTCGAACGTATCGCGGCTCTTTTTTCGGTCCTGTTTGTTATACAAAAGCTGTCAACAAGTTCCAGAATCGCGCTTTGCACGTGAAGCGTACGGCGAAGTTTTGGTGGTCGGCGATGAGATGTAACGCTTTTGTTTTGTACATCTTTAACGAGAATGACTTTGGACAGCCGTTGCCGGAGGGCTGCAGGAAAAACTCGTTTGGCTTCCACACATTCCTGAATGGAATCTTCAGAAAAATAAACATTTTCACAAAGAAGCTGGGGGGACGCCAAAGCCCGGCCCGGCCACGGCAGACACGGCGTCGTACCGTGCCATCGCTCTGACGCTTTCCACTACGAATGTCAATATGTACTGCGGCTTGTACCCGCGCTTTGCGCCATTCATTATTATTTTTTTGTTTTTTTCAAAGCCCATCTAAACTTTTGGCTAAACTGCTTCAATACCGGACACTCTCACCCCTTTCCTGCCCAGGCCAATTTTCAGCGCTGTCGCACTTTGAATGACAATTGCGCGGTCATGCAGCGCTGTACCCATATGACATTTTTATCATTTTTTTCCCCACAAACAGAGCTTTCTTTTGGTGGTATTTGATCACCTCTGGATTTTTTATTTTTTGCTAGACAAATAAAAATAGACTAAAAATTTTGAAAAAAAAAAAAAGGTTTTTCTTTGTTTCTGTTATAAAATGTAGTAAATTAGTATGTTTTCTCCTTCACTCATGGGAACTGATGAGGCTGCACTGATGGGTACTGATGATGAGGCACTAATATGCAGCACTGATAGATGGCACTGATGAGGCGGCACTAATGGGCACTGATGATGAGGCACTAATATGCAGCACTGATGGGCACTGATGAGGCGGCACTAATGGGCACTGATAGGCAGCAATGATAGGCACTGATGATGCAGCACTGATGGGCACTGATGAGGCGGCACTGATGGACACTGATGATGAGGCACTAATATGCAGCACTGATAGGCAGAATTGATATGCAGCACTGATGGGCATTATTAGGTGACCCAGATGGCCACTGATGGGTGTAACTGATGGGCACTAATATTCAGCACTGATGGGCACCGATAGGTGGCACTGATGGGCACTGATAGGCACTGATGGGTGGGACTGATTGGCAATGATGATCACTGATAGGTGGCACTGATGGGTGACACTGATGGGTACTGATGGGTGGGATTGATGGGCACTGATAGGCACTGATGGGTGGGGCTGATTGGCAATGATGGACACTGATAGGTGGCACTGATGGATGACACTGATGGGTGGGATTGATGGGCACTGATAGGCACTGATACGTGGGACTGATTGACAATGATGGGCACTTATAGGTGGCACTGATGGGAACTGATGGGTGGGATTGATGGGCACTGATAGGCACTGATGGGTGGGGCTGATTGGAAATGATGGACACTGATAGGTGGCACTGATGGGTGGCACTGATGGGTGGGATTGATGGGCACTGATAGGCACTGATAGGTGGGACTGATTGGCAATGATGGGCACTTATAGGTGGCACTGATGGGAACTGATGGGTGGGATTGATGGGCACTGATAGGCACTGATGGGTGGGGCTGATTGGCAATGATGGACACTGATAGGTGGCACTGATGGGTGGCACTGATGGGTGGGATTGATGGGCACTGATAGGTGGTACTGATTGGCAATGATGGGCACTTATAGGTGGCACTGATGGGAGGGATTGATGGGCACTGATGGGAGGCACTGATAGATGGCACTGATAGGCAGCACTGAGGAGGAGGCACTGACAGGCATTACTAATGGGCACTGATTGGCATTCCTGGTAGGAATGGATTCCTAAAGAGGAAGTAAAGCCTGGATTTTTTTTTTCCTTTTGGTTACCTGCAAAGTAAATGCATAATGTGCTAGTATGCGATGCATACTAGCACATTATGTGACATTTACCTGCAAACGTCCCCACTGTAGGCCGCATCCATCTTCGCCCGTCTTCCTTCCAGGTCTGAAGACTCTGACTGTGCTACTGGCCGGAGACGCGTGACGGCACTCCCGCCCATGCGTGCAGCACCTGCTGGTTACGGCACATGGCTCTGAAGAAACGGCATGGACGGCTGTTCCTTCAGAGCCCATGCACTGATGACATCATCAGCTGCATGCAATGTAAATATCTCCTTCAGGGGTCTTTTACCCGGGGGCACACGTGAAGGGGTGCGTGGAAGCGATTGAGCGGCTATACCCAGGTTCTGTTGCAGGTGCCAGGTGGGAGTGTGTGTAAAACCCCTCACTGCTATTGACTGAAGGCATATGTTGGCAGCACTGAAAGGGTTCAAGTTGGCAATTTACTGTCTGCCGAACCTGCCTTCGATCTGAACCCAAGTCGATGCACCTATCACTACTGTCTATCTGTGCGGTACAGTGATGTCATCTCATCCCTCCTCCAATCCTTTTTGATTGGACAGTGAATGAGCAGCAGTAGGCTGAAGAGGGTATCTCACTCCTCACTGTGCTCTCTCTCCTCCTATGAGCTTGTTTCTTTTAGCGTATTTGCATGTAGCTCACCTGACTGGCTGCCCACAAATCCAGGTACTCATCTGCAGTGGCGGCTGGTGCTCCATGGGCTGGGGGGGGGGGTGGCAGAAGGACCACACCATACCCCCCCCGGACCACCCCAGCCCACACACCATATCCCCCCCCCCCCCCCCCGGTCGCCAGCTCACTCACCCTGGACATGCGGAGGGCAGGCAGGCAGCAGCGGCGGCTTCCCCCTCAGTCTCCTGCATCTTCTCCCTCCTTCTCCTCCTTGGCCAATGGCATGGCTTCTCCTTTCCACCAATTGGGAAACGGGTCTCAGGACCCGCATCCTGATTGGCCAGGAGGAGGATCCGTGTGACAATAGCAAATATTCATTCGCTATTGTCACACAACTGGGTGGGCTCAGAGCGCAGTGCTCTGCACCACAAGCCCACCCTTTTTTGAAGCCTATTAGAGACTCTGGCTCTACTCACGTGCTTAAAAAAAAATGCTTAAAAAAAAAAAAACATCGGAATCCATGCTTCTGGTGCCCTGCATGTAGATTAGGGGGCTGAACGCATGGATAGGGGGGGCCCCTGCGCCCCCAATGGACGAGCCGCCACTGCTCATCTGTTTGTTTTATGATACAAGGGCTTTACTGAAAGTAATGCAAAAGTTGGTATAACTTTTTTTTATTAACCTTCATAGGTCATTCAAATTTCACATGTTGGTAAAGTATCTCTTCCTCTAAATAAACTCTTCTTCTTTTTCATTGGAGGCAAATAATGGATTCCAAGCAGAAGCAATGTGTCGTCATTGAGTTCATGAATGTAGAGAAGAGCAATACCGCTCAGGCCGGTCAATGTCCACAATCCAGGGTAGGTGCTGAACCTCCGCTCGACACCGCAAGGAACATATATGAAGAAAGACAGACAGCCTACCCAGAAGAGTTGAAGCTGTTATAGCTGCAAAGGGTGGAGCCAACTCAATATTGAACCCTACAGACTAAGACTGGGATGCCATTAAAGTTCATGTGAGTGTAAACCGAGGCGTCCCAATACTTTTGGCAATATAATGTACATCAAAACAATTCCTTAAAAAAAAAGTCCTATCGTCTTTTTTTTTTTTTTTGCGAAAGCTGCATCGTCTTAATATGATCGATAGCCGAACGCGGAAGAATAACACATTTACTCCCACAAAATATGGCACCGATTTCATTTTACAATGTGAAATTTGTCTCTTTACAGGTGTAATTCCTCTCAGCTGACAAAACTACAATAGTGTAAAAGACTTGACCATGTAATTGGCTTCCTTAACGCCTGAGATTTGGCCGTCTCAAACTTGTCTGGAAGTGAACCGTGTTTTTCTTTCCAGAAAAGTCTAGAGCCGGCAGGGTGGGAGCAGAGCCTGTCACTCAACTCCCTATCCTTAACCCACCCTATCATTGTTTGCCTGTAGACTGCTGACAAGGAACAAAAGAATGGTTGGGGGAGGGATACGGGGACCAATAAATCTAAAAAATTTTACTGAAACTCTATGAAAATCAGTTTTCATTCATTTTTGTAGAACTCAGACGTATGCTTTTAATTAATGATTTTGAATGCAGTCTAACTTACCCGATTCCTGGTATAAAAAAAAAAAGAACACATTTCTTTGTACTACAAAATTTCAAAAAAAGTTTCCTTCAATAAATAGAAATCAGACTAAACTGCACTGAAAAGTAAAGGTGGCCATACACGTAACATGTATTACTGCAGTGCCATTCATGTCGTTCTGCTATTGGGGTGCCATTAAACGGTACCCTAATGCACTAAGGAAGGGGGTCTCCCGAACTTTCCAAACAAAGGGCTGCTTGCTGTCCTTCAGATTTAAGGTGGACCAGCCTATAGCTAGTGGAATTAGAAAATGTCCCAGCCTTGGAAGAGGAATAGTGTCTCATCATTGGTGTCAGTGGAAGGAATAGTGCCCCATCATTGGTATCAGTGGGAGGAGTAGTGTCCCATCATTGGTATCAGTGGGAGGAATAGTGCCCCATCATTGGTATCAGTGGGAGGAATAGTGTCCCATCATTGGTATTAGTAGGAGGAATAGTGCCCCATCATTGGTATTAGTAGGAGGAATAGTGCCCCATCATTGGTATCAGTGGGAGGAATAGTGTCCCATCATTGGTGTCAGTGGAAGGAATAGTGCCCCATCATTGGTGTCAGTGGGAGGAATAGTGTCCCATCATTGGTGTCAGTGGAAGGAATAGTGCCCCATCATTGGTATCAGTGGCAGGAATAGTGCCCCATCATTGGTATTAGTGAGAGGAATAGTGCCCCATCATTGGTATCAGTGGGAGGAATAGTATCCCATCATTGGTATTAGTGAGAGGAATAGTGTCCGATCATTGGTATCAGTGGGAGGAATAGTATCCCATCATTGGTGTCAGTGAAAGGAATAGTGTCCCATCATTGGTATCAGTGGGAGGAATAGTATCCCATCATTGGTGTCAGTGAAAGGAATAGTGTCCCATCATTGGTATCAGTGGGAGGAATAGTGTCCCATCATTGGTATCAGTGGAAGGAATAGTGCCCCATCATTGGTGTCAGTGGGAGGAATAGTGCCCCATCATTGGTGTCAGTGGGAGGAATAGTGTCCCATCATTGGTGTCAGTGGGAGGAATAGTTCCCCATCATTGGTATCAGTGGGAGGAATAGTGCCCCATCATTGGTGTCAGTGGGAGGAATAGTGCCCCATCATTGGTATCAGTGGGAGGAATAGTGTCCCATCATTGGTATCAGTGGGAGGAATAGTGCCCCATCATTGGTATCAGTGGAAGGAATAGTGCCCCATCATTGGTATCAGTGGGAGGAATAGTGTCCCGTCATTGGTATCCGTGGGAGGAATAGTGTCCCATCATTGGTATCAGTCGGAGGAATAGTGTCCCATCATTGGTGTCAGTGGGAGGAATAGTGCCCCATCATTGGTATCAGTGGGAGGAATAGTGCCCCATCATTGGTGTCAATGGGAGGAATAGTGCCCCATCATTGGTATCAGTGAGAGGAATAGTGCCCCATCATTGGTATCAGTGAGAGGAACAGTGTCCAATCATTGGTGTCAGTGGGGGAAATATTACCCCATCATTGGTGTCAGTGGAAGGAATAGTACCCCATCATTGGTGTCAGTGGGAGGAATAGTGTTCCATCATTGGTGTCAGTGGGAGGAATAGTGTTCCATCATTGGTGTCAGTGGGAGGAATAGTGCCCCATCATATGTGTCAGTGGAAGGAACAGTGTCCAATCATTGGTGTCAGTGGGGGAAATAGTACCCCATCATTGGTGTCAGTGGGAGGAATAGTGTCCCATCATTGGAGTCAGTGGGAGGAATAGTGTCCCATCATTGGTGTCAGTGGGAGGAATAGTCCCCCATCATTGGTGTAAGTGGGAGGAATAGTGCCTCATTATTGGTATTAATCAGTGAAATTGTTCCCCATTGGTGGTGTCAGTGGAAAAAATTGTACCCCTTAATTGATGTCAATGGGAGGAATAGTGCACCATCATTGGTACTAGAAGGAGGAATTGTGTCAGTGGAATAAATAGTGCCCCATTGTTGGTGTCAGTGGGAGGAATGGTGATCCATCAATTATATCAGTGGGATTAATTTAATAACCGCTTCTGAAACTCATCCTTGGCGATCATTAACCCAACAAAAAATAATAAAGGATAAAACAAAAACGGCATTTCCATAACTCCGTCCCTCACGTTTTATTCTGACCATTTTCCATTTTTCCCGGTTTCTTTCCATCTTCCGTATTCCAGCCATAAAAGTCCTCTATGTACTTAGCGACATCTCTGGGGGGAGAGCACGTAAGACGAAGAGCTATCCTCTCTGCAGGGTAATTCTTGCCGAATAGTTTGGGATAAAATATTGCAACATTTAGAGCACATTTGCACAGTGCAAAGCTTAAACACAAGCAGCTTCATCGCCCATTTAGATACATTTTGTGTACTTTTTGTGTATTTTTGCCGTATGCCGAATCTGTATTTACAGCTGCAGTTTGGAGCTGATTCCAGCAGATTTTTACCCCACCGCGTGCTCTAAAATGCTGGAAACCGCTCCTCGTGAGGGTTTAAAATGTGCTGTTATTCTTTCCTTTAGTCTTGAGCAGAGGAGTAACTAGACCCTTTAGGCCCCCACAAGGACATACCTAGAGCATTTGGCACCCGGGGCGGATCCTAAATCTGGCACTCCCTCCCCAAGGCAGGCAGGCAGTGACGTCACGTGTAGAGCCCTCGCACACTGCGGCCGACTTTAGGGTCATGACTTTTGGTCGCAGCCAGTGCCAGGATAAAATCGTGTTTATGAGTAAGCGAATGTAATTTTGTGAAACGCGTCAACCTTTGTCCTTGATGTGCCAAGTCGTGTATGGATCTACAAGTGGTGAATAAATTCATGTTCTTCTTTCATATTGGAGTGCGGTCCTTTGTCTTTGTGTATATAGTGCGCTAGGATTATGGATCTGACACACACCCGGCTTTGAATGGAAGTATCTTCACCTGAGTGGCTTACCTGTTGTCAGATCACCTGTGGCCAGGTGACAGCTGCACCCTGTTGGGGACAGGGATGCACCGCAAGGTAGTGAACCCAATAGCTGACTGCTGCCGATGGACAGGAAACGTGAACCCAAGATTCTCCAGGGCGAGGAGTCTAAGGCCCAACAGGTGTTCACCAGAGCCTCTAGTGGCGAGGATGGACTTTGCTGCAACTGGACCCAGGTCGCAGCCCCTGGGGTCCCCCTGGTCACGCTATGTGGGGAGAGAGGGGAAGCAGCCACTCAGGACACAAGGGATAGTGATGGGTAAGCCGAGGTTGGGGCAACAGGCAGATGAGGGTAATCAAGGAACAGGCCAAAGGTCAGGGTAACAGGCAAACAGGAGTAGTCAGAGACAAGCCAAAATCGGTACACAGAAAGGTAGATGAAGCACACGGCAGACAGGAAACAACTAACAAACACTGTTGAACAGCAAAGCAGACCTGCAGTGCACTGGTTAATATAGACTTCCTGGAATGGCCTAGGGTGGAGCCATACAGGGAGGAGAGACGATAAAAGGCAGCCAGAAGGAGAGTCAGGCCTCTAATGGAAGCATGGAGGAGAAGGTAAGCTGCCAGACACTATTGCATGTCCATGACACCTGTTTTGTACTTCAGGATAAAATCCTCTAGTACCCTGGGCAAAAATTGCAAACTGTGCCCCCCTTCATTATGTGCAAGCTTTTGAGGGGGGGGGAGGAGGAGAGAGAGCACAGCCTATACCTCCTCCTGAATCTCTCCTTTTCTTCTTGTTGCTTCCAGCACTGGGCTGACAGAAGTAGTGATGCCCCTGTCACTTCTCATTACAGCCTTATAGTAGAAGAAACTTGCAGTGCCCCCATCCCTACACCCTGGGCCTGAGGCAGACATCCCTTCTGCCCACCCCTTGTCCCTGCCCTGATCACAGCTTTCCGCTCTAATTCATCTCAAAGGTGTTCTATCGGGTTGAGGTCAGGACTCTGTGCAGGCCAGTCAAGTTCCTCCACCCCAAACTCGCTCATCCATGTCTTTATGGACCTTGCTTTGTGCACTGGTGCGCAGTCATGTTGGAACAGGACGGGGACATCCCCAGACTGTTCCCACAAAGTTGGGAGCATGAAATTGTCCAAAATGTCTTGGTATGCTGACGCCTTAAGAGTTCCCTTCGCTGTAAATAAGGGGGCAAAGCCCAACCCCTGGTAAACAACCCCACACCATAATCCCCCCTCCGCCAAATGATTTGGACCAGTGCACAAAGCAAGGTCCATAAAGACATGGATGAGTGAGTTTGGGGTGGAGGAACTTGACTGGCCTGCACAGAGTCCTGACCTCAACCCGATAGAACACCTTTGGGATGAATTGGAGTGAAGACTGCGAGCCAGGCCTTCTGGTCCAACATCAGTGCCGGACCTCACAAATGCTCTTCTGGAAGAATGGTCAAACATTCCCATAGACACACTCCTAAACCTTGTGGACGGCCTTCCTAGAAGAGTTAAAGCTGTTATAGCTGCACAGGGTTGGCCAACTCAATATTGAACCCTACGGACTAAGACTGGGATGCCATTAAAGTTCATGTGCGTGTAAAGCAGTGGTGGGATTCAGCCGGTTCGCACCGGTTCCATAGAACCGGTTGCTAACTTTCTGCAAGTTCGCAGAACCGGCTGAATCCCTCTGCGCGTCTGAGGAAGCGCAGGACAATTGAATGTCCCGCGCTCGGACAGACGTGGCGGCCGGGGGGCGGAGCAGTGCGCTCCTCCCCGCCCATTCTGTGACAATAGCGAATGAGAATTAGCTATTGTCACATGATCCTCCTCCTGGCCAATCAGGGAGCGGGTCCTCCCGCTTCCTGATTGGCCGAAAGGCAAACACCGTGCCATTGGACGAGGAGAAGGCGCCGCGGGAGGACTCGGAGACGCGGGGAGCCGACTGCGAGACCGTCCATGAGGTAAGTGCATGGGTCTCGCGGGGGGGGATCGCTGGCACTCTGCAATTGGGGGCAATGTTGTGGCTGGCACTCTGCAATTGGGGGCAATGCTGTGGCTGGCGCTCTGCAATTGGGGGCAATACTCTGGCTGGCGCTCTGCAATTGGGGGCAATACTCTGGCTGGCACTCTGCAATTGGGGGCAATGTTGTGGCTGGCACTCTGCAATTGGGGGCAATGCTGTGGCTGGCGCTCTGCAATTGGGGGCAATGCTGTGGCTGGCGCTCTGCAATTGGGGGCAATACTCTGGCTGGCACTCTGCAATCATTAGGGGCAATGCTGTGGCTGGCACTCTGCAATCATTAGGGGCAATGCTGTGGCTGGCACTCTGCAATCATTAGGGGCAATGCTGTGGCTGGCACTGTGCAATCATTGGGGGCAATGCTGTGGCTGGCACTGTGCAATCATTGGGGGCAATGCTGTGGCTGGCACTGTGCAATCATTGGGGGCAATGCTGTGGCTGGCACTGTGCAATCATTGGGGGCAATGCTGTGGCTGGCACTCTGCAATCATTGGGGGCAATGCTGTGGTCACTGTGCATTGAAAGGGGGGCACGCTGGTCTCTCTGCATTGAAAGGGGGGCACGCTGGTCACTGTGCATTGAAAGGGGGGCACGCTGGTCACTGTGCATTAAAGGGGGCATGTACACTGGTCACTGCATTGAAAGGGGGCACGCTGGTCTCTCTGCATTGAAAGGGGGCACTCTGGTCACTGTGCATTGAAAGGGGGCATGTACACTGGTCACTGCATTGAAAGGGGGCACGCTGGTCTCTCTGCATTGAAAGGGGGCACTCTGGTCACTGTGCATTGAAGGGGGCATGTACACTGGTCACTGTGCATTGAAAGGGGACACGCTGGTCACTGTGCATTGAAAGGGGGCACGCTGGTCTCTCTGCATTGAAAGGGGGGCACGCTGGTCTCTCTGCATTGAAAGGGGGGCACGCTGGTCTCTCTGCATTGAAAGGGGGAACGCTGGTCACTGTGCATTGAAAGGGGGCACGCTGGTCATTCTGCTGGGAAAGTCGGAACTGGTTACTAAAATTTTTGAATCCCACCACTGGTGTAAAGGCAGGCGTCCCAATACTTTTGGTAATATAGTGTATATTCATCAAGAACCTTCTCCACATACACTCCAAATTTTGGAGGAAAAAAATGAAAAATGATCATTAACGCTGGCCGACCAGCCGTCCTGGCTTTACAGCGGCAGGTCGGCCCTGTCCCGGAAAACGACACACCTGTACGTCACTTAGTGGGACCGCTAGTGGGGGGCGCCCATTCGCCACAGGGGAAGCTAATCAGCGGGTCCGCCGGGCACCCGCGGTCGCTCCCTGTGGAGATAGAACGGCGGTCTGATGTTGTAAACACGGCAGACCGTTGTTGTGTTAGTGATTAAACACAGGGATCCTCCTATTTAGCATAACAGGTCTCTGTTGCAGCAAACCCCTTCCCCACACAGTTAGAAAGCACCTCCTAGGGACACATTTAACCCTTTGATCGCCCCTAAGTTAACCCCTTCCCTGCCAGTGTCATTAGTACAGTGACAGTGCATGTTTTTAGCACTGATTACTGTAATAATGTCATTGGTCCACCCAAAAGAGTCAAAAATGTCAGTTAGGGGTCTGATCTGTCCGCCGCAATGTCGCAGTCCCGCAAAAAAAATTGCAGATTGCCGCCATTACTAGTAAAAAATAAATAAAAATGACATAAATCTTTCCCCTAGTTTGTAGACGCACAAACCAATCAAAATACGCTTATTACAATTTTATTTCTACCAAAAATATGTAGCAGAAAACAAATTGGCCTAAAATATAAGAAAAATGTTGATTTTTAAATGTTGTTTTTTATTGGGAATGTTATATAGCAGAGTGTGAAAAATATAGTGATGTAAAGGGGTGTATAGGGGATTATAGAGATGTATAGGGGTGTATAGGGATGTTTAGGGGTGTATAGGGAATTATAGAGGTGTATAGGGGAGTAAAGGGATGTATATGGGTGTATAGGGATGTATAGGGTTGCATAGAGCTATATGGGAATGTATAGAGATGTATAGCAATACATATGGGTGTATGGAGATGTATATGGGTGTATAGGGGTGTATGGGGGTGTATAGATATGTATAGGGTGTATGGGGGTGTATAGGGTTCTATAGAGATATATAGAGATGTGTAGGGGTGTATACGAATGTATAGTGGTGTATAGGGGTGTATAGAAATGCATAGGGGTGTATAGGGATGGAGAGGGGTGTATAGGCATGTATAGAAAACTACAAGGGGTGTATAGGGGTGTATAGGGAAAGATAGGGGTGTACAGTAGTCCGTAGGGGTGTATAGGGGTCCATAGGGGTGTATAGGAGTTCATAGGGATGTATAGGGATGTATTGGGGTGTATTGAGATGTATAGGAGTGTATAGAAATGTATAGGTGTGTATAGGTTGTACAGGGGTGTATAGCGATTTATAAAGATGTATAGGGGTGTATAGGGATGTATATGGAAGTATAGAGATATTTAGGGGTGTATAGAAATATATAGAAATGCATAGGGATGTATAGGGATATATAGGGGTGTATGGAGATATATGGGAATATATAGAAATACATAGGGGTGCATAGGGATGTAAAAGTGGTATATAGAGATATATAGGGGTGTATCGGGATGTATAGGGGTGTATGTGGGTATATATGGATGTATAGCGATATTTAGGGGTGTATATAAATATATAGGGGTGTACAGAGATATATAGGGATTTATAGGGAAGTATAGGGGTGTATGGGGATGTATATGGGTGTATGGGGATGTATAGATGTGTGTAGAGATGTATAGAGATGTGCAGGGATATATAGGGGTGTATAGAGATGTATAGGGGCGTATAGGGATGCATCGCGATTCATAGGAATTTATAGAGATGCATAGGAATGTATAGGGGTGTATCTGGGTGTATAGGGATATATAGGGGTGTATAGAGATATATAGAAATGCATAGGGATGTATAGAGATATATAGGGGAGTATAGGGATGTATAGGGGAGTATAGTGATGTATAGGGGTGTATATGGGTATATAGGGATGTATAGAGGTATATAACGGTGCATAGAGATATATATGGATGTATAGGGGTGCATAGGGATGTACAGGGGCATATAGGGATGTATATGGGTGTATGTGGATATATAGGGGTGCATAGAGATGTATAGAAGTGTATAGGGATATATAGGGGTGTAGAGGGATGTGTAGGGATATATAGGGATGTATAGAGATGTATAGGGGTGTATAGGGATATATATAGGTCTGTTTAGGGATTTATAGGGATGTATAAGGATGTATAGGGATATATAGGGGTGCATAGAGATATATAGGGATGTATAGGGGTATATAGGGTGTATAGGGATGTATAGGGGTGTATGAGGGATGTATAGGGGTGTATAGAGATATATAGGGATGCATATGGATATATAGGGGTGTATAGGGATGTATAAGGGCGTATGGGGGTGTATAGAGATATATAGAATTGTGTAGGGATATATAGGGGCGTAGATGGATGTATAGAGGTGTATAGAGATGTATAGGAGTGTATAGGAATATATTTAGGGGTGTATAGGAATTTATAGGGGGTTATAGGGATTTATAGGGATGTATAGGGATATACAGGGGTGTATACAGATATATAGGGATATATAGGGGTGTATAGGGATGTATAGGGGTGTATGAGGGATGTATAGGGGTGTATAGAGATGTATAGGAGTGTATAGGGAAATATAGGGGTGTAGAGGGATGTATAGGGATATGTAGGGGTGTAAATAAATGTATAGTAGTGTATAGGGATATATAGGGGTTCTGGGGATTTATAGGGGTGTATATGGATTTATAGGGATGTATAAGTATGTATAGGGATATATAGGGGTGCACAGGAATTTATAGGGGTGTATAGGGATGCATAGGGATATATAGGGGTGTATAGGGATTTATAGGAGTGTATAGGATAGGGGTGTAGAGGGATGTATAGTGATATATAGGGGTGTAAAGAGATGTATAGGAGTGTATAGGGATGTATAGGGGTGTATAAGAATGGATATGGATATATAGGGGTATATAGCAATTTATAGGGGTGTATAGGGATATATAGGGGTGTATAGGGATTTATAGGGGTGTATAGGAGTGTATAGGGGTGAATAGGCATATATAGGGGTGTATAGGGTTATATAGGGGTGTATAGGGATGTATAGGAGTGTATTGGGGTGTATAGGGATATATACTGTAGGGGTGTATAGGGATGTATAGGGATATAGAGGGGTGTATAGGGATTTATGGGGGAGTATAGGGATATAGAGGGGTGTATAGGGATATAGAGGGGTGTATAGGGATTTATGGGGGAGTATAGGGATATAGAGGGGTGTATAGGGGTGGGAGCTGAACTGGTTACCTAATGAGACAGATTTTAGTGTATGGTTAGTGTAGGGTATTTTTGAGTCTATGCTTGCAGTGGTGTTGATGGAAGGATAGTCATAGAGCTTACCTCCTTCAGTTGCCGGGATTCTCCCAGCAGGGACCGCGCTATGATTGGGTACCAGAGGATATTATGCAGCTTTGCAGAACCGTATATCCATCTCTGCAATTTAATATCGGCTCCTAATGTGCTGATGTTGCATTTCAGTAAGAGGGGACATTGATTTTTTTTTTTCTATGATACTTTGGCACGTCTTTTTATTGCAGGTTTGTGAAAGGACATTGCAGCTAATTTTTTTTTTTTTGTCTGCATAATTGAAAAGCAACGCACTACAGTTGTAGATGTTAGATACAGCTTTCTGAATCCGGTGCAAAGAAAAGCTCAGGGTGGGAGCTGGAGAGGATCTCTGCTGTGATATCGTATGAGCATTTCAGAAACTAAGGTGTACTCCTACCAGCAGTACCGGGTCAGCCTTATTCAGCGCCCAGGGCAAGGATCCAGAATCCCCCACTGGTAATACATGCCGTAGAATGGTTGAATCCCCCTGCATCTATTCTTTGCCCCCTTTTTTCTCTGCACCCAGGGCAGCTGTCTCTCCTGCCCACCCCTTGTCCCGGCCCTGCCTACCAGGGCCTAAGATAGCAGCGATTCTACTTTGGGAGTGACTCTGTTGGCACCCCTACTTTAATATGTGGTGTGAAGTTTTTTTTTTTTTTCAAATGCCACTTTAGAACAGTATGGTCACCTGCTGACTTGACGCTATCCACAGGCAGCTTAACTCTTCAATAAGACATGGACTCTTGTCATCATTGGGAAGAATTACCCCCTTACAAATAGCTAAAAGGAACAATGTTGTCATTGGAAACTTATCTGAGAGGCAGAAATTGCCCATTGCAAACTCTGGAGGAACCCTAGGGTTCCATGGAACCCTGGTTGAGAAACCCTGCACTAATGTATCATGAGTCGTAGATCCAAGAATTTTTAGCAGCGGTTCCCTGGGGACCGGAAAGTTATTTCGAGGGTTCCTCTGTGTCGAAAAGGTTGAAAAAGGCTGATAATAGATGAAAGATGATAAAGGTTTTGCTAGGAACTCATGGAAAGTCCATCCGTAGGCATGAGCAGTAGTGTTGGGCGAGCAGTTCAGATTGGGCAAAAGTTCGGCCCGAACATTGTCAGGGAACATCTGAATTTGCTGGGAATAGTGCATTGACTGGGTGCCCTGGCTGAGTAAAGCTTCGCCCAATCAGGGCAAAGTACCGTGCCCCATGATTTGCAATGGCGGCTTTGTGCATGCCTAAAAAAATAAATAAATAAAGTAGAGAAGAAAAAAATTATAAAATCTATGAATTTTATTTTCTTACCAGTGGCAGCTAAAGCTCCATAGGCCAGGGGTGGGGGTCGCAGACGGATCGCACCATACCCCCCCCCCCCCGGTCAACACCAGCTCACACACCATACCACCCCCCCCCCATCCCCCCCAGTTGCCGGCTCACTCACCTGGACTGACGTGGAGCGCAGGCAGCTTCCCCCAGCTGCGGAGGCTTCTCCCTCCTCCTCCTCCTTGGCCAGTAGCATGGCCTCTCCTTTTGGCCAATCAGGAAACGGGTCTCAGGACCCACTCCTTGATTAACAGTGTGATAATAGCACATATTAATTCGCTATTGTCACACAACTGGTGGGCTCAGGGTGCAGTGCTCTGCGCCCCAAGCCCACCCTTTTTTGAAGCCTGATAGAGCCTCTGGCTCTAATCACGTGCTTAAAAAAAAAAAAGCCCATTGGAATCCATGCGTCCGGCACCCTGCATGTAGATTATGGGGCCGGGCGCAT
This sequence comes from Pelophylax lessonae, assembly GCF_965119305.1. Taxonomy (NCBI): domain Eukaryota; kingdom Metazoa; phylum Chordata; class Amphibia; order Anura; family Ranidae; genus Pelophylax; species Pelophylax lessonae. Next base: position 289,762,327 of record NC_138774.1, read on the forward strand.
GGATAGGGGGGCAGTGCCCCGAATGCACCAGCCGTGGCTGGGAGGAGAATCAGTGTGATAATAGCGCATATTCATTCGCTATTGTCACACAACTGGTGGGCTCAGGGCGCAGTGCTCTGCGCCCCGAGCCCACCCTTTTTTGAAGCCTGATAGAGCCTCTGGCTCTAATCACGTGCTTAAAAAAAAACCCATTGGAATCCATGCGTCCAGCACCCTGCATATAGATTAGGGGGTCGGACGCATGGATAGGGGGGCAGTGCCCCCAATGCACCAGCCGTGGCTGGGAGGAGAATCAGTGTGGCAATAGCGCATAGTCATTCGCTATTGTCACACAACTGGTGGGCTCAGGGCGCAGTGCTCTGCACCCCGAGCCCACCCTTTTTTGAAGCCTGATAGAGCCTCTGGCTCTAATCACGTGCTTCAAAAAAAAAAAATAGACATTGGAATCTGTGCGTCCAGCGCCCTGCATGTAGATTAGGGGGTCGGACGCATGGATAGGCGGGCAGTGCCCCCAATGCACCAGCCGCCACTGTTTCTTACTTTATTACATTTAGTTATTATTCCTTCTTTCCTTTTTTTTTTTTTCATATCCCTAAATTTACCCTCCAGTCCAAGGCAGTACGGTTTTATAAACCAGCCGGCGATGGCGGTGAAGGTAAACCTGTATTGGCTATTGCAAAGCATGAATTAGGCAGATGTTCCATAAGCCCGTAGACTTTAACTTTGGCTGCGAAGCTGTAATTACTTGCACGGCTCGCTGTATCATTGACGTATGTTATATTTGTTATCCCCCTTTCTGAACCTCTGCGAGGCTCGTAGGAGAATATTGGGTCCCATGTTTATGTAAAAACCACACACGGCCTGACACGGGGAAAAAAAATAAAAGTCCTCTTCCTGGAATGCAGTAGTGACGTCACCCACGGCTAATTTAAAACCCCAAATCTTCCCTTTTTCCTAGAAGGCTGAGATAACATGTCTGCTCCAACCGGCGGCTTTAGACCTGCAGAAAAATTGTAACTTTATACGAAAAAAATGTTATATATTGTTAATTATTCATCAGTTCGATCGCAGACGCTTATTTGTTACCTTTGGATCCGTTACATCAGATAATGCGAGGAGTACCAGGAAAGGCCAAGCGTATCGTAGAAAAACAGAAATGGTAACGCGGCACGATTAACCACTTCGGCCGAGGAAGGTTTTACCGTCTTCGTGACCAGAGCATTTTTTGCTATTCTTTAACTGGCGATTAACTAAATTTATACATTTTTTTCCACACAAATACAGTGAGGGGGAAAAAAGTAGTATACCCCCCTGCTGATTTTGTACATTTGCCCACTGACAAAGAAACGATCAGTCTATCATTTTAATGGTCGGTTTTTTTTTAACAGAATGACAAAAAAGATATCCAGAAAAACACTTTTAAAAAAAGTTAAACACTGAATAAGTGAAATAAATATTTGATCCCCTATCAATCAGCAAGATTTCTGGCTCCCAGGTGTCTTCTATATAGGTAATAAGCTGAGATTAGGAGCACTCTCTTAAAGGGAGTGCTCCTAATCTCCTAATCTCAGCTACTTCTGTAGCAAAATTACAGTGTCCAGATTGTACTCTTCCTGTGGCTTCTTGATACCAGTACCACCTCTTTAGGCACTGCCAACTCATCTGGCTGCAGCTGCCCCTGTCCTAGCCCTCCAGGCTAACTTCTTTACAACAGTCCTCCAGACTGACATTCACCAGCCCACCCGGTGGACTCTCAGGAGATCTCCTAGTAGTGCTGATCTTCTCACGCTGTCCTCTCTCCTTGCTCCCGTGCCTCCGGGAAGGGCTTCCTCCATGTGTTATGGCAGGATCCCTCCAGCACTCGAGCTCCGGCCCAAGGTCACTCCCCAGAATAGAGGGCACTCTTAAAGGCCACCAACCGCCTCCTCAGCACTTCGTCCCTATCTACCACCCAACTGCCCCTGCCGGCATAACTCATGCCTATTTATGAAATGGCCTGCCTCTGCCAGCCCTCTACTGGGGATTGGCTGAGGAACGTATAAATATGCTAAGCAACTCCTCCTAACCTCCACCCACTATGTCTAGAACATTCTCCAATGTCTTAAAAAACAGGGGGAGGCACCAGAGAGAATGCCAGGATGAGTCATCCAGCCCTGAGTCACTGAACCCTGACTCAGATTCCCAGCTCAGGCTTGGCCCTGACTAGGGGCTGACTGGCAACTTTTGGCCCAGGGGGCAAGTAAAATACAGAGGCCCAAGGTGCAGGGACTTGGCCCCCCTCCCACTCTCCCTCTTCCCGGCCTCCTTCTGACCCTCATTCCAGGCTGAAGCTCTGATCCAGGTACTCTCTACCCTCCAGCCGAATCCGGGTTCCCAACCTGGCCAGCAGGGGACGGTTGGGGGGGGGGGAGGGGCTGGGACAGCTCAGATGGTGCTGGCCGGGGGAGAGTCTCCTGTGGGGCATGGAACAGGCTTCTGCTCAGAAACAATTTACACCATCCATGCTGGGGAAGGGCTGCGCTCTGTCCTTTTCTTCATCCTGCACTCAGTAGGTCAGCAGTGGGGACTTCTTACTTCTCTTCACTAGGAATCATTTAGGCATGTCTGTGGCAAAAGCAGTTCAGCCTTTTTACAGGGCATCAGAGCAGCCCAGGGGGCATTTGCCCCCCTGCCCCCTGGCCCAGTCCTCCTCTGGCCCTGACCCAAATTAATTTTTACCTACACTAACAAACTTTTACTAACATCTAGCACACACTGGAAGGTGCTGCACTGGCTTTAGTATGAGCCTCCGGGAAGCCTTGCAACATTTTGGAGATGGTTTACCACTCGCTAATAAGGCTTCATGTACACTGGCAGCACCTAAACTTGACTTTAGTAGCTCTTGGCGTTATTTGGCCAAAGCGCCTAAACTCAACTTGGCAAAAGCCTATGTGTCCATGTACACACAGGCTTTTAGCGGATGTAGGGATGATCGAACGGTTCGGGGCGCCCATCGGTTCGACCCGAACATTGGCTGTTCGAAATTCGGCCGAATTCCGAACTTTTTGCGGTAAAAGTTCGGAATTCGGCAACCAGAACCACCCAAGTAAAAGCCAATTGAGGGGGCAGGAGTCTGCTAGGAATGTGATTGGAGTGACTAGGGGGTCCAGAGGCCAATCAGTAGTGAATATGCCCCCCGGTATATAACATAGCCCCGCCAAATCTCTAGCACTGTAATAGAGAGGCTGTGGAAGCATTTCTGTTACTCCTGCTGCTCCAGTGTCATTTAGCAATTATTAGTGTGAGGAAAGGGATATGCAGTGTAGTTAGGGTACTATATACCACTATAGTTAGATTCAATAATTGAGTTTTTGAAGGGAAAGTGTCAGGGTGACCGTAATGTAGTTTAGGGTGAACTGACTCTGACTGCTATGCCAGGGTGACTGAACTCATCCATGTCAGGGTGACCGCCATAGAAAAAAGATAATTTTTCTTAGAATTTTTAGTAGAGCAGAGATGGGGTTCCGCTCCTTTCACACCTGGACGTTTTTGTTTCAGGCATTTATTGAGCTTTTTTGTGGACGTCTTTGGAGGCAGGCATGACATCTGAACTTCTGTATAGGGGTATATATACACACACACACACATATATATATATATATATATATATATATATATATATGTATATGTGTGTGTGTGTGTGTGTGTGTGTGTGTGTGTGTGTGTGTATATATACCCCTATACAGAAGTTCAGATGTCATGCCTGCCTCCAAAGACGTCCACAAAAAAGCTCAATAAACGCCTAAATCCAAAGAAATTTTTTTTTTTTTTTTCAATAATTTTTTCAATAATTGGCTCTCTATCAAAAACGACAATTTTTAAGAACTTTTTTTTTGCCTGATTCATAGTCCCTGGGGCCTGACCCAGAACCCTAGGCACTTTTTAGGGGCATTTATTGGGTTTTAGGGCTTCAAAATTGTGTTTTTTGATTACCGAAGTTCGGGTCCCATTGATTTCAATGGGATTCTGGAATCCGGACCCGAACTTTCGGGAAGTTCGGGTGTTCTGGCCAAACCAAACTTTTCAAAAGTTCGATTCATCCCTACTGCTGTGTTTAGGTGAGGTTAAACCTCCCTCCCCTGAATGCGGAAGAATCGCTTTCAGGATAGGAACATTTTGACCGCTGGCCGCGGCAAAATGCAAAACGCGGCAAAATCATGGCAACATTGTCTTTTTGCCATGTTTTCCCACGGCCGCGGTCAGGGTAGGCTAGTGTAGCCTTAGTGATTAAACACAGAAGCTGAAATGGGATTATTTCATCTCCCAAAAATAGAAATGAACCAGAACCAGAAAACATCCTAGAGTCTGATGACTGAATGGTAGAACATGACAACTTCCAGAGATGAGCTTTACATTCAGTTGCTGAAATTGCAACTCTGACAAGTGTGGGAAATACTTTTTTTTTATTGTAAAAGCTATCCTGTGCTAAAAAAACAATCCCAGTTGGACACCCCAGGGATTTCCTCAGGTGGCTGCAGAAAGAAGCATATGCCTCACAAGGACCCAAGTGGCACCAAGACCAAATAAATTGCTGTACCAATAATAATATCAATTAAACACCATGCTTACATCCTACAAGGAGTATAGCTGCCCAGCTTTACTTGTAGGGAGGATGTGGACAATATCAAAAAATAACCGTCTATTGGCCCCGAACAAACCCTTATATTGTTCCCAGATATAGTTATTATTATATGAGAGCCGTACCGAAAATAATGCACAAGTGGGCATAACTTTTTTATTAACTTACATAGGTCCTTCAAATTTCACATGTAGGTAGAGTAACTTTTCCTCTATAGCAGCCTTTAACCTTTTCAACACAGAGGAACCCTTTAAATAACTTTACAGTCTCAGGAAACCCCTGCTAAAAATTACTACATCTACATCTCATCATACATTAGTGTGATGGTCAGTGGGAAAAACGCTCCTTATACTTATGGCCATTGGGAAGAATTACCCCCTTATAGATAGTTAACAGGATCAATGGTGTCAGTGGGAGCTTATCTAAGAGGCAGAAATTGCTCCTTGCTCAAGGAACCCCTAGCAACCTCTGGCAACCACTGGAGGAACCTTAGGGTTCCTTGGAACCCCTAGCAATCTCTGGAGGAACCATAGTGTTCCATGGAACCCCTAGCAACCTCTCGAGGAACCCATAGCAACCTCTCGAGGAACCCTAGGGACCCATGGAACCCCTAGCAACCTCTGGAGGAACCATAGTCCTCCATGGAACCCATATCAACCCCTGGAGGAACCCTAGGGTTCCATGGAACCCATAGCCATCTCTGGAGGAACCTTAGGGTTTGATAGAACCCATAGTAACCTCTGAAGGAATCCTAGGGTTCAATGGAACCCATAGCAACCTCTGGAGGAACCTTAGGGTTGCTTGGAACCCCTAGCAATCTCTGGAGGAACCATAGTGTTCTATGGAACCCCTAGCAACCTCTCGAAGAACCCTAGGGTTCCATGGAACCCATAGCAACCTCTTGAGGAACCCTAGGGTTCCATGGAACCCCTGGAAACCTCTGGAGGAACCCTAGTCTTCCATGGAACCCATATCAACTTCTGAAGGAACCCTAGGTTTCCATGGAACCCGTAGCCATCTCTGGAGGAACCTTAGGGTTCAATAGAACCCATAGTAGCCTCTGAAGGAATCCTAGGGTTCAATGGAACCCATAGCAACCTCTGGAGGAACCATAGGGTTTAATGGAACCCATAGTAACCTATGGAGAAACTCTAGGGTTCCATGGGACCCTGGGTGAGAAATCCTGCTCTATAGTAACTCTTCTTTTTCTTTTTAGGTAAATGATGGATTCCAAGCAGAAGCAACATGGCATCATTGAGTTCTTGAAGAAGGAGGGGTTGCAGGTTTCCCAACATCCACAGAAGGCTACAGAATGCTTGTGTTGTGAATTTTGAAAATATATTTATCCACAATGCCCATAGATACAGAGGCAAATTATATATTTTTTGAAGTGCATTTACTGCTTGTGAAGATCACAGAGGAAGGGATTTACTAAAAATTGAGAACTTGGTGCTGATGCACATAGTAACCAATCTGCTTCAAACTTTAGCTTGTTCAATTACGCTTTGACAATAAAACCTGGAAGCTGATTGGTTTTCTTTGCAGAGCTGCACCAGATTTTGCACTCTCCAATTTTAGTAACTCCCCCATAATCTGGGCACAGGTTCATCTCCAATTCTTGAAGCCTTTCTCTTTTCCCCCCTTTTTTTGTTGGGGATTCATATGGCCCCTATGTCTGCCTAGGAGACACTAATATAGCCAGCCATGGATTTAGCCGATACTGCCAATAGGATCCAAAACCAGTAGGACCAGTGAACAAATGAAATGCCATAAAGACATAGATGAGCGAGTTTGGGGTGGAAGAACTTGACTGGCCTGCACAAAGCAAGGTCCATAAAGACATGGACTAGCGAGTTTGGGGTAGAGGGACTTAACAGGTCTCCTCAGAGTCCTGACCTCAACCGGATAGAACACCTTTGGGATGAGTTAGAGTGGAGACTGCGAGCCAGGCCTTCTCGTCCTGACCTCACAAATGCACTTCTGGAAGAATGGTCAAACAGTCCCATAGACACACTCCTAAACCTTGTGGACAGCTTTCCCAGAAAAGTTGAAGCTGTCATAGCTGCATAGGGTGGGCCAACCACCCTATTAAGACATGACGACATGGATGAGCGAGTTTGGGGTGGAAGAACTTGACTGGCCTGCACAAAGCAAGGTCCATAAAGACATGGATGAGCGAGTTTGGGGTGGAGGGACTTAACTGGTCTCCACAGAGTTCTGACCTCAATCAGTTAGAACACCTTTGGGATGAATTAGAGTGGAGACTGCGAGCCAGGCCTTCTCATCCTGACCTCACAGATGCACTTCTGGAAGAAATGGTCAAACATTCCCTTAGACACACTTCTAAACCTTGTGGACAGCCTTCCCAGAAGAATTGAAGCTGTCATACCTGCATAGGGTGGGCCAACCAAATATTGAACCCTACGGACTAAGACTGGGATGCCATTAACCACACCTCCTGTACCACCTTCAGGGGTTTGCCGCACTTAGCCGCAAGGCAGCCCTCTCAACGCCTTGGCCTCGGATCAGGTACGTGACAGACAGCCTACCCAGAAAAGTTGAAGCTGTTATAGCTGCAAAGGGTGGGCCAACTCAATATTGAACCCTACGGACTAAGACTGGGATGCCAATAAAGTTCACGTGAGTGTAAAGCCACACCTCCTGTACCACCTTCAGGGGTGTGCCGCACTTAGCCGCAAGGCACCCCTTTCAACACCTTGGCCTCGGATCAGGTATGTGACAGACAGCCTACCCAGAATAGTTGAAGCTGTTATAGCTGCAAAGGGTGGGCAACTCAATATTGAACCCTACGGACTAAGACTGGGATGCCATTAACCACACCTCCTGTACCACCTTCAGGGGTGTGCCGCACTTACCCGCAAGGCACCCCTTTCAACACCTTGGCCTCGGATCAGGTACATGACAGACAGCCTACCCCGAAGAGTTGAAGCTGTTATAGCTGCAAAGGGTGGGCCAACTCAATATTGAACCCTACAAACTCAGACTGGGATGCCATTAAAGTTGATGTGCGTTTAAAGGCAGGTGACCCAATACTTTTGGTAATATAGTGTATCTACATTAGTGATATGTACAAAGGTTTTGTGTGCAGAAGAAAAGTATTCCAGAAAATGTTTACAACCTTTTTTCGTGCTCTTTTTTTAAGGGAAATAAGGGGATTTGAAAGGGAAAGCTGAAACACTAGGGAGCTAAATTGAAACAGAACGAAATTCTGCTCAATAGTTTCAAGTGACATCTACTACAAATAAGATTTCCTAGAAAGTGAAGTCCAGTGCTCGGAAGAAAATATACACCATCTGGTTCCCCTGGAAAAAAAAAAACGAAAAAAAAAAAAAATGACTGCTCACGACAGCGCTGTGCTTTGTCACTACGCTTCTTGGAAAGTCTCAAGCTCCCGCCGATCCAGACTTTCTACATCCTGAACTAATACATCCTGAGAGTGCTTTCCATAATGCAGCAGACTATACAGATTTCAAAGGATTACCAAAGGAAAGCTCTCTGGATCAAACGAGCAGAACCCGAATGCGGTATGATTGTGTTATGTATACAGATGAGAAGAGCATTTCAGATTTGGAAACTTCATTGGGTTTTTTATGAATAGGGATGAACCTTTCCAATCTGGTTGAACCAGAGTTGAACCAATCCACGTCAAGTCGCCCAAAATGTGCCAGGGCATTGGCAAAAGGAGGGCCGGAACAAGGGGTGGGTGGGCAAAAGGGGCACTGCGATATCATGTGAGAATGGGGGGGGGGGCGCACGCACCTCAAGCAGATTGGGAGGGGGAGGGGGAATTTGGAGGGTGGCAGGGGATAAGAAATGTTCTAGGAGGGGAAAATTTGGGGTGTGCGCTAGGAATGGTGATTTGGGGGGATTTGTGTTGGTTGGGGCAGGGCCGGATTAATATAGGTGCTATTAGAGCTGTTGCTCCAGGCCCCTAGCTTGAGATAGGCCCAGCCCAGTAAGTCATTAATGCTGCCCAGCTCTGTGTGCGTACATGATATGTAAATCACAGACTGCATTAATATGTAAATTGTGGATGGCAGGCGGCACTGATATGGAAATCATGGGATGGCAGGTGGCATTGATATGTAAATTATGGGATGGCAGGTGGCACTGATATGTAAATCATGGGATGGCAGGTGGCATTGATATGTAAATCATGGGATGGCAGGCGGCATTGATATGTAAATCATGGGATGGAAGGCAGCATTGATATGTAAATGATGTGATGGCAGGTGGCACTGATATGTAAATCATGGGATGGCAGGTGGCACTGATATGGAGACCATGGGATTGCAGGTGGCACTGATATGTAAACCATGGGATTGCAGGTGGCACTGATATGTAAACCATGGGATGGCAGGCAGCACTGATATGTAAATCATGGGATGGCAGGCGGCATTGATATGTAAATCATGGGATGGCAGCCAGCATTGATATGTAAATCATGGGATTGCAGGCGGCATTGATATGTAAATCATGGGATGGAAGGCGGTACTGATATGTAAATCATGGGATGGCAGGTGGCATTGATATGTAAATCATGGGATGGCAGGTGGCATTGATATGTAAATCATGGGATTGCAGGTGGCATTGATATGTAAATCATGGGATGGCAGGTGGCATTGATATGTAAATTACGTGCAGCAGGTGGACTTTATATGTAAATCACGTGCGGCAGGTGGCATTGATATGTAAACCACGTGCGGCAGGTGGCATTGATATGTAAACCACGTGCGGCAGGTGGCATTGGTATGTAAATCGCAGGCAGCAGTTGGAATTGATATGCAAATCACGGGCAGCAGGCGGCATTACTACTCTACTTACTTACGCTACCCAGAGGCACCCTCTCTCTCCCTGTCTTTTACCCCCTCTCTCACCCCCTCTCTTTCTCTCACCCCCCCGCCCCCCCCCCAATCTCTCTCGCCCTCCCCCCCCCCAATCTCTCTCGCCCTTACCCTCTCTCTATTTCATTAAATGTAACTTTTAACAAAAATGTTTGTGTTTTCATTGTATTTATTCCCAAACAAGGCCCAACAAAATCCTTAGCACCAGGCCCATGATGCTCTTAATATGGCCCAGGGGAGGGGAGAGAGGACTTGTGCTGGGAGGGGGGATTTTGGGGGTTTGTACTAGAAGGGGTGATATTGCTGAAGCGGGAGGGAATTTGTGCTAGGAGGGGAAATTTTATTTTTTTGAGGGGGGGGGGGGGGTTTAGGCTAGTAGAGATGATTTCCCTTTGCAAGCCAAAATTCTACCCAAACAAACATTTCCCTCTTCCAGTACTCCTGCCAGTTTGTAGGTAGGTACTCTGAATGCAGCAACCCCCCCACCTCATATGATACCACAGCGCCTCTCCTGCCCTCCCCTTGTCCCGGCCCTGGACAGCAGATAGGAGAACAGAAATTTTCCTCCAGATCCTATGCTTCTCTATGCGACCTCTAGAAAGGCTCATCTCTAAGCTCATCTCTAAGAGCGGGGGGGGGGGGCGGAGCGGGACTCGGTGGGACTCGGGAGCAGCCAAGTTGCCGAGGGAGGCCAGAGGCCCTGCCCCCGAGCCATCACATCGGCATCGGGGCGGGGATGTGAGATGTCTCAGAGAGAGACATTGACAAAAGTCAGCGGTGTCTCTGGGGCCGTATGGAACTAAAGGATGAGCCGCAACTGGCCCGCAGGCCGGACGTTGGACATGACTGTCTTAGGTCAATATGAAATATTGCAAATCATTTTTAATAAACTATATAGCCAAGGCTTGTAAAGAGATATTCATCAAACGTGTATGAGTCAGCTGAGCTGAACATCCCATTTGAACTCCCATTTGTCCAGGTATCTGGTAGTCCCGATTCCCCTAGATCAGGCGTCTCCAAACTTTCTAAACAAGGGGCCGGTTTATTGTCCTTCAGACTTAAGGGGGGGCCATTGGGAGTAGAAAAGGTCCCAACATCAGTGGGAAAAAACAATGTTTCATCTGTGGTGTGAGGTGGGAGGAATTGTGTTCCCTCATTGGTGTCATTAGGAGGAATTGTGCCCCATCATTAGTGTCATTGGGCTCAGTCGTTGATGTCATTGAGAGGAATTGTGCCAAATTGGTGGTGTCATTGAGCCCAATTTTTGATGTTATTGGGAGAAATTTTGCCCCTTCGTTGGGATTAGTGGGAGAAATTGTGCCGAATTGTTAGTGCCATTGGGAGGAATAGTGCCCCATCATTGGTGTCAATGCGAGGAACTGTGCCCCTTCATTAGCGTCAGTGTATGAAATAGTGCTTCAAAGACTGGATAAAAGCAGCAAAGGGCCACATCTGGCACCCTGGCCAGAGTTTGGAGACCACTGCCCACCACAGGTTATAGCAGGGCAAGGATTGGCACAGGTGCCTGCGGGAGATCCTGGCCAGAAAAGTTCTGGATAATGTGAGGATACTTTGGACATAGGACTGAACAGGGGGCTGTCATAAGAACTTGAAGGTGCAGGATCCTGGACATTAGTTGAGAAGACAGAAGTCGGCAATGATCAGTTGGCAAAGGAGCAGATTCAGGAAACAGAAGCAGGATGAGAAGCAAGGCCAAGGTCGGTATCAGACTGGAAGAACCAATACCAAATCAGCAGGCAGAAGGCGAAGTCAGGTCACAAGCCATAATGGAAGATCAGGATCTGAAATAGTCAGAGAATGAAGCAGGTCAGGGAATAAATAAAGAAGCAGGATTTGGTATGGATTACAGAAGCTGAAGACCACTCAGGAATTCTTCTGTAAAGCCCTAAATAGGCCACTGGGCACCAAAACTCCAGTGCCCATTGTGCACATTCATTCACACGTTGACAATGCACAGCCCGGATTCTGCGTATGTGTTTTGCGTGTGCGCATATCTTAGGGCACAGTCATTTACACAATTTTCCTGACACCAACCTTTTTGGCTATAACAGCATACCACTCTTCTGGAAATATTTTGGAGAGTGTCTTTGGGGGAAAAAGCCAAAAGAAGAGTTGTAAGGTTAGGTACAAATGTAGTAGTGTATAAAAAATAACCGCGCTAAGCACAAACGTGAAAAAATTAATAAACCAATATGGTAACTAATTAAGTGATAAATGTGAAAGCTGCAGCTGTAGTGGGAAACACCAAAGAATAAATACAAAAGAAAAACCACGCTAAATTGACACAATGATAATAAATCAAACTGTAAAATTGTGATAACAGTAGACTGTGCTTCAAATTATACCATAATAACCAATTAAATAAACATGGCAATGAAACAATCTAAAAAAACTCACATGTATGAGGAATAATAGCGCTATTGTCGGCAGAATCCAGCAGAACACCGCCGCCCGACTTCCGGGTATCACGTGGTGACGTTTCGTCATAGATGACGTCTTCCTGGGGATTCCTCATACATGTGAGTTTTTTACCTTAACTGTAATAAAGTGTTCCCCTACGTACTACACTATTTGTGGCCCCTTTCTTTCATATTCCGTTTGGGAGTGTCAGGCCCGGACTATCTAGTGCACTGGCTGGTTAATGATCATGGCTCCCTGCTGGACGTGTTAGAGAGAGGCATCACGCCACCTACAGGATTCCGTTGGAGCTCCCACTATAATTTGGATGCTTGTCTTTACCCATATGGAAGAAAAATATATTTCCAATATATTTAGGGAAATTTTTTTCGAAATATATTGAATATGGCCAAAATTGTAGCATTTCAAATATATTTCCAATATATTTTGGAAAAATAAATTAAGAATGTTTTTTTAAATATATTTTAAATATATTTTTCTTCCATGTGGATATCTTCCTTCTGGTAAGCGTTTAGCGTGCCCCTAGAATGCAACACTGATTGTGGAAGAAGTCACAATATCTGGTGGAGGATTCCTTTCTTGCACTTGGCACCCTATTTTGGACTTTTTAAAGCGGAGTTCTGGGCACAAAATCGATCTTTTTTTTTTGTGCCCGTCCGCTAGTTCTCCTTCACCTGAAGGAATTGGATAGTTAGGTTTTTTTTTTTTTTTTACTCACCTTGTAATTGAAGATCGAAAATACTCACCTCAGTGTACTTCCTCCCTCAGCGCCGCGGCTCCGCCGTCACTTCCTGACTTGCGATGATTCCTGGGAGCTGAACGTCATCGCTCCCAGGAATCAATGCGACGGCACCGGCCCCGCTCGTCACTTCCGGGGCGACGCCGCATTCCCCTGCTAAACAGCTTCTGGGCATGCCCAGAAGCTGTGGAGGAATGCGGCGCCGCACCGGAAGTGACGAGAGGGGCCGGTGCAGGCGCATTCTGGGAGAAGAGGACGCGGAAGAAGACGCAGAAGAGGACCGCGCCGGCTTCAGCTGCCCACAAGAGAGATGGCAACGCTGTGGAAGAAATTTTATAAGTGAGTATTTCATCTTGCAGGTAAGTGCGAACTGGGACAGATCAGAGGCTAGCCATTGTGGAATGTACTAGCCCTGACTGTCCCGGGGGTATGTTCACTGAAAAATGTTTTCTGTGCCCGGAACTTCGCTTTAACTTTTTTTTTTTTTTATTTATTTTATGGACATTATTTACCATTAGATTGTTTCATTGCCATGTTTATTTAATTGGTTATTATGGTATAATTTGAAGCACAGTCTACTGTTATCACAAATGTAGTAGGATAAGAAGACCTGGCCTGGATTTGACGTTCATCTCAAAGGTAACAGCACAAAACAAACTGCACACTGATGGTGTCACCTCTTCATAGAGGTGACACCATCACCTGGGGACATACTCTATGCTGTTCCTGGCCCAGATTGGGAGCATGGACGTGCTTTTTTGCCAGCACCCATATCGTCCACAGCAAAAAAGAGGCTTTGCTTTATGGAGAAGTGTGCTCAGCTTGAATCATCTTAAGGTGTTTAATTAGCAGAGGCCAGGGCTTTGTGTAGGCCACTTGCGTTCCTCCATACTTAAGAAACCATGACTTTATGGAGTTGGTTTCATGTACAGGGGCACAGTCATGCAAAAACTAAAGAAGGCCTCCCCAAACTGTTATGGCCAGGGCTGTGTGTAGGCTACTTGAGTGCCTCCAAACTCAACACACCATAACTTAATGGAGCCGGCTTCATGTACAGGGGCACATTCATGCTGAAACTGAAGAGGGCCTCCCCAAACTGTTGTCACAATTGTCTAAAAGTAGAACTATGGTGTCCTGTAACATGAATGGACACACAGGCGTAACGATTTTCGGCACAGCACACTCAGCTAAGGGTGATAACCGTACAGGCAGGTGCAGTCTAGTTTCTCCACTGCAGGAGGTGCTCAGTTGCAGTGGCATTGCAGAGGGAGAAGAAATCAAGAGAAACATGGTTCCTCTATGGTTTCCTGGGTCACTGGGGAAGCTATGTGGTTGGATGCTGTCAGCCCATGTGACTCTAGTGGCCATCTTGGGTCAGGCAGAGTCTACTGAAGACCTGGCTTTTGGACTTGGTGAGCATTTGGGTGTGGGTAGTGTAGCGTCAAGGACAGTAAATAGCGGTAGGGAGAGGTTCCACTTGAGTAGGGAAAGGATAGGGACACACCATCCTTCCTGGAAGCCTCCCCATTTGGGCACGGACCGACCAGGTCGCTTTCCGCCCCTCAAGACAGATGCTGTCATCACATTGGAGACCTGCTCTTCCACACGTTGCTGTTATATCCTGTGAGTGTTCCCAGTTGGATGCCTTCGGGTGAACTTTAGCATTAAAATAAGTTCTATTTCTGCATCTAGACTTAGTGTTTACTACTGCCACACTATGCTGCACCTCCCCACAATCGTGAGGCTTCTCAGATTTGCCATTACTCTAAGGGTTGAAAAGGAGGGATAACATCATCCTCTTTGGAAGCTCTAGGCAAGGCTAAGCCTGACCTAACTATAGTACAGCTCCACTATCAAGCCTAAACTCTATTTGTCACCTGTTCCTTTGTCATCACACACAGTTCATGATCAAGAGACTACCCTCCAACCTTGAGATATTATTGACCAGGCCGAAAACCTGGAAACAAAGATTAACAATATAAACACTTTACTGTACACTTCCAGGAACATAAATTGCAATAATTCTTACTTCACAATCACTTCTAGTAGACCTTTAGCTGTTCCCCTGGCAGCCAACTAGCTTGAGGCTTCACCAACCCTAAGGCAAGATTCCAATTTAAAGGACCTTCTATCCCACTACATACCCCAAAAGACTTGCAGCTGTAATTGCAGCGAAAGGCTGTTCTACAAAGTATTGACTCAGGGGGGTGAATACAAATGCAGACACGCTTTTCACAGATTTATTTGTAGAAAAAATTAAAAACCATTTATCGTTTTCCTTCCAATTCACAATTTTGTGCCACTTTGTGTCGGTCTATCACATAAAATCCCAATAAAATACATTTACCTTTTTGGTTCTAACGTGACAAAATGTGGAAAATGTTAAGGTGCATGAATACTTTTTCAAGGCGCTGTAAGTCAGCAGTCTGATCCACAATTAAAGCCCCGTACACACGCGTCGAAAATCGGCAGGGAATTTTCGGCCAACGTCCGATCTGCCGATTTTCGGCTTGTTAGTATGATGCTTCCGACAACCAACTCCAACTTTTCGGCCGAAAAAAATCTGGTGTGCAGACTATAACATTTTTGTTGGCCGTCAACACAACGGCCGATTTTCGTGCAGTCAGTACAGATTTCGACAGGGAAAAATCTGATGAGCAAGTCTGGGCATGCTGAGTGAAGAAAGAACACAAAGAAAGCAAACCAACACATGACATCACTTCTGAAGTAGAAATTTGTTGGGCGAGAAAATTCGTGTGCAGTCTAGGCACATTCCAACCAACATAACACAACTCTGGACAAAAGACGGACGATCGGTCGGCCGATAATCATTGCGTGTGTACGGGGCTTAAGCCAGGAAGCCGACACTGCACACTGCCAATCACAGGCAGTGAGACATTTCCCGATCCGCAGCTGCCCAGAGGATCCCGAATACTCCCGAGTCCATCAATACTAACCATAGTCTGCCCTCCGAAAGTCTGAAGGACAGTAAACCTCCTCTTTGTTTGTAAAGTTTGGAGACCCCTTCACTGTAAGCAAGTTTTTTACCAGTGGCACAAAATTGGTTAATGTAGTCTGACTCATGTTACATTTTACAACAAAAATCTCATATTTTTTTTTTTTTTTCCTATATAATTTATTATTCTGTTTGCTTCAATCTTGACTTGTGATTTCATCAGCCAAGAAAAAAAAAAAAAATCGACAAATCCATTTTCATGTTATTTCAGAGAAAACAGAAATCTGCCTTTTTTCAAACAAGTTTAGACATGTTCGGGCATGTTGCTTCAAGCTAAACAAGGACATTCCCTCATCTGTATATTTTATTAGCAGGTTAACATTATACACACAGTTTCTAAACAGACCGTTTTTGCAGGAAGCATTTGGATATTCCGAAATCCTTTCAGTTTTTCAGCTTTAAAGGGGCAACTGTAAGAGAAAAAACAAAAAAAAAAAAAAAAAAACTTTTAGAAAGTATGAAAATATATAAAATAGCACAAAAATTGATTCACCTCTGCGTTTTTTATTTTTTGCGCTATATACACGAAAAAAGAGCGACAATTTTTGAAAAAAAAAAAAACAAAACAATATTTTCTACTTTCTGCTATAAAATATTCCCCCAAAAAATTTTAAAAATCTAATTTTTTTTTATCAGTTTACTGGTTTAGTTTAGTTTAGTTTAATTTAGGCCAGTTTAGGCCAATTTGTATTCTGCTACATATTTTTGGTAAAAAAAAAATCCCAAAAAGCGTATAATAATTGGTTTGCCCAAAAGTTATCGTGTCTACAAATGATAGGATAGATCTTTGGACTTTTTTTTTTTTTTATTTTATTAGTAATGGTTATTAGTAACTGCATTATTTTAATGGACAATTGTGCAGTCGTGCGACACTGTACCCAAATAAAATCAATGTCCTTTTTTCCCCCACAAACAGAGCTTTCTTTTGGTGGTATTTGATCACCTGTGCAATTTAATTTTTTTTGTGCTATAAACAAAAAGAAAAACGACAATCCTGAAAAAAAAAAAAAAAAACCCAATATTTTTCACATTCTGCTATATAACATTCCCAAAAAAAATTTAAAAATCTAAATTTTTATTTTTTTTTTCCAATTTTTTTTTCCAATAACATTTTTTTTTTAATATTTTAGGCCAGTTTGTTTTCTGCTACAAATTTTTGATTAAAAAAAGTCCCAAAAAGTGTATAATAATTGGTTTGCGCAAAAGTTTTTTACAAATTATGGGGTAGATTTTTTAACTTTTTATTTTTATTAGTAATGGTTATTAGTAACTGCGTTACTTTACTGGACAATTGCGCGGTCGTGCGATGCTGTACCCAAATGAAATTGATGTCCTTTTTTTTCCCACAAATAGAGGTTTCTTTTGGTGGTATATGAACAGCTGTGCGATTTTTTTGCGCTATAAACAAAAAAAGAGGGACAATTCTGAAAAAAAAAAAAAAAACACAATATTTTTCACATTCTGCTATATGACATTCCCAAAAAAAAAAAAAAAAATGTAAAAATCAAAATTTTTGAACATTTTAGGGCAATTTGTTTTCTGCTAAATTTTTGGTAAAAAAAAAAAAATTGCAATAATTGTATTTTTATTGGTTTGCGCAAACTACGGGAAAGATTTATGTCATTTTTATTGTTTTTTTTTTTTTTTACTAGTAATGGCAGCGATCTGCGATTTTTAGCGGGACTGCGACATTGCGGCGGACAGATCGGACCCCTAACTGACATTTTTGACACTTTTGGGGGTACCAGTGACATTACTACAGTAGTCAGTGCTATAAATATGCACTGTTACTGTAAAAATGACACTGGCAGGGAAGGAGTTAACTTTATTGGTGATCAGTGGATTAAATGTATCCCTAGGGGTGTGATTCTAACTGTAATTCTAACAGTAATTGGTGCTAAAAATATGCACTGTCACTGAACTAATGACACTGGCAGGGAAGGGGTTAACACAGTGGGTGATCAAGGGGTTAAATGTGAGCCTAGGGGGTGTTTTCTAACTGTATGGGGGTGGGGCTTGTGAAAGGATCATAGAGACCTGTGATCCTATATAGAAGGATCACAGGAGCTCTGTGATCATTCCAGGGAGAAGAGCGGTCAGATGTATTTACAACAGCCGACCGTTCTTCTCTCTCAGTGGGGAGCGATCGCGGGTGTCAGGTGGCAATCGGATTCCCCGCTGCCGAGCGGGGGTGGGAGCCCCCTAGCTGCAGGTGCGCAGCTGACGTAGAGCTACGTCGTTTCGCGCAGGAGTAAATCGGCAGTGGGCAGTCGGGAAAAAAAAAACACTTTTAGAAAGTATGAAAACATATAAAATAACACAAAATTTCTTGAAGAGTAACTCCACTTTTGTTGAGAAAAAAAAACATTCCCCTCTGGGTGATCTCTGTACATTGCAAGAATTATAACAAACTTTGTTGCAGATTCCTAACTTTTGTTATTCTGAAGAAATCATTGTTTCCTGGCGGTCTCCATGGCAGCCTACGTGTGGGTTAACCCCGCCTCCTCTCCAATGGTATAGGACCCCCCTCTATAAATTTCAGCTTGCAGGCACAGCCAGTGTTCCTTTTTTGTCCTCCTCCAAGGACCAACTATTTGGATTATTTCCTGTTGGAATTTGGTCGGCTTACCTCAGAATGAAAAGTCGGTGTCTATGTCCAGGGCCCAGCCATGGGCGAGTGAGTGACATTTCAAAATCCCCTTTTGGCTGATAACTGTGCGGTGCTTCGGATGGCCGACGGATATGCTGACAGGGTCTGAAGATTTGTCTCCTCCATGGCAGTGTTTTTGTTATGTTTGTTTGTCTCAAAACTATCTTTCTTTGCTATCCCTGGTGGCCCAATGGCGGCTGGAACGCTCCGTGCGTTCCAGCCATCTTCTTCCTGCTTCCCCTCCGCTCAGTCCGGCGGACGCATGCGCTGTATGGTAATGGAGCTCCGCTCGCTGCCTGCACATGCGCACTTCGCCGAGATCGGAAGCGAGGCCTGGTCCGCGCATGCGCACTTGCGATCACGGCCGGCCGGCGCTGACGTCATCCTGTCGCGAAAATTTAAACGCCTGTCAGCTCCAGAGCATTTGGGAATGCACTGTGGGCATAGCGACGTCTTCCCGCTACCTTGTCCGTTTTGGCGCTTTTCCACTGCATGGAACCGTACCGGCTCGGCACGCTTTTGTGTTTTTCCACTGCTGGTACCGCATGGTATAGGGTCGGAACGGTTCGGTATGGTACGGTATAGGTTTGCTTTTCCACTGCATGGAACCGAACGGTTTGGCTCTGAAAAAACAGTACCTACTCGATTGTGGTTCCAACAGGTACCAAACTGGTACCATATCCCACAATCCTTTGCATGCAGTCACTACTAGCCACTGATTGGTCAGAGAATCACACCCACCCCGTTGTTATCCCACCCACTTAACTTTAGTACTACTTTAGTGGAAAAGCAAACCTATACCGTACCGTACCGAACCGTTCCGACACTATACCATGCGGTACCGCAGTGGAAAAGCAAACCGGGCCAAGCAGGGCCGAGTAGAGCCGAGCAGGTACTAGCCGGTACTTGCAGTGGAAAAGTGACATTTGTTTACCAGGTATGTGGGGACCGGATGCTGCATACCTTTTTGTGGTGTGCAGGGGGGGGGGAGAGCGGTTGGATGCATATTAGGACAACACCTGAATGTTCCTTATTGCTTTGTAGTGATCCCTGTATGCTCTACTTCCTAGTGAGTTTGTGGTTTTGCCTGAAACATGGATCCTACTTCACCGCCCTCTTGTGGCCAGCCCTCTCACAACAGGTGAGTGCTGGTACATTTAGAGGGATATGAAGGGAGGGTTGCC
The DNA here is from genome assembly GCF_965119305.1 of Pelophylax lessonae. Classification (NCBI taxonomy): domain Eukaryota; kingdom Metazoa; phylum Chordata; class Amphibia; order Anura; family Ranidae; genus Pelophylax; species Pelophylax lessonae. Next base: position 289,781,838 of record NC_138774.1, read on the forward strand.
GGCTCATGATTCATGGCTAAATCCTGTGTCTCCCTGGATTTCTCTTTCTCCCAGCTCCTCCAGGTCTGGTCAAGAAAGAGACCCTGTCAGGCCACGAAGAGAATCATCTTCAAGGTCAAGACGCCGTGAGTCTCCATCAGGGAGCAGACATGAGAGGAGACGCTATATTAAAAAAGAATAGCGCGCAAATGCAAAAGAAATAACTACCAAATCTGAAGACAATCCATAAATAAAAATGGGGGTTTGGTCCCACCATATGGCCATATCGTGCTCAAGCCCACTACTGCGTCAAAGTACCCCATTATCAGTGGGTCCTACACTATCCATGAAAAAGAGATGAATCCAGCCTTTCTAACCCTTGGAGATAATACTCCTTGCTGGGAAGGATGTGCAAATGCACTACAGGGGACTCCTCCTATATCCACTTGATGGTGGACACTGATTGAGTACAGGTGTGTGTGGGGGGGTGGGGAGGGTTGCTCAACCTCGATAGTCTGGTCAGACCGAATACATAATAAACAGGCAAAAAATTTGGGGGAGCATGAGAGGAGACGCTCACATTCCTCCTCCAGACACCACACACACCGCCACAGTAGCCATACGGCCCAGAGAGCCTGTTGGGGTTGTGGGGCGCATGTCCCGGAGGACAAGTCCCTTTGCGAGCCCTGTTTCGCTCGTGCATCTGGTGAAAGAGAGTCTGAAGATCAGAGATTGGAATCCCTGGTGAAACGGATTGTCCAGCAATCCATGAATGAGTGGAATGCTGGTCCCACACCTGGGCCTGCTACTCTCAGCTCTCCTGCTGATGCTCCTGAAGAGCAAGGTCCCTCTCAGCCAAGCTTCACTTCCGGGAAATCCTCAGAGAGCGATTCGGAAGAAGAGGAAGGTGCAGTTGGGGGTTTTGATTTTGCCCTTGTGGCACCTCTCATAAGAGCAGTCAAAGAGGCTCTGAAATGGGAAGATCCCAGTACCCCACAAGTAAAACAGAGAAGGTTTTTCAAACATTTGGGGAAAGAGCGGCTAAACTTTCCGCTCCTGTCAGAATTGAAGGATGTCATCCTAGAAGAGTGGAGTAAAGGGGATAGCAAGACCTCCTTATCCTCCAAACTGTCTAAGTTGTATCCTTTTAAATCGGAAGAAGTCAGTCACCTGGAATCAGCTCCTCTGGTTGATGCTGCAGTTTCCAGACTGGCAAAACACGTTACACTCCCGCTGGATAATGCGGTGTCCTTTAAAGACCCTCTGGATAGGAAGATGGACTTGGATTTAAAAAGAATTTATGTCACAGCCGGTGCGGCTTGTAAACCTGTGCTAGCCCTAGCAGCCATGTCTAAGGCCATGGAAACCTGGGTTTCTGATGTTGAACTAAAATTGAGAAGTGTGTCTGAAGATGCAGTAGAAAACTCTCCTGTTCAGGAACTGAAGTTAGCTTCTGTGTTTCTTGGAGAAGCATCCATTGATGTGTTACGTCTCTTATCCAGATCCATGTTGGCTTCTGTCACAGCCAAACGGGCCCTGTGGTTGCGTCCCTGGCTGGCAGACCCAGCCTCTAAACAGGCTTGGTGCAAAATCCCTTTTGAAGGTTCCTCTTTATTTGGAAACAAATTGGATAATGCAATTACTAAAGTGACGGGTGGAAAGTCAGGTCTCCTTCCCCAAGATAGGCGCCTCTTTGGCCCTAAGAAGCAGCAACCAAGAAAGCAGTTTGCAGAGCGATCAAAGGATGCCCGCTCATATAGGCCTGGGCGAGATTACAGGAGAAATTGGAAGAGCAGCCAAGCATCCTCTCGTAAGCCGGTCAGAGGCTCAGCACCTTCCGGTCAAGAAACCTCAAAGTCCTTTTGAGATTGGGCCCGTTCAGACATGCCAGGTGGGGACACGCCTGCTCCGCTTTCAGCGTGTCTGGGCGGCCTCAATCTCATGATTTCTGGACCATCAGGACAGTGTCCACAGGACACACATGGACTTTCTCCACAGATCCCGTGTCCAGATTTATTCCCACTCGCTTGCCTTTTCAGGACGAGAAAAGAAATGTTTTGCTCGACTATGTAAGCACTTTGGTAGCTCAGGGCGCAATAATTCCGGTGCCCGTGCAGGAAAGATTCCAAGGCGTATATTCGCCCCTCTTTCTAGTACAGAAGAAGAATGGATCTTGGCGCCCTGTGATAGATCTCACCTATCTCAACAGGTTCATCAAGAACGAAAAGTTCAAAATGGAGACCTTATCTACTATCCAGAAAGCAGTACTTCCAGGAGACTGGCTAGTGTCAATAGATCTCAAAGACGCGTATTTCCATGTGTCTATAGCAGTAAACTTCCACAAGTACCTTCGTTTCGCGGTAGAACATCAACACTTCCAGTTCATCTGCCTTCCTTTTGGCCTGTCCACATCCCCAAGGGTGTTTTCCAAGGTCCTTCTAGCAGTGGTAGCTTTAATCAGAACAAAGGGTGTACGTCTACATCACTACTTGGACGATCTTCTACTGTTGTCACAAGACCGGGATCAACTTTTGTCCCACAGGGACCTGGTCACTACAACTCTCATGGAGTTTGGGTGGTTGTTGAATCTTCAAAAAAGTCATCTGGAGCCCTCTCAACATCTGGTCTATCTAGGGGCTCAATTCAACACCGTTCAGAAAACACTTTCTCTGCCTTTAGAGAAAATCCCGGTGGTTCGGGAGAGGATCCTTCCAGCCCTCTCATCCTCTTTTCTGACGGCATCCCAGTGTCTCAAGATCATCGGCACAATGGTCTCGATGGCCCCTATGGTCAAGTGGGCACTGTGGCGAATGCAGCCCTTTCAGAGGGGCTTCCTTCGGCAGTGGAATCTGGAAGATCACGATCAGCGTATCTTTATTTCCCACAGCATGAGGAGCAGCTTATTATGATGGCTCCAACGCAAGAACCTGCTCAATTGCCATTCTCTAGTTCCCATCACATGGGTCATCATTATAACCGACGCCAGCAACTCTGGCTGCGGAGCCCATTGCATGACAGAGGTGGCTCAAGGGAAATGGCCTCCGCAAGCCCACTCCCTGGTTTCCAACGTCCTGGAGCTTCGTGCGGCTTTTCTAGCTCTTCAAGCTTTCCATCATCTAATAGAAGGCAAATCCGTACTTCTTCGAATGGACAACACCACGGCAGTGGCTTATGTGAAAAGACAGGGCGGTACCAGGAGTCTCTCCCTTCTTCAGGAAGTAGACCCAATCATGACATGGGCCCAAGCCCATCTGTCCAACATCTCAGCGGCCTACATTCCGGGGCCACAGAATGTTCAGGCAGATTTCCTTTCCAGAGTTCAGTTGAATCACAACGAGTGGTCTCTCCACATAGACTCATTCAAGTGGATTCTGTCCCTAGGGGTCTCACCAGAAGTAGACCTGTTTGCATCTCCATGCAACCACAAGCTGGTCCGGTACTTCACACGCAGCAAGTGTCACCAAGCATGCGGAACGGATGCTCTGACCGACAGATGGGAATTCAGCAGGGCATATGCTTTTCCCCCATTTCCCATCATCCTCAGATTTCTTCAGAGACTCCAAGCAGAAGATGTGGAGATTGTCATGGTAGCCCCTCACTGGCCGAACAGGCCCTGGTTCCCACTTCTCCCGCAACTCAGCTATCGGAGCCCGATTCCCTTGCCCATCAAACCAGACCTTCTCTCGCATGGGAACAACATTAGACCCCTGCCCCGCCTTGCTCAGGTTAACGGTCTGGTTCTTGAGAGGGAGAGGTTGGAGTCACTCGGATGCCCTCCTGGGGCAATTCCTACCTTAATGAACTCCAGGAGACCTAGTACGAACAGAGTTTACTGTAGAGTCTGGTCTAGATTCTTGGAATTCACGTACCCGGAGGGAAATCCTTCCTTGAATTTTGGAGTTCAAGAAGTCCTGAAGTTCCTTCAAGCAGGTCTGGATAAGTCCCTATCAGTTGGGACTCTCAGGGTGAAAATATCAGCCTTATCGGTGTTCTCAGGGTTCTCCTGGGCCAAGCATATACTCATACAACAATTCTTCAAAGGTGCGGTCAGACTCAGACCTCAGAGGAAGCCAAGGTTCCCAAAATGGGACCTTCCCCTTGTCCTTAACGTCCTTTCAAGATCTAGTTTGACGGACTCCATTAAAGATCTTACCATTAAAACAGCCTTTTTAGTAGCAATCACTTCAGCTAAAAGAGTTTCTGAGATCAGTTCCCTTGGTCATAAAGAACCTTTTCTCACGTTCTTCCCGGACCGAGTAGTCCTAATTCCGATGCTCAATTCCAATCCGAAGGTATCATCGGTTTTTCATGAGAACCAGGAGATTGTACTTCCTACCTTTCGTTCTTCAGAGGATAATGAACCTCATCCCTTGGATGTAGGGAAAACTCTTATGGAATATCTCCAGTCAACGTCTTCTTTCAGACAATCGGATAATCTCTTCGTCCTTTTCTCAGGCAAGAATAGAGGGAAACGGGCCTCGTCAAGGTCCATTGCGGCCTGGATTGTGTCAGCGAGCTTACTGTGTAGAGGGTTTGGCTCCTCCGTAGGCGGTGACAGCCCACTCAACGAGAAGCATCTCAACGTCCTGGGCGGCTTCACATCATGTTGCACCAGAAGTAGTCTGCAGAGCAGCTTCCTGGTCTTCTGTAAATACATTTATGGCACATTATTGTGTGGAGCCAGCCTCCTTATCTTCAGTTAATTTTGGCTTGACTGTTTTGTCTGCTAATAATTTGAAGTAAAATTTGATTTGAAACATTCCCACCCGTGTGGTTTGGGCTAGTTATTTCCCACACGTAGGCTGCCATGGAGACTGCCAGGAAAACGGAAAATTCCTATCATACTTACCTTAATTTTCCTTTCCTGGTGGTCTCCATGGCAGCCGGAGTTCCCACCCTCTGGTCTTGGATTCGGCTAAGATATGGAACACTGGCTGTGCCTGCAAGCTGAAATTTATAGAGGGGGGTCCTATACCATTGGAGAGGAGGCGGGGTTAACCCACACATAGGCTGCCATGGAGACCACCAGGAAAGGAAAATTACGGTAAGTATGATAGGAATTTTCCGTTTTGTTCCTCTGTGCTGGGTGGGTCTAATGGGAGTGGTTTCATAATTATCTATCAGCTGTGGCAGCTGCAGGTGTCAGTTACCTTGGTGGAGGCCGAAGTGCTGAGAGGGCTTCCCTTGCAGCTCGGTGCGGATCACCCCTGGTGGTGAAACAGGAGATGACACGTCCCAAGGAGCACTGGATGCGGATGGATCCCGGATGGATGGATGGATGGTGATTCAGGACCGCTTCCAGGAGATCTATAGATGCTCAGAGAAAAGAGACAAAGGTTAATGCCAGGCCGAGGGTCATACACAGATAATCAGTCCGAGGAGATGAAGGTACAGAGGGCCGCACAAGAGAGAGAGTCCGTGGGATCCAAGCCAAGGTCGGTACACAGGAGATCCAGCAGAGGTGTCTTTTAGAGTAAGGGGTGGTCAGGCAAGCCGAGGTCAAACGAAGGAGAGATGCAGGTAAGTCAAAGGAGCTAGCCGGGATAAACAGGAACAACAGGCAATCGAACAGGTCACGGGTACAGGAGCTGATGATAAACCAGCACTGAAGCACAGCCAGAGAGTGTCTTATATAGGGCCAGGGCTGGGGAGATGGGCGTGGTGACACACCTGCTCTGCATCCAGCATTCTATTGTTGCTGAATGCTGATTCCTTTCCTGACAGTGCCCCCCCCCCGAGGGGCAGCCTCTGGATGCCCTCTGACCATGTTTTTCCGGAAATTTGCTATGAAATTCTCTCAGAAGCTTAGGAGCATGGATATTATCCAATGGTTCCCAGGAATTGTCCTCCGGGGGGTATCCTTTCCATTTAATTAAGTATTGAGTGCGATTGCCTCTCCGTCGGCAATCTAAGATAGTCTCAATCTCAAATTCAGGCTCCCCTTCCACTGCAACTGGAGGAGGTGGTACCTCTTCTCTCCCCGGGTATGGGCTCGGTATTGCGGGCTTCAGTAGCGAGGCATGAAACACCGGGTGAATTTTGAAAGAACCGGGCAAGACTAATTCAAAGGCCACAGGGTTCACCACTCTCTTGACCTCGAAAGGACCAATGAATCTTGGCCCCAACTTCTTGGATGGGCAAGAAAGTTTTAAATTAGTTGACGAGAGCCAGACCTTATCTCCCACCTTGTGTGCAGGGTTCACCTTCCGTTTGAGGTCAAAGAATTTCTTATAATCCTGTTGGGCTTTCTGAATATTGTCCTGTAGTAACTGAAAATTAGCTTTAATGGCAGCCAGACGATCCAGGACTGCGGGAACCGTGATTTCCTGGTCCAAGTTGGGCAAGAAAGAAGGATGGAAGCCATAATTAGCCCAAAACGGGGTTTGGTTGGTTGCAGAGTGTACAGAATTATTGTAAGCGAATTCTGCGCATGGGAGCAGGGAGACCCAGTTGTCCTGAGAGCTGGTGCAAAAGCATCGGAGGTACTGTTCTAGAGTTTGATTTGTTCTTTCCGTCTGCCCGTTGCTTTGTGGATGGTAGGCAGAGGACAGGGACACTCCAACCGCCAAGGCCTTGCAGAGCTCCTTCCAAAATCTAGAGGTAAATTGAACGCCTCGGTCTGATACTATATTATTCGGAAGTCCATGTAACCTGACCACCTCTTTGATGAATGCGTTGGCTGTTTCCAAGGCAGAAGGAGTGCCCACCATGGGCAGGAAATGAGCCATTTTTGAAAGTCGATCTACGACTACTAGGATGGTGGTAAACCCTTCTGAGGGTGGTAGCTCAACTATAAAGTCCATAGATAAACCTTTCCAGGGCTGCTCAGGAATCGGTAATGGCCTCAACAGGCCCCATGACTTGACTTTTGCCCCTTTTCCAAGTTTTCATTGACATAGGTTCGAAGAGTTTCCAATTCCTTCTCAGACAGGGGAAATATTCTTCCGAAAGGGATCTCTGCCCCTGGGAGAAGTTCAATAGGGCAGTCGTAGGGCCTGTGAGGGGGTAAAACATCAGCCTTTTTCTTGTCAAATACATCCCTAGAGTCCCGATAAGCTTCAGGAAGGTCTTCAAGGGGGTCTGGGCCCGGCTGGACGGCTAGACAAACGGCAGGGGCATTGGGTCCAGGAGGGAAGCAGTGATCCTGGCAGTAGTTGGATGAGAAGGAGATCTTCTTCTTTACCCAATCAATTTGGGGATTGTGAGCCTGGAGCCAAGGTAGGCCTAGGATTACCGGGAATAAGGGAGAGGACAAGACATCGAAGCGGATGAACTCTTGATGGCCCGGGGTTGTGATAGTAAGAACCGGATAGGTCTCTTTGGTCACGGGTCCGGAGCTAGGCAAGGACCCGTCGGCCAGAAAGACTTGAAGCCGTTGCTCCTTAACTTGCAGGGGGACTCCTAGTTTCTTAGCTAGAGTGCAGTCCAGGAAACAACTACAAGCTCCGGAGTCAATAATTGCCGTCAGCTGGATCCTCTCTTCGGCTACCTGTAGGGAGACAGGAAGGGTAAGGTGAGCAGGGGACGGCTCAGAGACCTGACAGTTCAGAACAGACCGTGAATAGCACTTACTAGGCCTCACAGGACAGTTGCGGAGAAAATGGCCAGGAGCTCCACAGTATAGGCAGAGGTTCGCCTGGCGGCGACGTTGTCGCTCTTCGGGGGTTAGGGAGGAACGAATTAGCCCAATCTGCATGGGTTCACAATCTGCAGAGGCATTGACAGCTGGTCCAGGAAGAGGAGAGGCAGCAAATGGAACCTTAGGCATGACCCAAGTAGCTCGAGCCCCCTGGAGGCGTTCTGAGCGTCTTTCCCGGAGACGCCTGTCCATCTGGATGGCAAGGGAGATTAAATCTTCCAAGGATGCTGGTGTCTCTACTCGAGCAAGCTCGTCCTTTAGAGCTTCAGAGAGGCCATGTCGGTACTGATACTTCAATGCTGCCTCATTCCAGTCCGTGTCGGCTGCCCACCTACGGAAATCTACAGTGTAGTCCTCGGCCGGGCGTTTGTTCTGTTGTAGGGCATGTAAGGCAGACTCTGCGGTGACCGTGCGCTGGGGATCTTCATATAATTGGGCCATAGCCTCAAAGAAGGAGCTTACGGAATTTAGGATCAGGCTCTTCTGTTCCAGGAGGTTGTGTGCCCAAGTCTGAGGTTCGTCAGCCAATAGGGAAATTATAAACCCTACTTTAACGGATTCAGAGGAGAAGGTCCTGGGCTGGAGAGCCAGATATAACAAACAGGCATTCTTGAAGGCCCTGAACTTCCTTCGCTCCCCACGGAAGCGTTCTGGCGTGGGCACCCGTGGCTCTGGTGGCGGAGCTGAAACTGAATGGGCGGAGCTAGTTTGATCCGGTTGGGACGGAGCTGGTAGCGAGCTAGTGGCAGGCTGAGTAGGGTCCGTCGGGGAGGAGGAGCCGGCTAGGTTAAGTACCCGACCTTCCAGCTGGAAGTAACCATCTTGTAGTCTTTGTACGGCCTGGGTCAGGGCTGAAACCTGTTGGCACAGAGCCTCGAGCGGGGAAGCACCTCTGTCGGCCTCTGACATGGCTGGTTTATGCTGTCAGTTACCTTGGTGGAGGCCGAAGTGCTGAGAGGGCTTCCCTTGCAGCTCGGTGCGGATCACCCCTGGTGGTGAAACAGGAGATGACACGTCCCAAGGAGCACTGGATGCGGATGGATCCCGGATGGATGGATGGATGGTGATTCAGGACCGCTTCCAGGAGATCTATAGATGCTCAGAGAAAAGAGACAAAGGTTAATGCCAGGCCGAGGGTCATACACAGATAATCAGTCCGAGGAGATGAAGGTACAGAGGGCCGCACAAGAGAGAGAGTCCGTGGGATCCAAGCCAAGGTCGGTACACAGGAGATCCAGCAGAGGTGTCTTTTAGAGTAAGGGGTGGTCAGGCAAGCCGAGGTCAAACGAAGGAGAGATGCAGGTAAGTCAAAGGAGCTAGCCGGGATAAACAGGAACAACAGGCAATCGAACAGGTCACGGGTACAGGAGCTGATGATAAACCAGCACTGAAGCACAGCCAGAGAGTGTCTTATATAGGGCCAGGGCTGGGGAGATGGGCGTGGTGACACACCTGCTCTGCATCCAGCATTCTATTGTTGCTGAATGCTGATTCCTTTCCTGACAGCAGGGCTCTAATGAGGAAAGCTGCTGGGCCTGCATCCCTGTAGACGTGTTACTATTGGGAGTATTTGACCAAAAATGACATTTTTGCTGCCAGAAATCTGACTTTTATCTTAACCACTTGCTGACCGCCCCACGCAGATTTATTGCGGCAGGGCGCATAATCATGTAGATTCTTCGGTCTTGCACAGAGCCCCGACCTCAACCCAATAGAACACCATTGGGATGAATTAGAGCGGAGACTGCGAGCCAGGCCTTCTCCTCCAACATCAGTGCCTGACCTCACAAATGAGCTTCTGGAAGAATTATTATGATTAATATTAATATTTATTTAATGGGCATCTTGGGGCGCACAATATACAGGGATATGGGATATGATTTTTGACATGAGCACACACACAGGTTGAACTGGATCAATAACCAGCTGTCAAAGTGACAGTCAGTAATTGTTTTGTTTTATTTAGCAGGCGAGGCTGTCAAGTTACATTCGATCCTTTGTAAAATGTAACAATGTACTTTTAAATTATTATTAATAATAATATTATTCTAATAATTATTATTGTTGTTGCTGTTGTTGTAATATTAATAATATATATTTTATTAATACTACTACTACTAGTAATAATAATAATAATACTGTAATAATAATATATATTTTATTAATATTATTACTACAACTACTACTACTACTAATTATAATAATAATAATACTGTAATAATAATATATATTCTATTAATATTACTATTACTACTGCTAATTATAATAATAATAATAATAATAATAATAATAATAATAATAATAATAATAATAATAATAAATATGTTATTAGTACTACTACTACTACTAATAATAATAATAATAATAAGAAGAAGAAGAAGAAGAGAATATATATTTTACTAATATTACTACTACTACTACTAATTATAATAATAATAATAATAATAATAATAATAATAATAATAATAGTAATAATAATAATACTGTAATAATAATATATATTCTATTAATATTACTACTACTACTACTTCTACTACTAATAATAATAATAATAATATATATGTTATTAGTACTACTACTACTACTACTACTACTACTACTACTAATAATAATAATAGTAATAATAAAAAGAAGAAGAAGAGAATATATATTTTATTAATATTACTACTACTACTAATTATAATAATAATAATAATAATAATAATAATAATAATAATAATAATAATAATAATAATAATAATATATATTTTATTAATATTACTACTACAACTACTACTTATTATAATAATAATAATAATACTGTAATAATAATATATATATTCTATTAATATTACTACTACTACTACTACTACTACTACTACTACTAATAATAATAATAATAATAATAATAATAATATATATGTTATTAGTACTACTACTACTAATAATAATAATAATAATAAGAAGAAGAAGAAGAAGAAGAAGAAGAAGAAGAAGAAGAAGAACAACAACAACAACAATATATATTTTTTTAATAATAATACTATTAATAATAATAATATATATTTTATTAACACTACTACTACTACTACTAATAATAATAATAATGATAATAATAATAATAATAATAATAATAATAAGAGAATATATATTTTATTAATAATAATACTATTAATAATAATAATAATAAAAATAATAATAATAATAATAATATTTATTCTATGACAATTTAAAAAAAAAAAAGGTTTCTTATATAAAGGAGGGTGGTGTTGAAGAAATAATCTGCTTCTGGTGTCATCAATTTTTTTTTTTTTAACCTTTTTTTGGCATTACTACTTGTCCCCTGTGGCAGTGCCCAGCTTCCCATGCCTTCTGTTACGGCTTTTGTTATGGACGTAGCTTTTGCAGCTGCTGTTTTCCTCTTCAAGCATGCAATACATGCTGACACGGCTAGAGTTGCTAATTCATCTTATCTTGCCATTGGCTTGTTTTACAAATTCAGCAACTTGTTTTCTTGGCGTTTTCAGTATTTTTGTGTTCATTACTTTCATGAACACTTTGCAATTTTATAAATTGTATGTACTTTTTTTTTATATATATATTTTTATTTTTTTACACTTGCTGTACATTTTATATTCTTAGATATTTATATATATATATATATATATATATATATATTAATATATTTTTACATTTGCTGTACATTTTATATATATATATATATATATATATATATATATTTTATTTTTTATTTTATTTTTTTACACTTGCTGTACATTTTATATTCTTTGTCAGATTTTATATATATATATATATACACTAGATTACCAAAAGTATTGGGACACCTGCTTTTACACGCACATGGATATAGTGCTGGCCATACATGGGTCGAATTTTCGAAAGAATATTCTTTCGACAATAAGAAATTTTGTGTGTTTTGTGATTCGATGGTGCCACCATTGATCTTGAAATTCGACCAACCAAGCCTTCAATTTCAACTCATATTTATATATATATTTATTTATTTATTTATATATATATATATATATATATATATATATATATATATATATATATATATATATATTCATTTATTTATATATATATATATATAAATAAAATAAAAAATAAAATATATATATATATATATATATATATATATATATATATATATATATATATATATATATATATATATATATATATATATAAATAATATAATAGGAGTTTCACTTTTTGAGTTGAATTACTGAAATAAATTGACTTTTTGATGATATTCTAATTTTATGAGAGGCACCTGTATATCCGATATAACGAATGAGAATGTACAGCTCCCTCTTGTGGTCTATACTGCATGACAAATTTGTACCATCAGCTGCAATCAGGGTAGACATCAACGATGTCCCATGCCTGAGATTGGCAAGAGATGAGTCTTCCATTGGATGAAGCACCTAAGGGTACATGGACACTGCCAGTTTGGAGCTGTTTGCCTTGTGTAGGGAGGCCCTTGTCAACACTCTAATAAATTCAGGTTTATGTAAACCCAATCGCAATTTTTTCAAAGCGTTAACATGTTAATTACATTTCAAAGTCACTTTCAATATTTTTAAATCTACAGATTTCAAGGGGGTCCCATAGATATGGTACATACATTCTTACGGTCCAAGCTGGGCCAATGTAACTTTGTAAAAAATGCCATACCTGGAATCCAGCTTTATATAACTTTTTATCCAAACTGAAACAACGAAGTAACAAATAAAATTCTTTTCTTTAGAAGCCTTGTCCCTTTCTTTAGGGCTTAAAGTAACGTAATGTTCCAACCGGCTATTCTACAACAAAAACCATTCCCAAGTAGTTACAGGGTTTAGGGGCAACCATGGTCCTCCTACAACCAAAAGTAGAGAGAGGGCTTCCTCCTAAACTCCAAATAACTTTCTTCTAAACTTCTAACCAAATCCTTGTGGCTTTCCAGAGAAGGAGATTGAAATGTAGTCAGATACCTTCCTACAAACAGGCTGCTTCCACTAGGATCTGAAAGGAGTCTCTGTCCTTCAGGGTTCCGGACTTCCTATCCTAGCGCAGTCCAAATGTAGGGGCTAGGATCTCTTCGGAGCCTGTAGCTGCCATAAATGGATTGAAATTTGGAAGGTTCAGCAGGGACAAGCTGAACTTCGACTCATGTATGGCCATTCATGTTTGACAGAATTTGATCATTAGATTGACTTCTGTCAAATGGGAATGTTGGAAGACTTTTCTCAGACAATGTTTTTCCCATAGCTGAGGAGTCCCACTGTAAGAATTCAGAGTCTTAGAGGATTTCACTATCCACCTTGCTTGCCTGGACTGAGGAATCTCAAGTCACCTTAACTCTCCTTGACCAGACTGGGTGCAGCCTCTAACTATAGTCCCCACTAGAGCGCCCATTATGATGCAGATTGTGCCTTGTAGATCACTCCTGCATCCAAGATCACCCCCTAAATCATGGGTGCTCTGGGGGACCTTGGCTTCACCACAATGATGCCAGGCACCTTCAGTTGAGGACAACTCAATTGATGAGACGGAGTACAGTCCCTAACTAGAGCGCCCCTTATGACACAGATTGTGCCTTGTATATCACTCCTGCATCAATACCCCCAACCTAAATCATGAGAACTCCATGGGGACCTTGGCTTTGCTAAGCTGATCCTGGGCATCCTCAGATGAGGAGACGGGGTGCAGTCCCTAACTATACTCCCCACTACAGTGCCTACTTATGACACTGGTTATGCCTTGCATATCATGCCTGAAGCCAAGATCGATGCCGAAATCACGGTAACTCCAGTACCAATTGGGACCTAGGCTTTGGCAAGATGATACCAGTCATCAGATTACCCCTAGCGGCAACATCAAAGCAGTGGACACCTAACAGTTTTATTGACATTCACTAATAGTAGAGGATAAACACCTGGTAGACATACAGTATATTCCATGCCTCCCATCACACAATACAAAATAAGGAAAACTTAGGGGGCTTTACCAAACCCCCTCCTACATATCAATTGTTGTCTTGGGTTGTCACACAGACTTCCAAAGGTGAATGTCAGGGCAAGGATCTCTTCAGAGCCTAAAGCTGCCATAAATGGATCAAAATTTGGAAGGTTCAGCAGAACTTCGACTCAGGTATGGCCATTCATGTTTGATAGAATTTGACCATTAGATTGACTTCTGTTGAACAGGAATTTTGGAAGACTTTTCTCAGCCAATGTTTTTCCGATAGCCAAGGAGTCCCACTGTAAGAATTCAAAGTCTAAGTGGACTTCACTATCCACCTTGCTTGCCTGGATTTAGGAATCTCAAGTCACCTTAGCGCTCCTTGACCAGACTGGGTGCAGCCTCTAACTATAGTCCCAACTAGAGCGCCCATTATGACGCAGATTGTGCCTTGTATATCACTCCTGCATCCAAGATCACAGCTCAAATCATGGGAACTCCCAGGGGACCTAGGCTTCGCCAAGATGATGGCAGGCACCTTCAGTTGAGGACAACTCAATTGATGAGACGGAGTACAGTCCCTAACTAGAGCGCCCCTTATGACACAGATTGTGCCTTGTATATCACTCCTGCATCAATAAACCCAACCTAAATCATGAGAACTCCATGGGGACCTAGGCTTTGCTAAGCTGATCCCGGGCATCCTCAGATGAGGAGACAGGGTGCAGTCCCTAACTATACTTCCCACTAGAGTACCAACTTATGACACAGATTGTGCCTTGCATATCATGCCTGCATCCAAGATCGATGCCTAAAGCACGATAACTCCAGTACCAATTGGGACCTAGGCTTTGCCAATATGATACCAGGCATCAGATTACCCCTAGCGGCAATATCAAAGCAGTGGACACCTAACAGCTTTATTGACATTTACTAATAGGAGAGGATAAACACCTGGTAGACATACAGTATATTTCACGCCTCCCATCACACAATAAAAAATAAGGAGAACTTAGGGGACTTGACCAAACCCCCTCCTACATACCAATTGTTGTCTTGGGTTGTCACACAGACTTCCAAAGGTGAATACAAGTGACCATTTCAACCCACATTATGCAAGACTGATGCACAGTTGTTGCCATCAGAAAACTCACCTCGAAAAGTGCCGTTCTGCCATCTTGGAAATGCATGTAGACAAGAAGCTACTGCAAAGGGGCTGCTGAAGCACCACCAAGCTTCAAACAAATGATGAATAAAGTAACCATGGAAAAGAGTATTAGATCTTGGCATTAGAATTGTTGACCTTTAACATGTTCAGAACATAGAGTCAACAAAAAGTACAAAGTAATACAGGTTGACATGAAAAGTTATGATATCTATAAATCGTTTTTATGGTTATTTCAATGTTCTTGTATTTTAGTGTATTGGGGACAGGTGAAGTCATGGTCTTTAAAAAAATGTAATTTTGTTTATGTCTCCATACGGTTATGCAACGTGTGTTTCGATTTCCATGTAAATATAGGATATTGATTTGTACCCTTGCTAAAGTGATATCACTTCCCGAATTCTGAAGTGCTGTCAGTGTGACGTGCTAATATTTCAGCAGTCAGAACATTTGGTTCTCATAGCATACTGTATATCATGTGTACGGATATACTGAGATCTCCACCAAACACAATGTACAACCTAAATTATTAATGGAAGTGATACGGGCTCACCTTCTTCTTATGTTTCAAAATATACAGAAAGAATGAATATAATAAAACATCATATGAGCTCTAACTTGCCTTTTCAAAAGTCAATGTTATTAATTTTAAATTTGCTGTTTTCATTAAAATAATCTCTCGTGATCCTGCCATATGGGTCCTTGTTTAGGCACTTCCTATTGTAGGTGACAACAAGTGGAACAATAGCATTGAATCCATAAGTTAATCTTATTGATATTACTGTCATAAAGTACTGATGGTGATATGAATGATCTGGTTCCCAGGAAGGTGGCTTCTAATCCCCAGAGGATCTCCAAGATCTCCTTGGCTTATAATGTAACCAGTCATTGTCTTTCCCCCAGAGGAGCTCCACAATCTCCTTTGCATGTATTGCAATCTCCTTGGCTTGTAATATAAAACACTAATTTTCACCCCCAGAGGATCTCCATGGTCTCCTTGGCTTGCAATATAAAAAGTCTATGTCTACCCCCCAGAGGATCTCCATGGTCTCCTTGGATTGTAACATAACAAATCTATGTCTACCCCCCCAGAGGATGTCAATGGTCTCCTTGGCTTATAATGTAACCAGTCATTGTCTTCCCGTCAGAGGAGCTCCACAATCTCCTTTGCTTGTAATGTAATCGCCTTGGCTTGTGATATAAAACATTAATATTTACCCCCCCCCCCCCAGGATCTCCATGGTCTCCCTGGCTTGCAATATAAAAAGTCTATGTCTACCCCCAGAGGATCTCCATGGTCTCCTTGGCATATAATGTAACCAGTCATTGTCTTTCCCCCAGAGGAGCTCCACAATCTCCTTTGCATGTATTGCAATCTCCTTGGCTTGTAATATAAAACACTAATTTTCACCCCCAGAGGATCTCCATGGTCTCCTTGGCTTGCAATATAAAAAGTCTATGTCTACCCCCCAGAGGATCTCCATGTTCTCCTTGGATTGTAACATAACAAATCTATGTTTACCCCCCCAGAGGATGTCAATGGTCTCCTTGGCTTATAATGTAACCAGTCATTGTCTTCCCCTCAGAGGAGCTCCACAATCTCCTTTGCTTGTAATGTAATCGCCTTGGCTTGTAATATAAAACACTAATATTTACCCCCCCCCAGGATCTCCATGGTCTCCCTGGCTTGTAATATAAAAAGTCTATGTCTACCCCTAGAGGATCTAAATGGTCTCCTTGGCTTGTAATATAACAAGCCAATGTCTATCTCCAGAGGATCTCCATGATCTCCTTGGCTTATGATGTAACCAGTCATTGTCTTCTCCCCAGAGGAGCTCCACAATCTCATTTGCTTGTAATGCAATCTCCTTAGCTTGTAATATAAAACATTACCATTTACCCCACAGAGGATCTCCATGGTCTCCTTGGCTTATAACAAAACAAGTCTATGTCTACCCCCAGAGGATCTCAATGGTCTCATTGGCTAGTAATATAACAAGCCAATGTCTATCTCCAGAGGATCTCCATGATCTCCTTGGCTTATGATGTAACCAGTCATTGTCTTCCCCCCAGAGGAGCTCCACAATCTCATTTGCTTGTAATGCAATTTCCTTGGCTTGTAATATAAAACATTACCATTTACCCCACAGAGGATCTCCGTGGTCTCCTTGACTTGTAACATAACAAGTCTATGTCTACCCCAAGAGGATCTCAATGGTCTCATTGGCTAGTATGATAACAAGCCAATGTCTATCTCCAGAGGATCTCCATGATCCCATTGGTTTGTAATGCAATCTCCTTGGCTTGTAATATAAAACATCAATGTCTACCCCCTAGAGGATCTCCATGATCTCCTTGGCTTGTAATATAACAAGCCAATGTCTACCCACCAGAGGATCTCCATGGTCTCCTTGGCTTGTAATGTAACAAGTCAACGTCTATCCCCAGAGGATCTCCTCTATCTCCTTGGCTTGTAATGTAACAAGCCAATGTCTACCCCCAGAGGATCTCCATGATCTCCTTGGCTTGTAATGTAACAATAACAAGTCTATATCTATCCCCAGAGGATCTCCATGATCTCCTTGGCTTGTAATGTAACAAGTCAACGTCTATACCCAGAGGATCTCCACTATCTCCTCGGTTTGTAATGTAACAAGCCAATGTATACCCCTCAGAGGATCTCCATGACCTCTTTGGCTTGTAATAAAACAAGCCAATGTCTACCCCCAGAGGATCTCCATGATCTCCTTGGCTTGTAATGTAACAAGTCAATATCTATCCCCAAAGGATCTCCACTATCTTTTTGGCTTGAATTGTAACAAGGCAACGTATACCCCTCAGAGGATCTCCAAGGTCTCCTTGAGTAGTATTTTAACATGTCAATGGGGTTGATTTACTGAAATTGGAGAGTGAAACATCTGGTGCAGCTGTGCATGGTAGCCATTCAGCTTCTATTTTCAGCTTGTTCAATTAGGCTTTAAAAAAGATACCTGGAAGCTGATTGATTTCTATGCAGAGCTGCACCAGATTTTACACTCTCCAGATTTAGTAAATCAACCCCAAGTCAACCCCCAGAGGATCTCCACAATCTCTTTGGCTTGTATTGTAACAGGCCAATGTCTACACCCCAAAGGATCTCCATGATCTCGTTTACTTGTATTGTAACAAGCCTGTGTCTACCCCCAGATGATTTCCACAATCTCCTTGGCTTGTAATGTAACAAGTCACTGTCTACCCCCAGAGGATAACCATAGTCTCCTTGGCTTGTAATGTACATGCCAATTGCAAGGTTGACAATTACAAGCATGGCTCCCATAGGCAGAGGCATGATGGGACTTGTAGTTCTGCAACAGTTGGAGGGTCGCCAGTTTGAGACTCCTGCACTAGAGGGTTCTACATAAGGGAAAATACTAGGACATTACACGAGTGAGTCATAAAGAAATCAACAAGCTCTTTGGAAACCGGTCTAATATCATTCAGTATCCCGGGCGATCTCTTGCAGTCCTCCTGCTGGAGTCTTGGAGTTAACCACATGTGGGAATGATAATAAAAATGTTGTGTATTGCGCAACTGTGCCATGATATTCTGATATCCGTCTTCTGATAAAGTAGACCATTGGTCTAAGAAATGTGTAGAGGAATATCTTCCCATCAGTCACCTTCCAACTAATGCTCTGATAACAGCAAGGATAAATATGATGGTGTGGGTGGCATAGTGTATATGTATGGGTACACTGTATGTGTATGGACCCACCCACCCTGCTGCCACATATATGAGTATAGCTGTCGCAAAAGGGTTAAAATCTTAGTTTATTGTGAGAATTTATAAAAGGTAAAGTGAAAACATATGCCATTTATAAAATCTCTTTTTACGTAAAAACGCACATATGCTAAACTTGTTGATCTATCCTGCCTACACATAAACCCATACGTGATGTATACAATACCCCACCCACACCATCATTTTTTAACCTTGTTGTCATCACACCATCAAATGGGAGGTCCCTGATGGGAAGACATTCCTCTACACATTTCTTAGACCAAAGGTCTATTTTATCTGGACTCTCTTGAGGAGTAGGAGGAGGTAGATATTAGAAAAGTATAATACTGTTGCATAATACACATAAATCTTTGATATTGTTCCCGTGTGCGGTTAACTCTAAGACTCTGGACAGGAAGACTGCAAGGGATCGTCCAAGATGCTGAATAAATTTAGACCTCTTTCCAAAAAGAATGTCAATTTCTTTGTCCCCACTTGTATAGTGTCCTAGTATTTATGGTCTCCGCATTTAAAGCTTAACCCATAAGAAGGAGGTGTCGTGTATTCTGCTTGCCCTACCCCTAATATTTAGGTCTGTCTGTTGAATGACCAAAAGTCAGCTATCCGCTGTGGTCTACTGACGTCTTCCCCTGCTTGATCCCGAGTGCTAGCAAGACCAATAGGCACTCGTGCCTCTCTGTACTCCTGCACTACCTGCCTGCTTCATCAGGTGCCCTGGGTCAGAGGTGTAAGAGAGGCCTTCCTCATCATATCAGGCTCTTCCACCAGGTATGGACAAAGAGGCAGAAATTGCTCATTGCTCAAGCCCCTAGCACAGTGATGGTGAACCTTGGCACCCCAGATGTTTTGGAACTACATTTCCCATGATGCTCATGCACCGTGCAGTGTAGTTGAGCATCATGGGAAATGTAGTTCCAAAACATCTGGGGTGCCAAGGTTCGCCATCACTGCCCTAGCAACTTCTGGAGGAACCTTGCTTGAGAAACTCTGGTGTAGAGGAATATCTTCCCATCCGGCCCCCAAGACTCTACACAGGAAGACTGTAAGGGATCGTCCAAGATGCTGAATTAGACCTGTTTCCAAAAAGCATTTACATTTCTTTGTCACCCACTTATACAGTGTCCTGTATTTGCCCTTCCCTTTGGGCAACACAGCTCTGTCCTTACATATGGTCTCTGCATTTAAAGCTCAACCAAAATGGTGGTGTAAGAGAGGCCTTCCTCATCATATCAGGCTCTTCCACCCGGTATGGACAAAGAGGCAGAAATTGCTTATTACTCAAGGAACTCCGAGCAACTTCTGGAGGAACCTAGGTTGAGAAAATCTGGTGTAGAGGAATATCTTCCCATCCGGCCCCCAAGACTCTACACAGGAAGACTGCAAGGGATCGTCCAAGATGCTGAATGATATTAGACCTGTTTCCAAAAAGAGTGTACATTTCTTTGTCACCCACTTGTATAGCATTCTGTATTTTCCCTTCCCTTTGGGCAACACAGCTATGTCCTTATATATGGTCTCTACATTTAAAGCTCAACCCAAAATGGTGGTGTCATGTATTCTGCTTTTCCCGCCACTAATATTCAGGTCTATCTGTTGAATGACCAAAAGTTAGCAGTGCTGCCCTTCCTCTTCCACAATCACCAACGAAGCCTGATCTAAGAAATGCATTGAGCACTGAGCAGCCTTTCTCAACCTTTTGAACACAAAGGAACCCCTTAAATAACCTATTGGTATTAGGGAACCTCTGCTAAAAATTACTATAGCTACAACTCATGATACATTAGTGTGATGGTCATTGGTAAGAATGCTTCCTACATTTGTGGTCGTTGGGAAGTATTACCCCCTTACAAATAGCTAAAAGATCAATGGTGTAAGTGAGAACCTATTTGAGAAGCAGACATTGCTCATTGCTCAGGGCAGTGGAGGAAACCCAATCAGGGACACATTCGGGCTTGTAACTACCCCAGAAGGCAGATTCTGTTGGCAAGGATTCTGGGGGTGGGTATAAGTTTGAGGGAAGTGCGAGACTCAGCATCTTTGGCGGGAGCAGAGTCCCAGGAGGGAGAGAACGGCTGTCTCTCCTCCCGTCTGAGGAAGCGGATGTCTCGGGTGCAGTCTGAGAATCCAGAGAGTGCTGAGTTGAGCTGAGGGGGATCCGGTGTGCCGCGAACCAGCGGAGAGGGAAAGGGGTCTAGTCCCAGGAAAGCCTACATAGGACGTGAGTACTGAGGATTGCTCCTGGAGGTCTGCCTGAAATGTTAGAGGGGACCACTCCGGAAGAGGTTCTAGGATCCAGACACAGCTAGCTGTAAAGGGGGTACTTAGGTAGAGAACCCTGAAGTTACAGAGGGGGTACCTAGTCAGGGGACCCTGAAGAGTACAAAGGGGGAACCTGCAGTTTGGGCCATGAAAAGTCAGTGCACAGTGTGTAGTGCATCAGTTAACAGTTGCGGCAACATAGAAATTCACAACAAGCTACCTCAAGCTAGCGTCAGGCTGGAGGGAGCTGCCCCAGTGACTTTGAGCAGAGCAGCGTTAAAGTTCAGTATTCTGCAGTCCTGGATCTTCTGGACTTAAAGTCGAGGTTCCAGCACTATTTACAAAGTACAGTGTGTTCAAAGCGTCAGTGAGCGTTGGGTAGCGTCGGCTGGCGTTAGAACAGCGTTAACAGACATTTTTCCTGAAAAAGGTCCCAAAGTTGTACCTAGTTGAGCCTAAAGGAGTACCCCACTCATTCCCTTCTCCCATCCCCTAAAAAAAACAATAAAACAACGAAACAAATATGCCGGAGTTGTCAATTTCTCAGTTCTCACACCCAGGGTTGGAGAGGTAACCGGTAACAATGGCAGACCCACATCAGGCCCAATGCCTGGAAAACCTGCTACACTTTTCAGTGATGTTTTTATGTAGAATGGGATTTTTTGATGTTTGCACTTGAATTTTTAAAAATCTAACCATTTAAAAAATAAAAATTCTAATATGTTCCTGGATTCCAGGAATATATATTGTTGGGTAAGATTTCTAAAAGAGTAGAGTCATTCATTTGTAGATTATATTTAAACCTGTTGCTCCTCCATAATGGAGAGGAACAACATGAGATTGGATCACTTGAAGACAGTTTAGATGTACACTATATTTCCAAAAGTATTGGGACGCCCGCCTTTACACGTACATTAACTTTAACCGCTTGCCGACTGCGCACAGTATATTTACTGCGGCAGTCAGCCCCGGCCAGGCAGAGTGATGTAGATCTACGTCGCTAGCCTGTGACCGGCTTTTGAGCCAATAGCGGGCTGAGGCGCGCGCCCGCCCCGGCTCGTTCACAGAGGAGTCCGCGCGTGTGGCCGGCGGACCCGCCGGTCACACTACGATCGTCGGTAGAGCGGGAGAAGGGCGGGCGGCTTATGTAAACAAGCCGCCTGTCATTCTCCCCTGTGTAAAAATGGAGATCAGACGGTTCTACTATGTAGAACCGTTGATCTCTGTTTTTACAATAGGAGACATGTCCCATCACAGTTAGAAACACGCCCCTAGGACACACTTAACCCCTCCCTCTCCAATACAGTTAACCCCTTCCCTGCCAGTGTCATTTTTACAGTAACAGTGCCTATGTACAGCACTGATTACTGTAGAAATGTCACTGGTACCCCCAAAAGTGTCAAAAATGTCAGTCAAGGGTCCGATCTGTCCGCCGCAATGTCGCAGTCCCGCAAAAAAAAATCGCAGATCGCCGCCATTACTCGTTAAAAAAAAAAAAACACCAAAAATGACAAAAATCTTTCCCTTTGTTAGTAAACGCGATAACTTTTGCGCAAACCAATCAAAATACGCTTTTTGCGATTTTTTTTTTACCAAACATAGGTAGCAGAAAACAAATTGGCCGAACATGTTAAAAAATTTTGATTTTTACATTTTTTTGGGGGGGAATTTCATATAAAAAAAATGTGAAAAATATTGTTATTTTTGCAAAATTGACGCTCTATTTTTGTTTATAGCGCATGATCAAAAAATCGCACAGGTGATCAAATACCACCAAAAGAAAGCTCTGTTTGTGGGGAAAAAAGGACGTGAAATTTGTTTAGGTACAGCGTCGCACGACCGCGCAATTGTCCGTTAAAGTCATGCAGTAAAAAATTGCAAAAAAACCCCTGGTCAGGAAGGGGGTAAAATCTTCCGGGGCTTTAAGTGGTTAATGGCATCCCAGTCTTAGTCCGTAGGGTTCAATATTGAGTTGGCCCACCCTTTGCAGCTATAACAGCTTCAACTCTACTGGGAAGGCTGTCCACAAGGTTTAGGAGTGTCTATGGGAATGTTTCACCATTCTTCCAGAAGCGTATTTGTGGTATGCTACTTGTTCTATGCGCAAAGGGAGACCTGTTTAATGCGTCCGATATTCCATTCAAGTAGCAGGTCTGGGTGAAATTTTAAGGGCTTTTGAACAAAATGAATTGACTCAATGGTGGTAAGATTGAACTTTTCAGAATTTCCGTACGAATGTTGGAACAAAATTCTGCTAGCATATGACTAACCTTACCCAAATGTAAATATAAAATACAAATTAAAATATTAAAAATGTAATAATAATTAAACATTAAATAATAATTAAGTGTTAAATAAATTCAACAATTAATATTAAAAATACAAATAAAATTAAAAGGTAAAATACAAATAAAAATAGAATAAAATAAAATCCAATATTTTAAATGGTTTAATAAGGAGATAGTAAAATATTGGGCTGAACTCATGTGGGAATTGGTTAATTTCATAACCAATGTCTCTTTAGAAGAAGAATAGATTACATTCAGGTTTTTCTTCTATCATAAAGCCAACCTGTTCTTTTCTTTTAAAATCAGAACAGTAAATAATGAATTGCGGTTTGCAAAAAATAAGAAAAAGCTGTAAATGGCTGTGACCAGTATTAAAAAATCTAATTTAACTTTTTGCAGATTTAGGGGGTATTTAATCAGTTTGGTAAATACAATACTCTCTGTGATTTCTTGTAATTGATTGCAGTTAGGAATTGGAGATGGGAGCATTGTCCAAATGTAATCGTTAATGACTTATTTCTGTTGAGAAATGCTCTGTCTTGCCCAATTAGAATGAAACCAGTTGGAAAATTTAGTGGACCTTATCAGGCGTAGATACGAAGACTCTACAGGGGAATATTTCTGGGCTACTAACTTAACCACTTAAGCCCCGGAAGATTTTACCCCCATTCCGACCAGGGGGTATTTTGCGATTCGGCACTGCGTGACTTTAACGGACAATTGCGCGGTCGTGCGACGCTGTACCTAAACGAATTTGGCGTCCTTTTTTTCCCACAAACAGAGCTTTCTTTTGGTGGTATTTGATCACCTGTGCGATTTTTTGATCACGCGCTATAAACAAAAAAAGAGCGTCAATTTTGCAAAAATAGCAATATTTTCACATTTTTTATATGAAATTCCCCAAAAAAAAAATTTAAAAATCAAAATTTTTTTACTTTTTCGGCCAATTTGTTTTATGCTACCTATGTTTGGTAAAAAAAATCGCAAAAAGCGTATTTTGATTGGTTTGCGCAAAAGTTATCGCGTTTACTAACAAAGGGAAAGATTTCTGTCATTTTTGTTGTTTTTTTTTTTAACGTGTAATGGCGGCGATCTGCGATTTTTTTTGCGGTACTGCGACATTGGGGCGGACAGATCGGACCCTTGACTGACATTTTTGACGCTTTTGGGGTTACCAGTGACATTTCTACAGTAATCAGTGCTATATATATGCACTGTTACTGTAAAAATACACTGGTAGTGAAGGGGTTAACTTTATTTGGGAGGGAGGGGCTGTGTGTATCCCTAGGGGCGTGCTTTCTACTGTGATTGGCTGGGGCTTGAGCTGTATGGACACTGATCAACGGATCTACATACTAGATCCGAGTGATCAGTATCCTAACAGCAAGGAGAATGACAAGTGGCTTGTTTACACAAGCTGCCTGACATTCTCCCTCTCCCCCGCCGATCGCCGAGTGACCGGCGGACATCGGGTCCGCCGGTCACACGCGCGGGGGGGTCCGTGACCACGCGGGAGCGGGAGCGCGCCTCCGGGGGCGCGCGCTCGCTCCCTAGACCCTCACAAGCTAGTGACGTAGCCCTACGTCACTTTGCCTGTGAGGGGCTGACTGCCGACGTAGATCGGCGTTAGGCAGTCGGCAAGTGGTTAAAGAGGTTGTAAACCGAGAAAATTATTTTTTTTTTTCTTTACATCCTGAAAGAGAAAGACATAATGAGCTAGTATGCGTCGCATACTAGCTCATTATGAAATACTTACCTTAGAACGAGCCCCCGCCGCGCCGCTCGCTTACCTGTATGACGGGCGACATGTCCAGTCGCCCGTCTTCTGGGATCGCGGCATCCGGCCATCTGATTGGCCGGAGCCGCGGTGACGTCACTCCCGCGCATGTGCGCGGGAGCCGACGGTCACGGCACGGGCTCTGAAGGAACGGCACGATCGGCCGTTCCTTCAGAGCGCATGCGCCAGTGATGTCACTGGCTGCATGAAAGGTAAATATCTCCTAAACGGTGCATGTTTAGGAGATATTTACAGTACCTATAGGTAAGCCTTATCATAGGCTTACCTATAGGTACAAGTTACAGAGGAGGGTTTACTTCCTCTTTAAAGGGCAACTCTGCTTTTATAAATATATATAAAATTTAGCACTATCAGCATGAATATCATATAATATAATATATATACGTATACTGCTCAAAAAAATTAAAGGAACACTTTGAAAGCACATCAGATCTCAATAGGGAATAATCTCATGCTGAATATCTATACTGGTATGGACTGGGTGATGTGTTAGGATCTACACTGGTATGGACTGGGTATACACTGGTATGGACTGGGTAATGTGTTAGGATCTACACTGGTATGGACTGGGTAATGTGTTAGGATCTATACTGATATGGACTGGGTAATGTGTAAGGATCTATACTGGTATGGACTGGGTAATGTGTTAGGATCTATACTGGTATGGACTGGGTAATGTGTTAGGATCTATACTGGTATGGACTGGGTAATGGTTTAGGGTCTACACTGGTATGGACTGGGTAATGTGTTAGGATCTATACTGGTAGGAACTGGGTAATATGTTAGGATCTATACTGGTATGGACTGTATAATGTGTTAGGATCTATACTGGTATGGACTGGGTAATGTGTTAGGATATATACTGGTATGGACTGGGTAATGTGTTAGGATCTATACTGGTATGGGCTGGGTAATGTGTTAGGATCTATACTGGTATGGGCTGGGTAATGTGTTAGGATCTATACTGGTAGGAACTGGATAATGTGTTAGGATCTATATGGGTATAGACTGGGTAATGTGTTAGGAAGGAAAGGATGCCACATCATTTGATGGAAATGAAAATGATCAACCTACAGAGGGCTGAATTCAAAGACCCCCGAAAATCAAAGTGAAAAAATGATGCAGCAGGCTATTTTGCTGAAATTTAATTGCTCAAAATGGTCCTCAGTAGTTTATATGGCCCCCACGTGCTTGTATGCATACCTGACAATGTCGGGGCATGCTCCTAATGAGACGACGGATGGTGTCCTGTGATATTTCCTCCCAGATCTGGACCAGGGCATCACTGAGTTTCCGAACAGACTGAGCTGCAACCTGGCGACATCGGATGGACTGAAACATAATGTTCCAGAGGTGTTCAATTGCATTTAGGTCAGGTGAGCGTGGGGGCCATTCAGTGGTATCAATTCCTTCATTCTCCAGGAACTGGCTGCACATTCTCGCTACATGAGGCCGGGCATTGTCATGTACCAGGAGGAACCCAGGACCCACTGCACCAGTGTAGGGTCTGACAATGGGCCCAAGGATTTCTTCCCGATACCTATTGGTAGTCATGGTGCCATTGTCTAGCCTGTAGAGGTCTGTGCATCCCTCCATGGATATGCTTTCCCAGACCATCACTGACCCACCACCAAACCGGTCATGCTGAATGATGTTACAGGCTGCATAACATTCTCCGTGACTTCTCCAGACCCTCACATCTGTCGCATGTTCTCAGGGTGAATCTGCTCTAATCTGTAAAAAGCACAGGGTGCCAATGGCGGACCTGCCAATTCTGGTGTTCAAAGGCAAATGCCAATCGAGATCCATGGTGCTGGGCACTGTGCTGGGCAGGGCCCACTATGTAGGATGTCCATAGTAGGAGGGCCCATAGGACATCGGGGCCCTCAGGCCTCCCTCATGAAGTCTGTTTCTGATTGTTTGGTCAGAGACATTCACACCAGTGGCTGCTGGAGGTCATTTTGTAGGGCTCTGGCAGCGCTCATCCTGTTCCCCCTTGCACAAAGGAGCAGATACCGGTCCTGCTGATCGGTTAAGGACCTTCTATGGCCCTGTCCAGCTCTCCTAGAGTAACTGCCTGTCTCCTGGAATCTCCTCCATGCTCTTGAGACTGTGCTGGGAGACAGAGCAAACCTTCTGGCAATGGCATGTATTGATGGGCCATCCTGGAGGAGTTGGACTGCCTGTGTAACCTCTATAGGGTCCAGGTATCTCCTCATGCTACCAGTAGTGACACTGACCCTAGCCAAATGCAAAACAAGTGAAAAATAGTTAGAAAAGATGAGTAGGGAAAAGAAATGTCACCTCCACCTGTAAAACCATTCCTGTTTTGAAGGTTGCCTCATTGATGCCCATCGAGTGCACCCCTTGTTAATTTCATTACCACCAAAGCAGCTGAAACTGATTAACAACCCCCTCTGCTACTTGACTGACCAGATCAATATCCAAGGAGTTTAACTGACTTGATGCTATACTTTGATTAAAAAGTGTTCCTTTAATTTTTTTGGGCAGTGTATTAAAATATATATTAATTACAGTGCCTCAAATGAAAAAAAAAAAAAAGGAAAAAATAAATAAATGTGCATTCATCTAAAAGTGCAGTATATAAATGTCATAATATGAGTAGTTCATTCATGAGAGTCCATAAAGTTCAAAGTAAAGTGAAAAAAACGGGGCAGTTGAGTTAAGGATAGATTTCAGTGTCCCAGGAAGCATAATCCACAAAAGAGGTATGGGCATGCATAAGGAGAGTCAGCTTCTCCAAATCCTCCATGTAAATGCACTAACAATGGTAAAGATGGCAGCTTACCAGAGCACGTTGGCTTCCAAGCTCATGGAAAAGCCAAATGAGCTTTAGGAAAAACTTCCCAAACAGATCTGGCTGGATACTGGCGGTCCTGGTGTGCTCCAAATCAGAACCTTCTTCCCAGTATATACATGTGTGAAACATAAAACTCATAGCATTATACTGTATAAAACATATTTTATTAAAAGTAAAAGAGTGCACTCACATTTTCGTGGTAAAAACAAGTATGTAAACAATACAAAGTAGCTGAAGTGATGACCATAAACAACGACTGCCCAAAGAGCGTGGTGACGTCACATCTGGCTCCACCCAACGTGTTTTGTCATATGTTTGACGTCGTCAGGGGCATGGCTACCAGACGTCACCCCGCTTTAAATACCCAAACTTTGTGAGGGTGGAAGATCTACTCCCTTGTGCAAGGAACCAACCGGAAGGAGGACAAACTATATACACGTCTCTGAATCAACAAAAAGGATTCTGCCGGGAGTGGTCAGAGAGACACGAACCAAACATTTGGATTCTCATAAATAGAAAACAAAAAACGAAAACATTAAAAAAGGAAAATAAATAAAACAGAACGTAATCCTTCCAAATAGGAAGGAAAAAACTTCCAGACGCCATCTAGTGGCTTATTACTATAGTTACCCATAGAGTAACTAATATGTATCATAAAGATATAATGAAATAGTGGGGTCCATTCACTCAGAAGGGAAACTCCCCAAAATTCATTACATTCGAAATATGAATGAATCAATATATAAAAAAAACATTATTAGATTAATACAAAAAATGGAAATAGTGTAACGTGAGTCACTTTGGTTGAGGGGCTTGTGGAACCCAGATTACTTTAGAGAGGTCGGGAAACTCCTTGTCCAGCTTCTCCGGCCCCTCTTATGTGTAAGTCATCCTGTGTCTATTAGGGGCACAGGGTGACCAACAATCCCAGTTGGGTCTGCACTAATCAGACTCTCTGAACAACCACACTGGACTCAGCCTTTTGTGTTATCCCGGTTATCCTGGGTTCTATATGTGTGGTTTGTGTTGAAAGAGTGAGAGGCTCTTTCACTTGGGACAATATTATTTCTGAACATTGTCCCTCAGGAAATATATGAAGATGAACGGTTTGACTGAAAGTTTGCTAGAATATTGCAGGAGTATCTCATAGACTCTTGCAAGATAGTGAGGTTGGGTGGGGTTTGTTATTGTTAAGTACCTGTATTCCATTGTTCTATTGTTTCTGTCTGCCTTAAGATCAACCTATTATGGGATGTATATGTGTATGTGTATTGGCTGCTAAGGGGGAGGAGGGGGGGGGATTGTCCCACAGTGTATATCTCTTTGTGCCTGTGTTTGAATAAACAGTTTATTTTCTGGTTGACTCCAAAACTTGTACTGTCGAGTTCTTTGGGTAACTATAGCCAGATTAACGGATCTTGTGTACCAGAGCTTAGGAATGAGCTTCGGGGTGTCCTGTTCCGTCAAAAATATAAGAAAAAATGATAAAAAATAGATGCAAAAACCCTCACATAATATTAATTTAAAAATGTAAGTCCCATTCAATGTTTAGTCCGAACGGGACGTAAGATTTGAGAAAGTATATCCAACTTGTCTCCAATTCTGAGATTTCCCTTCTAACATGGCAACCTCTCCATTGCCGGGTCAATTTGTCAATGGCAATAAGAAAGGAATTTTTTGGAAATTCTACGATGACACTGGTCAAAGTGTTTCGACTCACTAGGGCCAGGGAAACCTTTCTTGATATTGCCAACATGTTCCTCAAATCTAACTTGTAGGGCTCCAATAGTTCAACCAACATATTGTTTCCCACATTTGCATTGCAAAAATGTAAACCACATTCTTAGTGGAGTACATGATAACGGAGTTTCCTCATTGTTTAGCTGACAGTGTTGTCCATCTGCTTCAAGGTTCCGTGTGTTGTATGTTCAGGGATGGTATTCTGCATACCTTGGTTGGAATGAGTGGTTATTTTAGTTACTGTTGTCTTTCTATAATGCTGAACCAGGCTGCCTATTCTCCTCTAACCTTTGACATCAACAAAGCATTTTCCTCCACACAACTGCCGCTCACTGGAAAATGTTCTCTTTTTCGGACTATTGTCTCTAAACCCGAGAGATAGTTGTGTGTGAAAATCCCAGTAGTTTAGCAGTTTTTGAAATACTGAGACCAGCCCGTCTGGCACCAACAACAACTGGTACACATCTGTGGGAGTCTGTATTCAGAATCTCAGTAGAGGTAACACCTTGGGTTTGGTCACAGTTGTACCCATCTGCCATCTCATGGAAGATAAAGGTCCACCAAGCATTCCTATGGTTCACTTTGTCCTTCTCTTGGGATTATCCTATGATAATACACATGGTCTTAGTCCCCTCTCACCCAATTGCTCTCCTGCATTGTCACCCTGTCACACTGCCCAATTTTGGTGACCCTGTGTGAATTATAGCCTCAGTTTCCTCAGTGCTTAGCTGACAGTAATGGCACCTGGTGTGGTCTTCTGATGGTGTAGTCAATTTGCTTCAAGGTTCAGTGTGTTGTATGTTCAGGGATGGTATTCTGCATACCTTGGTTGGAACAAGTGGTTATTTGAGTTTTCTTTCTATCATGCCGAACCAGTCTGCCCATTCTCCTCTAACCTCTGACTGACACCAACAAAGCATTTTCTTCCACACAACTGCCGCTCACGGGAAAACGTTCTCTTTTTCGGACCATTGTCTCTAAGCCAGAGAGATAGTTGTGCGTGAAAATCCCCAGTAGTTTAGCAGTTTTTGAAATACTGAGACCAGCCCGTCTGGCACCAACAACAAATGTGAGAGTCTGTATTCAGAATCTCAGTAGAGGTAACACCTTGGATTTGGTCACAGTTGTACCCATCTGCCATCTCATGGAAGATAAAGGACCACCAAGCATTCCTATGTTTCACTTTGTCCTTCTCTTGTGATTATCCTATGATAATCCCCATGGTCTTGGTCCCCTCTCACCCAATTGCTCTCCTGCATTGTCACCTTGTCACATTGCCTTCCAGTGGAGAATACAAGTGGTGGTATCAACACACATTACACACACATGGTCCACTGTTGTCAGCATTATGCAACCTGCTCTAAGAAACGCCATGCAGCCATCACTGAAGTGCCTTCAGTGCCATCTTAAAAGCATTAAAGACCCCCGGGCAATGCAGTGCACTGGGGCCCCGCCTACACAATCACCCACAAGAATAAAAATGGAAATTATCGATAAGGTGATATTTATTGGTACAGCAGTGCCAGGATAAAGACAGCTTCCAAGTTGGGCGGTTGGGTCCGGTGAACACACACAGGGACGGGAGTCAGACTCGGCTGTCTTGTGTGTGCCTGTTCCTGTGGAGGCAGACAGGCATTCCTGCAGTTGTGGGCTCCCCCTCCACAGCCCAAGTGGCCTGACAGCAGCGCAGGGCCAACAGGCACTTGCCACCTTCTAAGTTCAGCGGTGGGATGTACACGCGAATCGGGACTAATGCTTGGCTGTTTCGCTGGAAAGGTGGGGCCCCCGGGCAACTGCCCAGCGTGCCCATTTGGTAAGATGGCCCTGAGTGCCTTTAAACAGGAATGATGAGAAAAGAACCATTGTTTTTAATGGTACCCAAATGTCCTTTATATTTAGGGTTTACATTTTCATCTCTAAAGAGAATATTTGGTGCCAAATACAATGTTAACTCACATGTTCCTTTAAGGTTATTATAGTTTCATTGACGTGCCTCATTGGCATTCTCTATTGGAAAAGGAAGCTAGAAATGTATGTTTTTCTGTCTCCTTGGAGGGAACCTACACTTTTTTTTTAACAATTAATGGAATTAGGTTCTTCTATACTCTTATTTGGACAGCAAGTGGCGCAACAATTCCTCCACAATCCTTTCTGCATGCTGTGACTTGATCCATCCTCAACAGCAAACACATCCTTAGTTCCTTCTCTCTAGAAAGTGAAGATCGTGTATTTTGTTCATTTTTTGCAATACAAGGGACAAACTCAACTGTGCTAAGCAGATTAATGATTAGCTAAGCGATTTCAACCAATATTGGCTACCTATTGAACAGCATCTCTTCGAATAAATGGAAGTTTGGAGATCTTAAGCTGGCTTAATATGGGTAGAATTCTGTTTGAAAATGTTCATTTGCCAAATGTTTAACCAAAAATTGTGGTTTCCCCTGAGGTGGGACTTTTTTGGCACAATGCAAAAATTTGTTGACAGAAAGGTATATTTAAAATACTGAAATTTTATTATACACAATATACAAAAAATATATATCTTCACATAAAAGCATAAGCAAGCATAGAGTTATACAAAGTGTCAGACTCAACCATCCAATCCAAAGTAGATGCCCGGCGCGTTTCGAGGACTCTTCATCAGGGGTGACTCTGGATGGTTTTCTGTTGGTATTTAGAGGATGTATATAGTTACAACATTCCATCTTAAATTTTTCTTATATTTGTAAAATACAGTGGTTATACAGTATAGCAAATGATCATAAAAAGGAACATTTGACTTACATGGATGACTGCACATAGGTGCAGTCAACTGATGAAGAGGCAGAGTCCTCAAAACGCGTCGGGCATCTACTTTGGATTGGATGGTTGAGTCTGACACTTTGTATAACTCTATGCTTGCTTATGCTTTTATGTGAAGATATATATTTTTTTGTATATTGTGTATAATAAAATTTCAGTATTTTAAATATACTTTTCTGTCAACAAATTTTTGTATTGTGCCTAAAAAGTCCCACCTCAGGGGAAACCACAATTTTTGGTTTATCAAATAGGGATGTGGCACATGTTTTAGAGGGTTTTAACGAGAGCATACATTGATTTGCTAAATGTTTTGTTCAGTTTTACTGTCACAGACTTTAGACTTGCCAACCATAGTCGGAGAGGACCTACCTTTACCATGGATGGATTCACCAAGAAGCAGAGCCTAAGGAACATGTAGTCTTCTCTAGAGCTCCAGATGGGAGAGATGAATTGCTGGTTCTTGCTTATAGGTTGCTCTTCCAGGTAAAACTTGCCAAGGCAAGGTTAGTGAGAGGCTCTAGTAGAGTGTCGATCACTGGAACAATGGGCATTGGATCAGTAACAGATGGGCAATGAGAGACTGAATGCAGTGCAGTGTACAGGGCTCCCAGGAGATTGGGAGCTGTATGGCATACACCTGCTGGCCAGGTTTACCAAGGAGTGGAGTCAAAGGAACAGGTAGTCTTCTCTAGGGGTCCAGATGGGAGAGATGAATTGGCTGGTTCTTGCTTATAGGTTGCTTTTCCAGGTACTACTTGCCAAGGCAAGGTGAGTGAGAGACTCTAGTAGAGTGTCGATCACTGGAACAATGGGCATTGGATCAGTAACAGATGGGCAATGAGAGACTGAATGCAGTGCAGTGTACAGGGCTCCCAGGAGATTGGGAACTGTATGGCATACACCTCCTGGCCAGGTTTACCAAGGAGTGGAGTCTAAGGAACAGATGGTCTTCTTCAGAGCTCCTAATGGTAGAGATGGTTTGGCTGCATCCTACTCCTAGGTTGCAACTCCAATTGCTACTAGCCAAGGCAAGGTGAGCGAGGGGGCTTTAGTGAAGTGCTGGCTGCTGGAATAATAACAAGTGGATCATACCAGATGGGACTGAATACAGCACCGTCTATAGGGATCCCAGGGGACTGGAGAGTGTACGGCGTATATGATTTCCAGGGGCTGGTTATGGCTCAACATATAGATAAATGGAAGTTTGCCAATCTTAAGCTTGCCATGCAAGAATATAATTTTATTTAAAATATAAAAAGATTGACTCAACGATGGCATCAATGAATGCTCTGACAAGGGATT
The DNA here is from genome assembly GCF_965119305.1 of Pelophylax lessonae. Lineage (NCBI taxonomy): Eukaryota > Metazoa > Chordata > Amphibia > Anura > Ranidae > Pelophylax > Pelophylax lessonae. The sequence continues at coordinate 289,815,360 of NC_138774.1, forward strand.
TTTCAGAACTTGGTACGAACGTTCCAACGAGCATCCAACTATGTACGGCCAGCTTTAGCTCCAAAAATGCCACATGAATATAAAGAAAAAAAATGCTGTGACCAAATCCTCAATAGCTCTCACGAAAGATTATTTGGTCTGGTGTCCTTCAAATTCTTTATTGGAGTGGGGTCACTGCTGAAACAGTATCTCACTTTCCTTGTTGTGGTGAATTTGACTTAATCCCATTAGAAGGCGGGTTGCAGTGAATACATTATGCCATATGGAAGTGAACAAAGAGTTTACATACAAATTCCAAGAACTGTTTATTTGAACTTATGTTACATTCTGTCTTATTTATTTCTCTGAATTCAACGTATCACCTACTTGCTGTGTAAAACATTTGTACCATTTTATGTTTAGTAGTTTTGTATAAAAAAATAAATTACCGTATGTTCTGAATTTTTTTTATTTTTATCTATACTTTATATTCATATATATATATATATATATATTCATATACTTGATGAAGTGAACATGCGTGAGGGCCGACCATATATATATATATATATATATATATATATATATATATATATTTATATATGTATATATATATATACAAACCTGATTCCAAAAAAGTTGGGACACTGTACAAATTGTGAATAAAAACAGAATGCAATGATGTGGAAGTTTCAAATTTCAATATTTTATTCAGAATACAACATAGATGACATATCAAATGTTTAAACTGAGAAAATGTATCATTTTAAGGGAAAAATAAGTTGATTTTAAATTTCATGGCATCAACACATCTCAAAAAAGTTGTGACAAGGCCATGTTTACCACTGTGTGGCCTCCCCTCTTCTTTTTATAACAGTCTGCAAACGTCTGGGGACTGAGGAGACAAGTTGCTGAAGTTTAGGAATAGGAATGTTGTCCCATTCTTGTCTAATACAGGCTTCTAGTTGCTCAACTGTCTTAGGTCTTCTTTGTCACATCTTCCTCTTTATGATGCACCAAATGTTTTCTATGGGTGAAAGGTCTGGACTGCAGGCTGGCCATTTCAGTACCCGGATCCTTCTTCTACGCAGCCATGATGTTGTAATTGATGCAGTATGTGGTCTGGCATTGTCATGTTGGAAAATGCAAGGTCTTCCCTGAAAGAGACGACGTCGGGATGGCAGCATATGTTGTTCTAGGATATACCTTTCAGCATTGATGGTGCCTTTCCAGATGTGTAAGCTGCCCATGCCACACGCACTCATGCCACCCCATACCATCAGAGATGCAGGCTTCTGAACTGAGCGCTGATAACAACTTGGGTTGTCCTTGTCCTCTTTAGTCCGGATGACATGGCGTCCCAGTTTTCCAAGAAGAACTTCAAATTTTGATTAGTCTGACCACAGAACAGTTTTCCATTTTGCCACAGTCCATTTTAAATGAGCCTTGGCCCAGAGAAAACGCCTGCGCTTCTGGATCATGTTTAGATATGGCTTCTTTTTTGGCCTATAGAGTTTTAGCCGGCAACGGCAAATGAGTGGATTCCCTATATAGTCCCCAGTTGTACAGCCCCCCATTACAAAGCCCTCCGATCACACAGCCCTCAATCACAGAGTCCCCCATTATTAAAGACCCACTTAATTTTAGAGCCCTTTTGGCTCCAGCAGTGTGGCAAAGTGCAGGAGGTGGAGGAGGTGTGGAGGAGGTGTGGAGGAAGTGGGTGGACTTCCGTCTTCTGCTGAATCTTGGGAAAGCCATACATAGTGCCTTGCCCTGGATCAGAGTCATGTGCTGCCATGGTGTGGGTAAGCCAGTCACCATCAGCATATAAATGAATGATGCCATGCATCCAGGCCCAAGAGCGTCATTGGTTGTTATGGTGTTTGCGGACAGCAACTCTTGATGCTGATCCAGGGCAAACTGGGTCCCAAGCTGAGATGATTCTGCGCTGTGCCTACTTCATCTCACGAGGCGGCCAGTTCATAAGTACAGGAAGTCCTTGACAATCCAACTCCTCAACGCTGCAAAGGCCTGCATACCGGCCATGTGGAGGCAGACTCAACCACCCACGAGCACTCTTTGGTTCTCCAAAATTAATGAAATCCACCGCATGGAGGAACTGACAGCCACCCTCAAAAACACTGAAGAGCAAACTTGGGAACTATGGAGACTCTGGGCATAATTTACAGGCATGGCGGCCTATCTGCAAGGCACTGGTTTACCTGTCGCGGGGCCCCCGTGGTCTTTTCAGCAATCTGGCCCTGGCCCTTCCCTCCTCCTCCCGCACCTACCTTTTTCCTCCCTGCACCTCTCTTCCTGATGCTCCTACTTCTCTTCCTCTTTTCTCTCCCCTTTTTAAGAGGTGTAGTGGTGTGCCCCTTTATCCAGATGTAGGTGCAAGTCCCTTTAACTCGATTCCCCACAATCCTCAGCATCCCCTGAGTTCCTGGACACGCCCAGGGAGTATAAATGCCAGCTCCGCCCAGCTTCCTGTGCTCAGAGAGATCCTGCCTGATGGGACAGCAGTGACTGGGCAAGTGAGCTGTCCCCAGGTGCAGGTGCTGGGTCCTCATTCAATCAGTCTGGTGTGCGGGCCACCAACAGTGAGCACAAGAGCACGCAGCATCTATCCAAGCCCCAGTCACTGGAGAGGACTCTGTTACAGTCCATGTGGAGAAGCTGCCCAAGCAGTGGGTTGGTCCTATCTACGGCCCCCAGTGCCTCCTGACCAAAGTCAGCATCAGCAGTGCCTGTGTGAAGTCTGTGCCAGCAGGAAATCCCCTCAGCTCACAGTCTTTTAAATGAACGATCAATCTCTTGGAACACGTGAGAATTTTCAGATCTTTATCCTATCAGTAAACTGAACTCAGAACACTCTGCTGCCATCTAGTGGTCATTACTAGAACTGCAATAGAATTGTTTTCACATGTTTTATGAATGTTTCTCCCTTCCTCATATTGCTGTTTTGTACTGCAAACCCCTGTTCACATGATCTCCTGTGTAATCTACGTTCCACATTGTTAAGTAAAGTACCACTGGTCTGATCATTTAGCTGATACCGTTACATAACAGAGGTTATCCTTTGCACCATTGGCTATCTTGTTTACGGGTTCTTTATGTAAATCAGAGAGAACCTCACACGAGACGCTGTGATGGGTGTGTCTGGGCATGGGGTGTTGGTCCTTTTCTTGCACCTGATGCCTTCTGAACGCATGCCGAGCGCACCCATCCTTGGATGGAATCGAAATCTCTCTGCAAAGTACCCTTGTTGCATTTCATAGCCGCTTGGTTGGCAATCATCAGATCATCTACGTCTGCTTCTTGTATTTGTTCCAAATGCTGATCTTTACATGTACGTTGTTTTGCTCTCGTTTGGTACTTTGACTTCAATAAAGAAATTTTTAAAAAATTGGGTCCCAAGCTTGCGGCACCCCTGGGGTTCTGCGGCAGCCTGGTTGAGAAACATTGCTGTAGAGTCACCGACAGAACCAAATATTATACATTTGCATGGTCCAGTGTTCTCACCATCAGGAGACCCACCATGAGAAATGCCATGCATCTGTTGCTAACAGCATTGCCATATAGTATAAATTTACAATCTCCAACCTAGAATTATGCTGACTTACTGTATGTTGGCAATAAAATACATATTAGGTATGTGATCTATTTTAATATTCCAAACCACACATTTAGCCAACTATTTTCTCTGAATTGAGATAAAGAAGCAACAGAAATTTGAATTTATAAAGCTTTTTTTAAATTAAGCAGTAATACATTTAAATTTTACATGATACTTTCCAAGGAGGTCCTCTTTATGACTTAAAATTGCCCATTAGCAGTGCTTTAATTAAAACAAAATGTACTGTGGGAACATCTTGTCAAGAGCACATTAGTATGATCTCGGAATTGGTGATGAGCCCTACTTATTTTCACTGGAATACAAAGCATGCTCTTGTCTTGTAAATAGGCGGTTTATTTTGTATCCTTAAGTGTATAAAATGGCAAAGTCATTTGAAATGTCTGGAACATTGAAGGACATCCAAGGATTAAGACTTCATAAATGCTGACTGCTAACTTTTTTTTTTTTTCATTGAATTGGCTTGGCTTAAGAACTTCATAATCAGCTTCTTTATGCAGAAAATCGTCCCCCCTATGCACATTAGATACCCATTATCTAATATCTACGTAGGGATGTGCTCCCTAAGCTCTGTTGTGTTTTGGTGTTTTGCAAGGCCTTTCATGCAGCTGTGTGACACCATCTGCCAAACTCTGTTGAGTAGGTTTCAGAGTGTTTCTTAGCTCGACGATCACTGGTAAATTTGTTGTCAGGGGAATTGACCAAGTTTTATCCAAATGGGTGAGAACTGTTATGAAAGGATCCTTTTCCTAGCTGGGTTCCTTCCCGTTGTCTGGTTAGAGACTCCTGGATTGGAGCTTGGGTTGGCCCTCTTAGAGACTTAGGGGTTGATTTACTAACACTGGAGAGTGCAAAATCTGGTGCAGCTGTGCATGGTAGCCATTTAGCTTCTAACTTTGGCTTGTTCAATTAAGTATAGACCAAAACAAATAGAAGCTGATTGGTTTCTGTGCAGAGCTGTACCAGTTTTAGTAAATCAATGCCAATGTCTACCCCCAGACGATCGCTACAATCTCCTTAGCTTGTAATATAACAAGCCAATATCTTCACCCCTGTAACGCTCTTGCGTTTTTTGTTAGTGAATGGATTTGCAGCTGCAGAATTATTACACTCAGTAGTCATGTAGAGATGTGTTGAACAAACATATCCAACTCTCAGGACTCATCACTGTGCACAGCCTGTTTTATGCAAATATACATACACTCAATATGATGTTCCTGGAGTGATAGGATGTATATGATAGTATAGAGGTGAGAGACGGGCGTTAGAAATGGTGAGCACTCAGTAGTAATATTCAGGAGAGTGGTAGGTGATGATAGGTAGTATGCAGATAGGTTTAGCAATCATGTATAGTAACAGGTGGTAGGGGACAGTAGATGAAGTATACAAGAGAGAGTAACCTAGTGCAATGATGTAGATGATGGTAGGCTCAAGAGCTAGCAATCTATGAAGTTATGCAGATGATAGGAATAGTGCTTACATAGCAACAGTCCTTAGTATGCAGAGGTAGATAGTGTAAGTTAGTTAGGAAGAATCCCCTGTGGGGTACTTATCACAAGTTGGGTTAGTAGTAGCAAGGTCCAGTAGCAAGAGAGTGATCCGGTAGCGAGATACGGGATCGGTAGCGAGGTTCCGGTTTTGTTCAGGCAAAGGAATAGCTAGAAGCTCCGGCAGCATAGGACAAGACTGGTCAAGCATGCGGTTTGAACGAGCAATGAGTGAGAGAAAACCGGCGATTGAAATAGCCGCTCATATCGGCGCTCGGCGATGATGTCATCGTTCTTAAAGGTGTATGCGTTCCACCTAGTTAGCAAGGTGGGACGCAATATTAAGGTAGAAATGGGAAATAAGGGTACCAAAGGTACCAGAATCTTACAACCCCATAGGATCGCCATGGTCTCCTTGACTCATATTATAACAAGCCAATGTCTACCCCCAGAGAATTTACATGGTCTCCTTGACTTGTATTGTAACAAGCCAATGTCCACCCCCAGGGGATCTCCGCCATCTCATTGGCTTGTAATGTAACAAGCCCCAATATCTACACCACAGAGGATCTCCATGGCCTCCTTGATTTGTATTGTAACAAGCCAAAGTCTTCTCCCCAGAGGATTTCCATGGTCTACTTGACTTGCATTGTTACAAGCCAATGTTTACCCCCAGAGGATTTACATGGTCTCCTTGACTTGTATTGTAACAAGCCAATGTCCACCCCCAGAGGATCTCCGCCATCTCATTGGCTTGTAATGTAACAAGCCCCAATATCTACACCCCAGAGGATCTCCATGGCCTCCTTGATTTGTACTGTAACAAGCCAAAGTCGTCTCCCCAGAGGATTTCCATGGTCTACTTGACTTGCATTGTTACAAGCCAATGTCTACCCCCAGAGGATTTACATGGTCTCCTTGACTTGTATTGTAACAAGCCAATATCTTCACCCCATAGGATCTCCATGGTCTCCTTGACTCATATTGTTACAAGCCAATGTCTACCCCCAAAGGATTTACATGGTCTCCTTGACTTGTATTGTAACAAGCCAATGTCCACCCCCAGAGGATCTCCACCATCTCCTTGACTTGTAATGTAACAAGCCAATATCTACACCCCAGAGGATCGCCATGGCCTCCTTGATTTGTATTGTAACAAGCCAAAGTCTTCTCCCCAGAGGATTTCTATGGTCTCCTTGACTTGTATTGTCACAAGCCAATGTCTACATCCAGAGGATCTCCGCCATCTCCTTGGCTTCTAATGTATAAACCCCCCCCCCCAGAGAATCTCCATGGTCTCTTTGACATGTATTGTAACAAGCCAATGTCTATCCTCAGAGGATTGTGCCTATGGAGAAAGGTTGTGTGAACCTAGAATAGCTTTTCTCAACCTTTTACCCCAGAGGAACCCCTAAAAGAATGTTCAGGTCTCAGGGAACCCTTACTTAAACCAATTCATTGGGCATCAATAGGAAAAATACCCTCTACATTGATGATTATTAGGACTGCAACCCCTACAGGAGTGGACAGAAAGCCACCCTAGCAAACAGCTAAATAGATCATTGGTGTAATGCTGATGGCTTTGCCAAGTGTCTTTGCCATAGAACTATGCAGGCACAATCAAATCGAAGGACCATGCCACCACAGTTCAAGGAATTTCTAACAACCCCTGATTGAGAATGGTTAGCCTAGAGCAGTGGTCTCCAAACTGTGGCCATATACATCCCTTTTCTTGCCTTCATCCTGGCCCTTGGGACACTTTTCCTCCAACTGACAACAATGATGGTGCACCCTTCCTCCCACTGACACTATCAATGAGGCATTATCCCTCTCACTTATACCAAGAATGAGGCTATATTTCTCCCACTATAACCAATGATGGGACATTGTTTACTTCCACTGACACCATGGCTTTTTCTACTTCAATTGACCACAACTGGCCCCCCTAAAGCCTGAAGGACAGTAAACTGGCCCTTTGTTTGGAAAGTTTGGAGACCCCTGGCCTAGAGGATCAGGCTTTGTATGGGGAGAAACAAGTGTCTTAAAGCTGCAGGCAGAGAACTGGATGACACTAGAACCCCATATTTTGTAGAAATTAGCTTCAGTGGTAGCTGTGTGTTTCTGGAGTCGAACCCCAACCAACGAAACTCAACATGAGGAGCTGTAGGAGCTAGAAATAAATTATTGGGTATATCACCTTCTCATTGATGCACCTCAAGTTCTAGTAAAGAATTTGGCAAAAATGTCAAAGGGCTGCAACCTGGGACCCATCAGCAGCACCTTGCTGAATGCTTCTCTTAACATCAGGTGACTCTCTGCACCTAAGAGCCCTCACCTTTACCAAACATGTTGGCAGTCTGAGTCCTATTCCCTTAGTGCCCTGGATACCTTGCTTCTCCAAGAGTCCACCTGTGCCCTGTGTCTCCTCTGTGACCTACACCCCCACCTATCCCTAGTTGCTCTAACAAATACTGGATAGCCAGTCTGCACCCTAATTGGTAAGGGTTCTACCTTTGAAGTAATTTCCTCTGTTATTTTCTGGGCTGCCTTGTTTTTGCTTCTCCACATTCTGCTCTTGCTTCTTGCAATGTGATATGTACAAAGTGCCCCCCACATTGCTAAATTTTAAAGAAGGTTGCATAGGCAGCTTCACTGCACTCTCTCTCTTCTCCTTTAGGAATCCAAACTAGAAATTCTGATTATAATGCTGAAAAGCGCACTTGTCCTAAAATTCAGGTTTTGCACCTCCTGAGGCTCACTATAAGTCAATAATGTTTCCTATAACATTAAAGAATAAATAGAGAAGATCCATTGGTGGTGGGCAGGGCCAGTGTCAGGGGAGGACTGGGCCAGGGGGCAGGGGGGCAAAACGCTGCAGCGCTTCTGCCACAGACATGCCTAAATTATTCCTGGTGAAGAGAAGTAAAAAGTCCCCGCTGCTGACCTACTGAGTGCAGGATGAAGACAAGGACAGAGTGCAGCCCCCCCCCCCCCCAGCATGGATGGGGTAAACTGTGTCTGAGAAAAGGCCGGTTCCATGCCCCACTGGAGAATCTCCCTTGGCCAACTCCAACTTAGCTGTCCCAGCTCCCACAACTGCCGCCTGCTGGCCAGGTCGGAAAGCCGGTTTTGGACGGAGAGTACCTGGAGCGGAGCTTCAGCTTGGAATGGGGGTCAGAAAGAGGCCGATAAGAGGGAGAGTGAGAGGGGGCGAAGTCTCTGCTCCATGGACCTCTGGATTGTACTTGCCCCCTGGGCCAAAAGTTGCCAGTCATACCCTGGCCAGTGTTGACAGGGGAATGCCTCCCACGGAGCCATTGTATTTTTCCATCAAGGGGTCAGGGGAAGCTTTCCCTGCTGGGAGAAGACAGTGATTATTGCTAGTGGCTTCAAGATATGCACAGTTTGAAGTGCCTAGGTTTGTGATAGGATAAATTCAACGTAGTAAATGTTGAGTACTTTACTACTGGCACTGAGTATAACTATTTATGTTATTCATTTCTTTTCTTTGTTTTTCTTTTTACCAAGCTCTGCAGTGTGACACTTGTCGAATCCCTGTGAAAAATAAAAGTGATCCATGAAATTAAAGAACACAGAAAAAGTTACAGAATAGGACCAACCTCCAAAAAGGAAGGGCCTGCAACCATGAACCCCAAGGGGCACAAGGCTCCTGACAGAGGCAAGGTACTCGTGGTCTACCTAGGCCAAAGCCAAGTGGACCATGCTCTTTAGGGACCTGCTAAAGCTGGTCCTCCAAGTTCTTTGTGAGGGCTCTCCCGAAGACAGACCCACAGTTTTGGAAAGGAAAAAGACCCAAAGGCCACAGATCCTGTCCCCAACATCAGTGAAAATCCTGCACCCTCCATCTATGTGAAAGAGAAAAAAAAAAACATGTAGCCCAGGACAAATACATACATAAATAAAATAATGCCATATGCAGTACACAAGAAAGACCTTCCAGATAGTAAAGAATATGGTCTGAAATAGCCAAACTGTCACGGCTCTCGCCATGCCTTACAGACAGCCAGGCGTGGCCGCCGTTAAGTACCTAACATAGGATTTGAACCTGGGTACTTTGATGTTCTGTCCTGTTTTCCTGCCTCTGAGACACACATCAGCTCATATGGATCCAGTCTTTTTAATCTGGTATTGCCTTCAGCAATAGGGGGCTGGACTTCACCTGATTATGCTTCTGTCTCTCATTGTCCACCTGAAGCTAATTGCTCATTTAAGCAAGCTATAAAACACTGCCTCTCCCTTAGAGCAGTGTCAGTTCATTGCTGATCTTTGTTTCTGTGTTGCTGATCTTTGTTCCTGTGTTGCTGATCTTTGTTCCAGATAGTTCCTGTTTGACAGACTTTGTTCCTGTGTCCCTGTTTCCTGAGTGTGTGTTCCAGACTGACTCCGGCTTCCATCCTTACCTTCGCTCCTTGTTGTTCCTGCGACCTTATCTTCCTCCCATCTCCTGATCCTTATCCGGACTCGTGTCATCCAGTGACTACTGTTATTCCTGGACTTCCCTTCCCATTGTATTCCTGCCAGTCCTGCTTATTGGAGCACCTTCCCTGCCAAGCCCCCGTGCACAGATGCACAGCCCAGGTGGTTTTCTTACCTGGTCACCTTGGATTGTGGATATCTGCAAGGGTGAGCATACATCTCTGCGTTACAGACTCCAACAAGATAAGCACCGTGACACAAATCAAACAGCCCATCCAAGAGGAATGTGCAAGAAAACAAAATTATGTGACCAAGTGCCAATAAAATAAAGTCGGTCCCAAAATTGTTGTTTTCAGGGCACCTCTGGGACACCACTCCCAGCAGGAACATCACTGAGAGCTCCTTGTGCCTCCCAGTTCCTGACCATTTAAATGCAGCAGACATCCCTTTCAGAAAGGCATTACCATTTGGGGATATTGTGCCAAAACTGTGGACAAACCTTGTGAATCAGGCCAAATATAACCTAGGAGGAATAGGATCACTCCCCAAGTACCCACCTTACATCAGGAATTACTAACCAACACCCAAACACTCAAGGGAACACCAGCATTTTATTCCTGAAAATTGATAAGAACAGATACTACATTCAATCTTAGCCAAGGCCTAGAATCAATGTTCTTGCTTTATGTTTTGACTTGTAGAACACAGGAGGGGGGGGTATTAGATTCTGTGGATGGGTAGAAAGAACAGGCCATTGAACTCTAGCACGGTTTTCTTGTTAGCAGGTGATGTTCTGCTTCGTGTGTGGCCACAGCAGGCAGCTGGAGCACCCCTAACAAAGACAAACCTTCCTGGCATTCAGATCTTGCTGTAGCTCTCACTCTTTTCCTCCCCATGTGCTACTGGGGGCCAGTGACTGGATCCTCTACCCACCCTCCTGGCTGCACGGCTGTACATCCTCACTCCTAGGGGTAGCCAGACGCTGGCCCAGCTTTTATCAGGGCCCGACAGCCAGGTGGCATCAGTGATAACTCTTGCTCTCTCACCACATCTACTGCAATGCCAGAATAACTTCACACAGAGGCCGCATGTAGATACATTTCATTACTGGAGAACGTAATGCATAATACAGCCATTCAGATCTCAGACCCCAAATCAGTTCAGCATACATGTCTCTCACCAAATCACTGTTATAAGTCTCTTGGAGGTTGGTGATGCAAAGCTGTGCCCATCTGGGGGAACCCCCTCCTGGGGTAATAAGGATAAAGTGCAGTCCGTTGGGAGAACATCCTCCACATGGCAATTCTTACAATGGCCAGGGCTCTCTCTCCACACTAAGCTCCTCCCAATATATTTATGGGGAACCTGTCTATTAGGAGCGTGTGCTGGTTGTTGGTTTCAGCATTCTGGTTTTGGTATTGATGCATTTTCCCTGTCTGTCTGTCCACCTGCAAGGTGATGGATGTAGCCAGTCTCTGGGTGGAGACCAAACCTGATTAAAGCCAGCAGTCTCATGCTTTTGATATTGCATTTGTAACACCAAGCTCTCTGTTTGCCTGTCCTGCTCTGCTGTTTGGATTCCCTAGTTGATGACCTGGGATTAGATGTCGACTACCCTCCAAACCCTGCCTGCCTTTTGACTATGGATTTGACCCTGACTATGCTGAACCTTGCCTGTCTTGTACATGGACTGTCCTTGAACCAAGTACCTGTTTGCTATGCCTGCCCCGGCGTGGTAGCTAGGCACTCTAGCATTGTGCATAAGTCCTTGGGGCAACCGACTACTGGTAGGCCTGCTTACCTTATGGGAAAGGGGGCTGCTATAGGTAAGGAACACAGAAGCCAGCTATAGTGCCTGACCATCTGCATTAGGGGTAAGCATTACTCTGCCAGGAAGGAAGTGATCTCACCCTCCTTCCTTGAAGGATTTAAAAGAGCTACGTTCTTGAGTGGGCCACCCAGTGGGCCCAACCTCCACCTGCCTACACTCTTACTGTCGGAGAAATATGAAAAGACAGCTTGGGTTTTGGTTCACTAGAGTTCATCCAAAATACCAAAACGAACAAGATGTCCCTTTAATTGAATATGTTTTTTCTTTTTTCTTTACCAAGGCTCCTGTCATTTGTGCATGCAAACCATCTGAAAAATAACTGCTAGCTAACAATATGACAGCCGTTCCATGTATTAGTCAAACATTATTAACCATGTGAAGTATTCTGTAGAAAAAAAAAAAGGAAAATACATTGAATTTAACATTCATATATGAGTGTTTATCCCAGGTTGACCCTTTTCATCTGGTGTGTATACCTGGATTGTAGAGGAGAGTTTTGGACCCTGACAAACACATTGACCTTCATTGGATTATGCTGGTTCATCAGCGAGCAAAGAAACTAAATGGGGTTAAATTAAAATAAAGGGGCCTCATAGTGTATGCACTAAGGACTTGCCTGGGCCAAAAATGCAACGAGCATATAGGGAGGGGGGCAGCCAGCACAGCCTAAGTTTGGACAGATGTGCATTGGCGGGAGACTAGAGTCATTTGGGGTGGAGGGGAAGTCTGTCTTCAGCAAGAGCACTTTCTTGCAGAGAACAACCACTAATCAATAATATTGTACCCTTTCTGGACCTCAAAGGCGAGAGGCATCCCAGAGGCACTTTGGTCAGAAACGTTAGAGAGAGAGAAACAAAGAGAAAAAGACTGAGGCAGAAATGATGGTCTCAAGTGTTCTTCACTCTTAATTCAGAGCATATTTCAGGCTTGCATAAGAGAGAAAAGGGAAAGTAAGTCGGAATCTGCTAGGAACAAAACAAACCCACAGTCTACAGAAAATAGGATGATTTAAACAGGATGTACAAACTGTGCAACATTGTCACCCTCGTGATCTTAAAGTGGAACTAAACTCAAAATTTAAATCTGCTAGGAGGCAGAGTTTTAGGGCAGAGATCCTCTGCCAAAAAAAAAAAAAAAAATAGTATGTGGATACTGTGCCCTGAAGATAAGTGCTAAAGACCATTACCTCAGATTCATCTAGTGGCAGGATGAAGCTGCGGCCTTGCCGCATTCTCAGATAGAAGTCCTCAGCATGGTGAATAGTCCAAGTGTTGGAGTATCCCACTCAGGGTCGTAACTACAGGGGTTGCAGGGGTTGCAATTGCAACTGGGCCCCATGGTCCAGGAAGTGAGAGGAAATCTGTTCAAATTAAGGGAATTCCTTGGGGACCGCCAGGTCACCAGAACTATTGTCCCCATTTGAAGATTTCCCCAGGGGGCATACAGTAACTACAGGGGTTGCAGGGGTTGCAATTGCAACCGGGCCCCATGCTCCAGGGAGCCTGTGTGGCTCCCCTGTACACCTGGATAGGAGGGGCGGCGGGGGCAGCATGTAGAGAAATCACTGTCCTCCTTTTTCCTCCTGTAGCTGCAGAAGGAAAATGGAGGAGATTGGTTCCTCTGTATGCTGCCCCCGCCACTCCTCCTATCCAGTTCACTTGTGTTCTGCTGTCTCTGGGCCCTTGTGTGCTCCCCTGGTCCCCCCCCCCACTGTGCTCCCCCCCACCCCCACTGTGCTGCCCCCCCACTCCTCCTATCCAGTTCACTTGTGTTCTGCTGTCTCTGGGCCCTTGTGTGCTCCCCTGGTCCCCCCCCCCACTGTGCTCCCCCCCACCCCCACTGTGCTGCCCCCCCCACTCCTCCTATCGAGTTCACTTGTGCTCTGCTGTCTCTGGGCCCTTGTGTGCTCCCCTGCTCCCCCCCACTGTGCTCCCCCCCACCCCCACTGTGCTGCCCCCCCCACTCCTCCTATCCAGTTCACTTGTGTTCTGCTGTCTCTGGGCCCTTGTGTGCTCCCCTGGTCCCCCCCCCACTGTGCTCCCCCCCACACCCACTGTGCTGCCCCCCCCCCACTCCTCCTATCCAGTTCACTTGTGCTCTGCTGTCTCTGGGCCCCTGTGTGCTCCCCTGGTCCCCCCCCCCCACTGTGCTCCATTCCCTCTCCTGCTGGCTGCTGCAGGGGATGTGTCACAATAGAGAACCAGGAAGGGGTCTGTAAATATGTAATTTACCAGCTCCTTCCTTTTCTGAATGGACAGAGTCATAGTCAGTGACATTATAAAAAAATAAAATAAAATGATAAAAAATAATACAATTAAAATACCAAAAAATAAAAACTACCGACACCAGTGGGTGAACTTCCAGGATCGCAAAGGTCACACTTGTGACCGGGCCCTGGCATTTAACCATCGTGGGGAGGCCCCAAGATGGCAGGAACGGGCCCACTGCAGAACTTGTGAAAGGGCCCCGCAATGAGAGTAAAGGGCCCCAGGATCAGTGGGAAGAGCCCCAGGCTTGAAGGGAAGGGCCCCGGCCAGGGGTCCGGGGGGGCCCTTCATGGTTTCTTGCAGTGGGGCCCTGAAGGTTCTAGTTACGCCTCTGATCCCACTCATCCCTTCTCCCATCCCCATCTAAAATAAAAAAACAACAACCCCTAGTCTGTTCATTGACTGAGCCAGGAAAGTAAAGTGTTAAGATTCTGCATGCAGTTGCTATCGGTAACCCAGGGGGACCTGAAAGGTGAGAACTTCAGCAGCCCTCAAGGAGGCAGTGCTAAATCTACTTCAAAAGTTACTTTAAGATTAGGTAGGGTGGGTTTTAGGCAAAGGGCAGGACTCGGACAAGGGGTGGGCAGGTGGGGAGGCTGCCCTGGGTGCAATGGGTTTTTGCAGTGATGGGGGGCGCCCTGTGCCAGTTGCTTCTGTTACAAGGCTGACAGGAGTAGTGACAGCAACATCACTGCTAACCCCAAAGCACAGGTGTCAAACATAAGGCCAGCGGGCCGAGTGAGGCACCCCAGGCCATTTCATGTGGCCCTCGAAGCTGCAGGACCCTCCTTGCCTCTGCCCCCACCCTGTCTCACCTTGTGTAGTTGGCAGCAGAGAGGACAGAACTCCTTTGCCAGATCCTGCACTCCTCTGTGCAGCTGAAGAAAGGCTCATTCTTGCCCACCCCCCCAGAGAAGAGGGCAGAACTCCTCCTACAGATCCTGCACCTTGCCCCTGCCTCCCCTGGTCTCAGCATTCAGCAAACTCTGGAAGCTGACTCCAGCTCTCCACTGGTTCTTCTCTAGACCCTGCACTTCTTCCCAGATCCATCCGCACCTTCCTGGCAGCAGCACAAGGTAAGGGGGTGCATTGTGATGTAAGGAGGGGTGGGTGACTCTTGACTTCTGATGGTGGGGGGGCTCTTAACATCTCATGTAAGGGGGAGGGTGGGGTGCTCTGGACATCTGATCTTACAGATATAACCGGCCCTTTGAGGGCAACCATAATGCTGATGCGGCCTGCGATGAAATTGAGTTTGACACCTCTACCCTAAAGGAAGGGGAGGGTGCAGTTTGGCATCTTGGATGATGTTGTCAGGGCCGCCATTAGGGGGGTACAGCCCATACAGATGTAGGGGGCCCAGACGTCTCGAGGAGCCCAGTCCCGACGGATACCCAGGCTCCAACATGACACCTCCCCTTTTTTCCTTTCCTCGCCTACACTGGCAACTAGTCCTGACTCTCGCTGGTGCCACCCGTTGCACTGGCATCTCACTCCCAGCCTCCTGCTGGCCACCACTGTCAAAATTATTGGTTGCTAGGACTTTGGCATCCTAGCATTCAATCATATGCATTCACAGGCCCAGACAGAGGTCGAGGATGGTGGTCAGGCCCGGGGGGCCAGGCCTAAAGCTGTGTAAGGGGCCACAAAATTTCTGATGGCTGACCTGGACCTTGTCCCGTCACTGGCAAAAGGGTGCCACTTTTTGTTCATGAAATAATATAATAGCTGCTACCAGTCAAATCCCAGTTTAGTTTTAGATTACTGGAAGATGCCTTGCATTTGTTTGCGTGGGTTTCTACGTACGTACGTACGTGGGGTTCTACTTTGCTCCTTGTCCGTTGCCTTATAATAGGGAAAAGGTGCATGAGTGTTTTTTATTGGTTAGCAGAAGGTAGGAGAATTATTTGAACAATGTTTCATATTTCTCCGTTTATTACGCTTGGTCGTCCTTATGCTAACTTATGTCTGGACAAACTGAAAATCCAACAAATCTTCCGACCACAAAGCGAGTTCGGATGCCCAGTCTAGAACCAGGGAGCTTGTCTGGGGAGTTTTCTTCCATCTTGCTCTTGCTATCTAAAGATAGACCTGTGGTTTCGATGACCTCGATTTAGACGTTCTGCAAATAAGGGAAACACCAACTTCGAGCTCAGGGGATGTGGGAAGGATAGCCGTACTGGATGGAAATACTTCAAGCCTTAGCCTGTTATTGGGACCTTTATTTAGGCGGTTCTCCCTACCGGTTATATTTCGGAACAACCGTTGACATCACAATCAAAACATTGCTGCTTTAAATAAATTGGAAGGTATAGGCGGATATGAGGAAGAATCATTTACATAAGGAAATATAAATACAGTACGTTCGTCCTAAAGTGTTTAACCTTGTGCCGAAAAACAAATGTACTCGTATGTTTACTTCTTGACTTTTCGTGTGGACCTGTTAATTGGAAATGTTTAATTTTAAACTTTTATGGAAGGTAAGGTCTTCAAAGTCATCATTGAAGCTAGTTTGCCATTGACTTTCTTGTTCCAAAATGAATATTTCAATGCCTTTTTCATTTGCAGTAGCCTTATGGTTTAAATTACATACACTATATTGTCAAAAGTATTGGGATGCCTGCCTTTACACACTGTCAGAGAAACGGCCATGCTGCAACTGGCAACTCCGCCACTACTTCCAATGGCCGCAATGGACTCAGGCCATAGACTCATTGTCAGTGAAATGGCTGTGCTGCAACTGGCAACTTTGCCAGTACTTCCCATGGCCGTAATGGACTCAGGCCATAGACTAATTGTCAGTGAAATGGCTGTGCTGCAACTGGCAACTTTGCCAGTACTTCCCATGGCCGCAATGGACTCAGGCAGGGGAGGACTGGGCCAGGGGGGCAATTGCCCCCTGGGCTGCTCTGATGCCCCCGCAAAAAGGCTGCACTGCTTCTGCCACAGACATGCCTAAAGGATTCCTGGTGAGGAGAAGTAAAAAGTCCCTGCCACTGACCTACTGAGTGCGGGTTGAAGACAAGAACAGAGTGCAGGTGCCCCCCAGCATGGATGGTGTAAACTGTGTCTGAGCAGAGGCCAGTTCCATACCCCACTGGAGACTCTTCTCCCCCGGCCAGCCTTGACCGAGCTGTCCCAGCTCCCCGTAACCACCCCTTGCTGCCCAGGTTGGGAACCTGGATTCAGCCGGTAAGTAGAGAGTATCTGGAGCAGAGCTTCGGCTTGGAATGGGGGTCAAGAGGAGGAGTGGGAGGGGGGCCGAGTCGCTACATCATGAGCCTCTGGTTTGTGCTTGCCCCCTGGGCCAAAAGTTGCCAGTCTGCCCCTGGACTCTGGCCATTGACTAATTCACTGGCCTATAAAAGGACTCTGCTCAGCCCATCAGATTGCTGGATTGTCTTCAGCTCTTCCTGTTTCCTGAGCATTGCTACTTCCTGGATTCCAGTTTGACCCGGCTTGTTCCTGACCTGTCTGCTCTCTAGCCTGGCTTTGACCCCCGGCTTTGTCTGACCATCCGATCCTGCTCCAGTGTTTGACCCTCGGCTTGTGTGACCATCCCTCCTCTTTTGCCCTCTGCCTGACTTCTAGTGTACCGATCCCGGCTTGCTCAACGGACTTGCTACGGCTCAAATCCCCTTGTCTTGGCGCCTGTTTGGACTGATACCTGTGTTTGACCCTTGGCCTGGCTTTTTACCTGCACATTGCTTGATTCCCTGAAGGCCCTGAAAGTTGTTCTGGATACCCTTGTGAACCTTTACCTGCACTCCACAAGCATCCAGTGCTCCTTGGGATGCGTCACCTCCTGTCCCACTTCCAGGGGTGATTCGCACCGAGCTGCAAGGGAAGCCCTCTCAGCATTTTGGCCTCTACCAAGAAGTGATCTGACACACACACACGAACTTTAATGGCATAAAATTGAAAAGCAGCTCTATATAAAAAGTCCAGGTATAGGTATGGTCCAGCTGATTGGTCTCCTTGAAGTGCCACCACCAGAGAGAGAGAGCAACCCCAATCACACTGGCGCTTACCGTCCCACTAATAAAAGAAGGCTCAAAGGTTCCACCAAACTGCTCCTCCAGAAATCCTCAGCCATTCCAGGATCAAGCCAATTAGGTGCGACTCCATACAGATGGTACAAGGCAGACTGATCACTCATATATACCAGAAAAAAGCAAAAAAGAAAACCATAGTGCAACGCCTAATGAACCACCATTTAATTTTCTTATGCCAAATAAACGTTTACAGGTAATAAGAGTAAAAAGAGCTTATCTGCCAGAAATGTTTGACCGCCAACGAGATGACCGCTGCTTCATTCCGTAGTGACGTCCCGCGTCACAGGTCCCGTCCTAGTCTTAGTCCGCAGGGTTTGATATTGAATAAGCACAAGGTGGGAAACGCGTCTGCTGTCCAGTTTGTCTTGTGTTCCTGTTTGATGTTGTACCTTTGATTTGAAGAATAAAACTCAAGAAGTTTCCAAGTTCCTGGGTTTGGAAGTGCCACTTTCTTTTCTACTCTCAATATTGAGTTGGCCCACCCTTTGCAGCTATAACAGCTTCAACTCTTCTGAGAAGACCGTCCACAAGGTTTAGAAAATACACTATATTGTTAAAAGTATTGGAACACCTACCGTTACACACACATGGACTTTAATGGCATCCCAGTCTTAGTCCGTAGGGTTCAATATTGAGTTGGCCCACCCCTTGCAGCTATAACAGCTTCAACTCTTCTGGGAAGGCTGTCCACAAGGTTTAGGAGTGTCTATGGGAATGTTTGACCATTTTTCCAGAAGTGCATTTGTCAGGTGAGGTACTGATGTGAACAAGTAGGCCTGGCTCGCAGTCTTAGTCTAATTCATCCCAAAGGTGTTCTATCGGGTTGAGGTCAGGGCTCTGTTCAGGCCAGTCAAGTTCCTCCACCCCAAACTCGCTCATCCATGTCTTTATGGACCTTGATTTGTGCACTGGTGCGCAGTCATGTTGGAACAGGAAGGGGCCATCCCCAAACTGTTCCCACAAAGTTGGGACCATGAAATTGTCCATAATGTCTTGGTATGCCAATGCCTTAAGAGTTCCCTTCACTGGAACTAAGGGGCAAAGCCCAACCCCTGAGATTTGTGTTGGAAGGGGGAATTTGGGAGGTGGTAGGGGGTAGCTATTGTTCTAGGAGGAAAAATGTGGGGTTGGGGGAATGCTAAGAGTAGTGATTTAGGGGGATTTGTGTTGGGGGGCAAGGGAAAGAGGATCTGTGCTAGAAGGTTGAATTTTTGGGGTAGAGGATTGGTGCTAGGAGGGATTTTTTTTTTTTAATGTTGGGGGGGGGCATTTAAGCTGGGGGTTAGGGGACACGGGGGGGGCAAAGATTTGTGCTGAGAGGGGGGATTTCAGTAGCAATTAGTGCTCAGTGTTTTTTTGGGGGGATTTTTGCTGACACATAATGCTCATCCATATTTGGGGAGGGGGGTCCAGTGGATGTGTTTCACACAGATAAGGCTAATGTGCCATACACACTATAAGATTTTCTGAAGACTTTTTCCTTTAGACTTACCAAAACCATATAATATGAGGTCAAACCTAAACACTTTCAATTTGTATGCAATCTGGCAGACCCTTGAACTACATAGAAAAGGTAAATCTAAAGGAAATCTAACCACAAAAGTTGGATAGTGTGTATCCAGCTTTAGTCGTAGAGGTCTAAAACTCAGTTTCCAACCATCAAAGACCCAACATCGTTCAACATACTTCCTGTGAGCCCAGGGCACGATGACTCTGGGTTTCAACCTGGACTTACTGTACAGGGAAATGCTGCAGAGAGCCGTTCCACATCATTATGTGGTGGCGCTCTTAGCAGCATTTCGAATCCACCCACCACCAAAGGAAGAAGAGGGAGAAGTGGACCCGCAATGTCACTGGACCAGACCAAAGACCCTTGTACTTTTTTGGGATCAGGTGCTTCAGTGTAAGGGGGGGGGGGGATCCTGAGATTTGAAGTGGAGGGAGAAGATATGTACTTGGAGGGGAAATTTTAGGGGTAGAGGATTGGTGCTAGGAGGGGTGAATTTTTTTTTAATGTTGGAGGGGCATTTAAGCTGGGGGTTAGGGGACACGGGGGGTAAAGATTTGTTCTGAGAGGGGGGATTTCAGTGGCAATTAGTGCTCAGTGTTTTTTGGGGGGGGATTTTTGCTGACACATAATGCTCATCCATCTTTGGGGAAGGGGGTGCAGTGGATATGTTTCACCCAGATAAGGCTTAGTCGTAGAGGTCTACAACTCTGTTTCCAACCATCAAAGACCCAACATCATTCAACACACTTCCTGTGAGCCCAGGGCATGATGGCTCTGGGTTCCAACCTGGACTTACAGGGAAATGCTGCAGAGAGCCGTTACACATCATTATGTGGTGGCGCTCTTAGAAGCATTTAGAATCCACCCACCACCAAGGGAATAAGAGGGAGAAGAGGACCTGTGATGTCACTCGACCAGACCTAAGACCCTTGCAATTTTTTGGGATCAGGTGCTCCAGTGTAAGGGGGGGGGGGATCCTGAGCATAGAGATGAGGTTCAAGCTGAGCTCCAGGCTGATATAAAAATAGTTCTGCATTCATTAACCTCTTCATGCCCAGCCTCAGCATCCCTTTAATACGCCAGTAGGACAGGAAGGATTGGCCAATCATGGGACCACTGCAATTGGGTGTCACAGCAGTCACTTGATTGGGAACAGCTCTCAATGATTAATAAAGACTGGGAGCTGTCTATGATCACTGTTCTCAGAGCATGCTCTCAGCCCAAAAACTTAGAAACTTTGGCCTCCCTTGGATGCTTTAACGCCCAGATGCCGCTGCACATATGCGTTGTGCAACAGGTTAACAAGTCTGGGATTCCATTCAAATAGCAAGTCTGGATGAAATTTTAAGGGCGTTCAAATGAAATCAGTCCCTTTAATAGGGTCTGTATGTAGCGCTACCCCCGCAGGAGCAGCTGATGAATGAAATATCTCCCACCCTGCATGGCCAAGCACACAGAAATTACCACCCCACAATAGAGACAAGAATCAGTCCTTGCAGCTTTGTTTTTGTATTTTAATAGGGGGGATTTAACTTGGATAATGTTGAGGGTATTATGGGATGCCAACTTGATCAAAGAAATAGTAGAACTCTTCAGGGACACAATTATATACAGCCTGCATATACTCCTCTCGTTCTACCTCCAGCACAATCTTGCTTGTGGACTTATAACTCCCAGGACCAGCTGGCACAGTTTGGATGATCTAACAAAGGCTCATTTAGATCTCTAGCAAATGCCCTTTACAGGCAGGGACTACTGCCCCCCTAGGTAGTGTAGCAAAATGTTCCAGTGCCCAGCTGTCCTCCTTCTTTGGCTACTGATCCCGGCACCATCTCCTCAGGCACTGCTAGCCCACCTGGCTGCAGCTTCCCCATTCACTAGCCCTCCTGCCTAAGACTCCACAGTCCTCCCAGACTGACTCTGCATCTATTCCAGACTGCTCTCACCCAGTCCTCTCAGGTATGCCTCTCAGTCCCCTTGGCTGCAACACTCGCCAGCCCACCCGGCTGTCTTCCTTTCTTGAGATTTGCCCAGCAGTGTTCTCCCACTGTCTTTCACTTGCTCCCATGCCTCTGGACAGGACACCTATGTGTGTCGCGAAGAAGGTCCATTCCGCACCCGAGCCCAGGCCTGAGGTAACTCCCCCCTGACTAGGAGGCACCCCCCCCAAGGGCCACCAACAGCCTAACATTCCATCTCCATCTTCCACTTGAACTCTACTCTGGCCCAACTGGGCTGACCCTAAGAATTTGCCCTTGCCAACCCATCCAGGCAGCTCCTCCTCACCTCCACTCCTATTCCTCTAGAATCTTCTACCAGTTTCTAGAAGTAGGGGAAGGTCTTAGAGATGCTGCCTGTGAGTCACACCAGCCTCCCTGAGTCACTCACCCGACCCAGATAAATGAATACAACGCAGGCAAGCCTGACAATTTACCTACACTTAACAAAAAAACCTATTCTACTTCTAGCACACTAGAGGGTGCTACATGTATGGATGGGGGCAGGAAGGATTGCCCCAATCACATGACCCCTGTGATTGGCTATCACAGTGGTCACATGATCAGGAGCCGGTCCCATCAACTACCAGTCATTAGTGCAGACTGAGAGCTGTCAGCACAGAAAGCTCTACTGCCAATGGACGTGTGGGTGCTAAAGCACACCTTCTTTGCTGCTTCAAAAATGTATTAAAAGCAAGGCAAACAGTTCATAAATCATTCTTGACCCGGTATCAACCTCTTGCAACTGCCAATAGAGCACTCAGCCTTAGAGTGGGTGGAGCAGGACTAGGAACCTATTAGATGTACTGCATGTCAATGTGTTAACAAGGAACATGCTGATAGCAGAAGATAGAGAGATGAGCAGATGGATGACCTCATCATGCTGCTGCTCTTTCAATGTCCAGTCACATGTCTTCAGGTGTGGAGAGAGGACACCACAATCATTAGTAAGACCTCATCTGGAATATGCCGTTCAGTTTTGGGCACCAGTTCTCAAAAAGGATATTGGGGAACTGGAGAAAGTGCAGAGAAGGACAACACAACTGATAAGAGGCATGGAGGAGCTCAGCTAAGAGGAATGGTCGCACTTCCCATAGGATGCAATCAGAATTTATTGATAAAGTAAAAAAAGGCACAGGATGTAACAGGCATCATGCAGGGGACAAAAGGATGCAGAGGGTGGGTTCGTCCTTTTAAAAAAAAAAGAAAAACCCAATAAAAGGACCACATGAAGAACACATGGAGTGTCACAGGGTGTCTTCTGCCTTACTTAAAATCCCCCCCCCCACAGTAGTATCCTCTGCTCCCCCCCACAGTACTGCCCCCTTCCACCATGTCATTTTCCTGCCCAGTAATGTACTCTGCTCCCCCACTGTATTGTTCTCTGCCTCCCACACATGGTAGTGTCCTCTGCCCCCCCCCCCCACACACACACACGGTATTGTTCTCTGTCCCCAACCACACATAGTAATGTCTTCTGCTCCCCCCACAGTAGTGTCCTGTGCCCCCCCCAAAGCCCCAAAGCAGTGTTTTCTACCCCCCCCCTCTTCCCACTGTAGTGCCCTCTGCCCCCCCTCATAGCTGTGTTCTCTGCTATCTCCCCCCCCACAGTAGTGTCCTCTGCCCCCCCTCATAGCTGTGTCCTCTGCCATCTCCTCCCACCACAGTAGTGTCCTCTACCCCTCCCCGTAGCAGTGTCCCCTGCCATCCTCTCCCCTCAACAGTAGTGTCCTCTGCCTCCGCTCCCACAGTAGCGCTGTCCCCCCCCCCCCCAAAAGCAGTGTCCTCTACCACCCCCCCCTCCCCACACACACAGACACACACACTAGTGTCTTCTGCCCCCCCACCAGAGTGCTATGAACAGAGTGCAGAGTTGAGGGGTGTGCTATGCACAGAGTGCAGAGTTCAGGAAAGTGCTATGCACAAAGTGCAGAGTTCAGGAGTCTGCTACATTCGAGTGCAGAGTTCAGGAGTGTGCTATGCACAGAGGGCAGAGTTCAGGAGTGTGCTACATACAGAGTTCTGGAATGTGCTATGCACAGAGTGCAGAGTTCAGGAGTGTGCTACATACAGAGTGCAGAGTTCAGGAGTGTGCTATGCACAGAGTGCAGAGTTCAGGAGTGTGCTATGCAGAGAGTGCAGAGTTCAGGAGTGTGCTATGCACAAAGTGCAGAGTTCAGAAGTGTGCTATGCACAGAGTGCAGAGTTCAGGAGTGTGCTATGCACAGAGTGCAGAGTTCAGAAGTGTGTTATGCACAGAGTGCAGAGTTCAGGAGTGTGCTATGCACAAAGTGCAGAGTTCAGGAGTGTGCTATGCACAGAGTGCAGAGTTCAGAAGTGTGTTATGCACAGAGTGCAGAGTTCAGGAGTGTGCTATGCACAAAGTGCAGAGTTCAGGAGTGTGCTATGCATAGCGTGCAGAGTTCAGAAGTGTGTTATGCACAGAGTGCAGAGTTCAGGAGTGTGCTACATACAGAGTGCAGAGTTCAGGAGTGTGCTATGCACAGAGTGCAGAGTTCAGGAGTGTGCTATGCAGAGAGTGCAGAGTTCAGGAGTGTGCTATGCACAAAGTGCAGAGTTCAGAAGTGTGCTATGCACAGAGTGCAGAGTTCAGGAGTGTGCTATGCACAGAGTGCAGAGTTCAGAAGTGTGTTATGCACAGAGTGCAGAGTTCAGGAGTGTGCTATGCACAAAGTGCAGAGTTCAGGAGTGTGCTATGCACAAAGTGCAGAGTTCAGGAGTGTGCTATGCACAGAGTGCAGAGTTCAGAAGTGTGTTATGCACAGAGTGCAGAGTTCAGGAGTGTGCTATGCACAAAGTGCAGAGTTCAGGAGTGTGCTATGCACAGAGTGCAGAGTTCAGGAGTGTGCTATGAACAGAGTGCAGAGTTCAGGAGTGTGCTACATACAGAGTGCAGAGTTCAGGGCTGTGCTGTGTACATAGTGCAGTGTTCAGGAGTGTGCTATGCACAGAGTGCACTGGTTTCTGCACCCTCCCCCCCCCCCACACACAGTAGCTCTTTCCCCCTACAAGTAGAGACATTTGCATTTGCCCCTTAACAACGCACAGCCGTGTGTAGGTAGCTCTCTCCTACCTTACAGCGGCTGTACGTCAGAGCAGAATGAAAGGCAGTACAATGCTCAGTGGAGGGTGGGATCGGGAGCTGACAGAGTTAGCTTTATATGTTAACAAGCTGATGATTGGTTGCTAGGACTGCCTAGCAACTAATAACTTGCTGGTTAACTAAAGCAACTCCCGCCCTCCATCTAGTACTGTTTTGCCTATCACTGGAGTGTTGGAGGGTGGGGGGAAGCGTCGACACAGCCATGATTGTGAACTACCTGTCAGCTTCCTGTGACCAACAGGTAGCTCGCAATCGACGGGTTGGCGACCCTGGCCATAGACTATTCATTGAGCCACAAAGAGTGACTGTTGCTGTTGGCCTGGCTACTGCTACACTAACTTGGGAAAAGAACCTGGAGCAAATCTACAGGACCTTTTGGGGTTGAGCTCTACATATTCCTTTCCATATGAGCTCCCAAAGAGCAAATTCTTGACCCTAATCCCTCAGGCCATGGAGCTGCTTTGCTGCACCCCCCAGGACTCGTGTTCTGCTTAGACTAGACCACGTAGTCCTCAAGTAGCTGCTCTGCAGACTTCTAGTTGCTGGTCTGTGTGTGTTCTGTTCCCCTTCTCCACCCCCCGGCATGCACACACGCACTCCATTACACACACAGAAGATCATTCGATTTACATCATTTATTAAAAAAAAAAAAAAAAAAACCTCCAACCGCCAACTAATGCGATTACTGGCATTTACACAGTATATAGAATTTTGTAGCCATCTGTAGTATTGATATTTTACCTCCTTGGGAGATCAAATGGCAATATGCACATTGCTATGTCCTTAATAATTCCTCCAGCAATATTACACATTATTAAACATATTAAGATGTATTTATGTCCTTCGCTTGATTGTCAGGAGATACGTTGAAAGGATTCCTCTCGGTAGGCTGTTTCCCTTCATCCTGAACCTAATCATTCTAAAGTGCTTCTGTTTGGTCTCTGCTATTTTCTGTATGTGAACAATTTGAGAAATGGAAAACCAAGATGTGCAAATGTCCATTTAATCTGTTACAGATATGATCTACTGTGGGTTATTGCGTGGTCTTCAACAGGAAATGATGTTGTCTCCCAAAAATATGTCTTTATGCAATGAAACGATTTGCGAATTTTGGAAAAGTAAATTTTTTTCAAATTCTTTGACAAAATTGAGTGTTGTTTGATGGGTCAAGGATGGTTGAGAATTGAGGGACAGAGGGCCCTAAAGGGCAAATCCACAGAGACTGTGGGGGGTTTGGGGAAGGAGATCATTTCAAAGGGGTAGAAGGGTGAGGTGAAGATATTCGGGGAGTTCAGAGTAAGTAAATTTTTTTCAAATTCTTTGACAAAATTGAGTGTTGTTTGATGGGTCAAGGATGGTTGGGAATTGAGGGACAGAGGGCCCAAAAGGGCAGTTCCACAGAGACTGTGGGGGGTTTGGGGAAGGAGATAATTTCATAGGGGTAGAAGGGTGAGGTGAAGATATTGGGGGAGTTCAGAGTAGTGTGTGAGATACATTCATCTGCCTGGTCTTCAATGGGAAATTATTTCGTCTCCCAAAAATATGTCTTTACGCAATGAAACCATTTCCAAATTTTGCTGGGAAAAGTAAATTTTTTTCAAATTCTTTGACAAAATTGAGTGTTGTTTGATGGGTCAAGGATGGTTGGGAATTGAGGGACAGAGGGCCCTAAAGGGCAGTTCCACAGAGACTGTGGGGTTTGGGGAAGGAGATAATTTAATAGGGGTAGAAGGGTGAGGTGAAGATATTCAGGGAGTTCAGAGTAGTGCGTGAGATATATTCATCTGCCTGGTCTTCAATGGGAAATTATTTTGTCTCCCAAAAATATGTCTTTATGCAATGAAACGATTTCCAAATTTTGCTCGGAAAAGTCAATTTTTTTTCAAATTCTTTGGCAAAATTGAGTGTTGTTTGATGGGTCAAGGATGGTTGGGAATTGAGGGACAGAGTGCCCTAAAGGGCAGTTCCACAGAGACTGTGGGGGGTTTGGGGAAGGAGATCATTTCAGAGGGGTAGAAGGGTGTGAGATACATTGATCTGCCTGGTCTTCAACAGGAAATTATTTCGTCTCCCAAAAATATGTCTTTATGCAATGAAACGATTTGCGAATTTTGGAAAAGTAAATATTTTTCAAATTCTTTGACAAAATTGAGTGTTGTTTGATGGGTCAAGGATGGTTGGGAATTGAGGGACAGAGGGCCCTAAAGGGCAGTTCCACAGAGACTGTGGGGGGTTTGGGGAAGGAGATAATTTCATAGGGGTAGAAGGGTGAGGTGAAGATATTCGGGGAGTTCAGAGTAGTGTGTGAGATACATTCATCTGCCTGGTCTTCAATGGGAAATTATTTTGTCTCCCAAAAATATGTCTTTATGCAATGAAACCATTTCCGAATTTTGCTGGGAAAAGTACATTTTTTTCTAATTCTTTGACAAAATTGAGTGTTGTTTAATGGGTCAAGGATGGTTGGGAATTGAGGGACAGAGGGCCCTAAAGGGCAGTTCCACAAAGACTGGGGGGTTTGGGGAAGGAGATAATTTCATAGGGGTAGAAGGGTGAGGTGAAGATATTCGGGGAGTTCAGAGTAGTGTGTGAGATATATTCATCTGCGTGGTCTTCAATTGGAAATTATTTTGTCTCCCAAAAATCGGTTCTTATCCTATAAAATGATTTCCAAATTTTGCTGGAAAAAAGTCATTTTTTCAGATGCCTTGACAAAACCAGGTGTTGTTTGATGGGTCAAGGATGGTTGGGAATTGAGGGACAGGGGGGCTTAAAAGGCAGTCCCACAAAGACTGTGGGAGGTTTGAAGGAGATGATTTGAGAAGGGTTGAAGGGTGAGGTGAACACATTCAGGGAGGTCAGAGTAGTATGTGAGATATATTCATCTGCTTGCCAATGTCTTGCTTGGAAGTCAAGTTCCTAAACAATCTGAGGACCCATAGGATTTACCTCCAGCTGAGTTTCTATTACAGATTTCCCGATGTTAAGGACAGAGATGCAGGCACAGTCCAGGTGTCACTGCCAATACACAGAGCAGAAGCTACTTCCTAGTTGACTAATCTGTCAACCTCCAGCAATGCAGTTGGCAGCCGATGAAACTTGAAACACTGCCATGAAAAGACAAGCTGAGCTTATTTGTCCTTCTTTTTTGTTTCATTCTTGCAGGATTACTCTACATATCAAAAACCAGGACAGCCAAGTGCTAGTAATCCTTCCACATACAGCTAATGTTAAGATAAGTGCTACTATGATGTTGATGATCAGCCAGAAGGTGAGAAAGCTGTTGACGTCACGTGCCAGTAAATTGGTTTCTGGCTTGCCCTTCCCCGCTCCCAATTGGGCACATATAAACATCATTGACAGGAACCTTATGCTTTGCTCATTCGATAGATTCAGTGGGGAATACATTTCGCAATGACTACCCAGGCCTGCAGAAATTTCTAGAAGAATTTGCTCTCACCATATTGTCCACCATTCGAGTTGCTACCACTGGCCTTCAATACTGCTACCAACTGCCACTGTGTGGCCAGGACAAGGGGTGGCCGGAAAAGGGGCGTCTGCCACTGCGTGGCCAGGACAAGGGGTGGCCGGAAGGGGCGACTGAAAATTCTAGAAGAATTTGCTCTCACCATATTGTCCACCATTCAAGTTGCTACCACTGGCCTTCAATACTGCTACCAACTGCCACTGCGTGGCCGGGACAAGGGGTGGGCGGAAGGGGCGACTGCCACTGCGTGGTCAGGACAAGGGGTGGCCGGAAGGGGCGACTGAAAGTACTAGAAGAATTTGCTCTCACCATATTGTCCACCATTCGAGTTGCTGCCACTGGCCTTCAATACTGCTACCAACTGCCACTGCTTGGCCAGGACAAGGGGTGGCCAGAAGGAGGTACTGCCTTGGGTGCAATGGTAGGGATGGAGGCACATTCCTTCTGTTACAAGGCTGACAGGAGTAGTAACAACGGCATCACTACTCCTTTCAGCCCAATGCTGGGACTCTGGGAGCAGCAAGGAGAGGAGGAGAGCTGGGATGTGGTGCGGGCTGTGTTCTGACTCCCCCTTCTCCTTCCTGATGGTGCAGCATTCTTGTATTAACAAGCAGGCAGTGGTGTTCACAGACACAAAAGAGCTGCGCTAGCAGGAAGAAGGAGGGGGAGAGAGAGCACAATGGAGGGATGTCCAAGAGGGAGCCAGGAGAGGAGGAGAGAGCCATAAATACAAGCATGTGCGCAGTGTTGAAACTGAGCTGCACAGTGAGTTTGACAAAATAGAGACTGCTGGGCGTAGAATCTCCTAAGCTTGCACATCATGAATGGGGGGTGCAGTTTGGCATTTTTGCCCTGGGCACTGGATGACCTTGTTCGGACACTGACTGTGTCATCCTACTGTGCCAAAAAAATAATGTTTTGTGATCAAGTCCCACCAATGATAGGATATTGCCCTTGTCACTGGTATCATCTTGCCAAAAAATAGAGTGCAGGGTTTAGGGGGGTGCTATGCACAGAATGTACAGTTCAGGGGTGTACTGTGTACAGAGCGCAGAGTTCATGAGTTCGCTATGTACAGAGTGCAGAGTTCAGGAGTGTGCTGTGTACAGAGTGCAAATTTCAGAAGAGTGCAGAGTTCAGGAGTGTGCTACATACAGAGTGCAGAGTTCCAATGATGGGACACAATTCCTCCCACTGATACCAACGGTGGGACACTATTCCTCCCACTGACACCAATGATGGGACACTATTCCTCCCACTGACACCAATGATGGGACACTATTCCTTCCACTGATACCAATGATGGGACACTATTCCTTCCATTGATACCAATGATGGGACACTATTCCTCCCACTGATACCAATGATGGGACACTATTCCTTCCACTGATACCAATGATGGGGCACTATTCCTTCCACTGATACCAATGATGGGGCACTATTCCTTCCACTGATACCAATGATGGGACACTATTCCTCCACTGATACCAATGATGGGACACTATTCCTCTCACTGATACCAATGATGGGACACTATTCCTCCCACTAATACCAATGATGAGACACTATTCCTCCCACTGATACCAATGATGGGGCACTATTCCTCCCACTGATACCAATGATGGGGCATTATTCCTCCCACTGATACCAATGATGGGACACTATTCCTCCCACTGACACCAATGATGGGGCACTATTCCTCCCACTGATACCAATGATGGGACACTATTCCTCCCACTGACACCAATGATGGGACACTATTCCCCCCACTGATACCAATGATGGGACACTATTCCTCCCACTGACACCAATGATGGGGCACTATTCCTCCCACTGATACCAATGATGGGACACTATTCCTCCCACTGACACCAATGATGGGACTCTATTCCTTCCACTGATACCAATGATGGGACACTATTCCTCCCACTGACACCAATGATGGGACTCTATTCCTTCCACTGATACCAATGATGGGACACTATTCCTCCCACTGACACCAATGATGGGGCACTATTCCTCCCACTGATACCAATGATGGGACACTATTCCTCCCACCAGTGGCGGTTTTAGGCACGGGCGAACGGGGCAGCCGCCTGGAGCGGCATTTTTTCATACCACGTGGGGGGCGGCATGCCCGGCCCGCGGACCGGTGCCGGTCCGTGGATCAAATGGTACCGGACCGCCCGAGCCCTGTTCGCCCATGCCTAAAATCGCCGCAGCCGAGCCGAGGAGCAGAGCATTGCTCCCCCCCCCGAGCCCGCCCATTGTGTGACAATAGCGAATGAAAATTCGCTATTGTCACACTGATCCTCCTCCTGGCCAATCAGGGAGCAGGTCCTCCCACTTCCTGATTGGCCGAAAGGCAAACCCCACGCCATTGGCCGAGGAGGAGGCGCCGCGGGAGGACTGAAGAGAAGTGAAGAGAAGTGACTATGAGGTAAGTGCACGGACGGGTCGGGGGGAACGCTGGCACTCTGCATTGAAAAGTGGCACTCTGGCATGCCATCTCTACATTGAAAGGGGGCAATGCTGTGGCACTCTGC
This sequence comes from Pelophylax lessonae, assembly GCF_965119305.1. Taxonomy (NCBI): domain Eukaryota; kingdom Metazoa; phylum Chordata; class Amphibia; order Anura; family Ranidae; genus Pelophylax; species Pelophylax lessonae. The sequence continues at coordinate 289,845,717 of NC_138774.1, forward strand.
ATTACAGGGGATATTGCTGTGGCACTCTGCATTAAAGGGGGCAATGCTGTGGCGCTCTGCATTAAAGGGGGCAATGCTGTGGCGCTCTGCATTAAAGGGGGCAATGCTGTGGCGCTCTGCATTAAAGGGGGCAATGATGTGGCGCTCTGCATTAAAGGGGGCATTGCTGTGGCGCTCTGCATTAAAGGGGGCATTGCTGTGGCGCTCTGCATTAAAGGGGGCAATGCTGTGGCGCTCTGCATTAAAGGGGGCAATGCTGTGGCGCTCTGCATTAAAGGGGGCATTGCTGTGGCACTCTGCATTAAAGGGGGCAATGCTGTGGCGCTCTGCATTAAAGGGGGCATTGCTGTGGCGCTCTGCATTAAAGGGGGCAATGCTGTGGCGCTCTGCACTGAAAGGGGGCAATGCTGTGGCACCCTGCATTTATTGGGGGCAACAATGCTGTGGCACTCTGCATTTATTGGGGCAACAATGCTGTGGCACTCTGCATTTATTGGGGGCAACAATGCTGTGGCACTCTGCATTTATTGGGGGCATTGCTGTGGCACTCTGCATTTATTGGGGGCAACAATGCTATGGCACTCTGCATTTATTGGGGGCATTGCTGTGGCACTCTGCATTTATTTGGGGCATTGCTGTGGCACTCTGCATTTATTGGGGGCAACAATGCTGTGGCACTCTGCATTTATTGGGGGCAACAATGCTGTGGCACTCTGCATTTATTGGGGGCATTGCTGTGGCACTCTGCATTTATTGGGGGCAACAATGCTGTGGCACTCTGCATTTATTGGGGGCATTGCTATGGTACTCTGCATTTATTGGGGGCAACAATGCCGTGGCACTCTGCATTTATTGTTATGTTGTTTTTTTTTGGGGGGGGGGGCGCCGGGAGGGAGTCTTGCCCGGGGAGCAATTTAATGTAGAACCGCCACTGCCTCCCACTGATACCAATGATGGGACACTATTCCTCCCACTGACACCAATGATGGGGCACTATTCCCCCCACTGACACCAATGATGGGACACAATTCCTCCCACTGACACCAATGACGGGGCACTATTCCTCCCACTGATACCAATGATGGGGCACTATTCCCCCCCACTGATACCAACTAGATGGATAGACATGCAAATCCTTTGGCAGGTAAAACAAAGCCTACATACATAGTAGTAGTGGTTTCATCAAATTATTTTGCAAGGTTTGCAAGAATCTCCAGAAAAAGACCAGAATCCTGCCATAGGACAGGCTCTTGCAGGTAGCTTCGACTTTTTTTTTCTTATGGCTGCAGTCCATTAGAAGGTTCTTGGCAACTGTTAGATAATACAATTATATGCTAAAAACATAGTATGATGTAATGCATAGTGGCAGGCTCGTGTTATCTTTAACTGTAAAAGGATTATATAACTTTCTGTCCAAAGATTTATGTTTTTCCCAATAACGGCCTTAAAGTATTTATGTTTGTGTCCTGAAACAGAGATAAATATTGTAGTGAGGCCCTTAACGCTCATTAGAATAGATTGACTGGAATACAATATGGCGAAAGGCAAAAAGTATGTGCTACTTAATATGATGCGTATTTTTAATGTTGAATGTGATCATTTATTGAGATATCTTTGGCAGGAATTTTATGATATATTCCAGGGTTCCTCAACCAGAATTCCATGGAACCATACCTTTCCTCCAGAGGTTGCTAGGGGTTCCTCCAGAGGATGCTAGGGGTTCCTCCAGAGGATGCTAGGATTTCCTCCAGAGGTTGCTAGGGGTTCCTCCAGAGGTTGCTAGGGGTTCCTCCTGAGGTTGCTAGGGGTTCCTCCAGAGGTTGCTAGGGGTTCCTCCTGAGGTTGCTAGGGGTTCCTCCAGAGGTTGCTAGGGGTTCCTCCTGAGGTTGCTGGGGGTTCCTCCAGAGGTTGCTGGGGGTTCCTCCAGAGGTTGCTAGGGGTTCCTCCAGAGGTTGCTAGGGGTTCCTCCAGAGGTTGCTGGGGGTTCCTCCAGAGGTTGCTAGGGGTTCCTCCAGAGGTTGCTAGGTGTTCCTCCTGAGGTTGCTAGGGGTTCCTCCTGAGGTTGCTAGGGGTTCCTCCAGAGGTTGCTAGGGGTTCCTCCAGAGGTTGCTAGGGGTTCCTTGAGCAATGAGCAATTTCTGACTCTCAGATAAGTTCTCACTGACACCATTGATCTTTTTAGCTATCTGTAAGGGGGGTAATTCTTCCCAATGACCCCAAGTGCAAGGAACATTCTTCCCGCTGACCATCACACCAATGTACCATGAGTTGTAGATATAATCATTTGTAGCAGGGGTCCCTTGAATCAGGAAAGTTATTTCAAGGGTTCTTCTGTGTTGAAAAGGTTGAGAAAGGCTGTTATATTCACATACAGTATACTATTGTTTCCATACATCCCCAGTTGTTGGGGACATTCCCCGATTTGAGGTGTCTGTCCCCAGAAAATACGCATCCCCAACACTCTCCACGACTGACTTGCAATGTACAATCCCTACCCATTTACAAAAAAGAATTGTAACCTAGAAATAAGGATATTCCCCCTTCAGTCCATCATGAATGCTGCTGCCAGACTCATCCACCTTACCAACCGCTCAATGTCTGCTTTCCTCTCTGCTGATCCCTCCACTGGCTTCCATTCAGTGTCCTCCACCCCTCTCTGCCAATCCCTCCACTGGCCTCCATTCAGTGTCCTCCACCCCTCTCTGCCAATCCCTCCACTGGCCTCCATTCAGTGTCCTCCACCCCTCTCTGCTAATCCCTCCACTGGCTTCCATTCAGTGTCCTCCACCCCTCTCTGCCAATCCCTCCACTGGCCTCCATTCAGTGTCCTCCACCCCTCTCTGCTAATCTCTTCACCGGTCTCCATTTGGGTTCCTCCACTGGCCTTCACCCGGTATCCTCCACCTCTCTCTACAATCCCTCAACTGGCCTCCATTCAGTGTCCTCCACCCCTCTCTGCTAATCTCTCAACTGGCTTCCATTCAGTGTCCTCCACCCCTCTCTACAAATCCCTCCATTGGCCTCCATTTAGTGTCCTCCACCCCTCTCTGCTGATCCCTCCACTGGCCTCCATCCAGTGTCCTCCACCCTTCTCTGCCAATCCCTCCACTGGCCTCTATTCGGTGTCCTCTACCCCTCTCTTGCTGATCCCTCCACTGGCCTCCACCTGGTGTTCTCCTCCCCTCTCTGCCAATGACTTCACTGGCCTCCATTCAGTGTCCTCCACCCCTCTCTGCTGATCCCTCCACTGGCTTCCATCCAGTGTCCTCCACCCTTCTCTGCCAATCCCTCCACTGGCCTCTATTCGGTGTCCTCTACCCCTCTCTGCCAATCCCTCTGCTGGCCCCTATTCAGTGTCCTCCACCCAGCTTTGCCAATCCCTCTACTGGCTTCCATTCAGTGTCCTCCACCCATCTCTGCTAATCTCTTCACCGGTCTCCATTTGGGGTCCTCCACTGGCCTTCACCCGGTATCCTCCACCTCTCTCTACAATCCCTCAACTGGCCTCCATTCAGTGTCCTCCACCCCTCTCTGCCAATCCCTCCACTGGCCCTAATTCATTGTCCTCCACCCCGTCTTCTGATCCCTCCACTGGCCTCTACTCAGTGTCCTCCACCCCTCTCTGCCAATCCCTCAACTGCCCTCTATTAAGTGTCCACCACCCCTCTCTGCCAGTCCCTCCACTGGCTACCATTCAGTGTCCTCCACCCCTCTCTGCTGATCCCTCCACTGGCTTCAACTCAGTGTCCTCCACCCCTCTCTGCCAATCCCTCTGCTGGCCTCTCTCTATTCAGTGTCCTCCACCCCTCTCTGCCAATCCCTTCACTGGCCCCAATTCATCGTCCTCCACCCCGTCTTCTGATCCCTCCACTGGCTTCCGCTCACCCAATGAATTAAATTCAAAATACTAATAATAACTTACAAAGCCATCCGCAACTCGGCCCCCAGCTATATCTCTAACCTGGTCTCAAAATGCCAACCAAATCGTTGTCTTTGTTCCTCCTAAGACCTCCTTCTCTCTAATTCCCTTGTCACCTCCTCCCATGCTCACCTCTAGGACTTCTCCTGAGTCTTTCCCATCCTCTTGAACTCCCTACTCCAGTCTGTCCAACTATCTCCTACTCTGTCCACTTTTAGGCGATCCCTGAAAACCCTTCTCTTCATAGAAGCCTATCCTGCCTCCACCTAATAACTGTACTTTTGTTATCTCCATCAGCTCTTCCCACGCAGTTATTACCTTTTGTTGGCTCTGAGGAAGAGGCATATACTTGAAACGCATTGGTCTGTTGGATCTCCGATTGTTGTAACGTGATACATTATATTACCAAAAGTATTGGGACACCTGTCTTTACACACACACATGAGCTTTAATGGCATCCCAGTCTTAGTCCCTAGGGTTCAATATTGAGTTGGCCCACCCTTTGCAGCTATAACAGCTTCAACTCTTCTGGGAAGGCTGTCCACAAGGTTTAGGAGTGTGTCTATGGGAATGTTTGACCATTCTTCCAGAAGCGCATTTGTGAGGTCAGACACTGATTTTGGACGAGAAGGCCTGGCTCGCAGTCTGCGCTCTAATTCATCCCAAAGGTGTTGGGGTCAGGACTCTGTGGAGACCATTTAAGTTCCTCCACCCCAAACTCACTCATCCATGTCTTTATGGATCTTGCTTTGTGCTCTGGTGTGCAGTCATGTTGGGATAGAAAGGGGCCATCCCCAAACTGTTCCCACAAAGTTGGGAGCATGAAATTGTCCAAAATGTCTTGGTATGTTGACGCCCTAAGAGTTCCCTTCACTGGAACTAAGGAGCCAAGCCCAACCCCTGAAATACAACCCCCCACCATAATCCCCCCTCTACCAAGATTTGAACCAGTGCACAAAGCAAAGTCGATAAAGACATGGATAAATACATTTCGGGTGGAGGAACTTGACTGGCCTGGTCCTGACCTCAACCAGATATGAATTTGAGTGCAGACTGTGAGCCAGGTCTTCTTGTTCACAACAGTGCCTGATTTTACAAATGCGCTTCTGGAAGAACGGTCAATCATTCCCATAGGCACACTCCTATAATCCCCCCTCCACCAAATGATTTGGACCAGTGCAAAAAGCAAGGTCCATAAAGATATTGATGAGCGAGTTTGGGGTGGAGAAACTTGACTGGCCTGCACAGAGTCCTGACCTCAACCCGATAGAACACCTTTGGGATAAATTAGAGTGGAGACTGCGAGTCAGGCCTACTTGTCCAACATCAGTGCCCAACCTTTTAACTGTGCTTCTGGAAGAATGGTCAAACATTCCCATAGACACTCCTAAACCTTGTGGACAGCCTTCCCAGAAGAGTTGAAGCTGTTATAGCTGCAAAGGGTGGGCCAACTCAATATTGAACCCTATGAACTAAGACTGGGATGCCATTGAACATCATGTGAGTGTAAAGGCAGCCTCCCAATACAAGACGAAGAGAGGTAACATCGTTCCAGGCAGCCTGTGAAGCTCTCTCGCAGCTGTACAAACCCAGGTGTCAAGTTCATGTGCGTGTGAAGGCAGGCGTCCCCAATACTTATGGTAATGTAGTGTGGCTCAGGAGCATAACTACAAGGGTTGCAGGGGTGGCAATTGCAACCGGGCCCCATGCTCCACGGGGCCTGTGTGGCTCCCCTGTACAGATGGATATAGGAGGGGGGGCGGGGGCAGCATGTAGAGAAATCACTGTCCTCCTTTTTCCTCCTGTAGCTGCAGGAGGAAAATGGAGGAGATTGGTTCCTCTGTATGCTGCCTCCGCCACTCCTCCTATCCAGTTCACTTGTGTTCTGCTGTCTCTGGGCCCCTGTGTGCTCCCCTGGTCCCCCCCCCCACTGTGCTCCCCCCACCACCACTGTGCTGCCCCCCCACTCCTCCTATCCAGTTCACTTGTGTTCTGCTGTCTCTGGGCCCCTGTGTGCTCCCCTGGTCCCCCCCCCCCCCCCACTGTGCTGCCCCACCACTCCTCCTATCCAGTTCACTTGTACTCTGCTGTCTCTGGGCCCCTGTGTGCTCCCCTGGTATCCCCCCCCATTGTGCTCCCCCCCCCCACTGTGCTGCCCCCACCACTCCTCCAAACCAGTTCACTTGTGTTCTGCTGTCTCTGGGCCCCTGTGTGCTCCCCTGGTCCCCCCCTACTGTGCTGTTGCCCCCCACTGTGCTGTTGCCCCCCACTGTGCTCCCTCCCCTCTCCTGCCAGCTGCTGCAGGGGATGTGTCACAATAGAGAACCAGGAAGGGGTCGGCAAATATGTAATTTACCAGCTCCTTCCTTTTCTGAATGGACAGAGTCATAGTCAGTGACATTGTAAAAAAAATAAAAAAAAAATGATAGAAAAAAAATACAATTAAAATACCAAAAAATAAAAATTACTGACACCAGTGGGTGAACTTCCAGGATCGCAAAGGTCACACTTGCAACCGGGCCCTGGCATTCCACCACTGTGGAGGAGGCCCCAAGATGGCAGGAAGGGGGCCCACTGCAGAACTTGTGAAAGGGTCCCGCAATGAGAGTAAAGGGCCTTGGGATCGGTGGGAAGAGCCCCAGGTTTGAAGGGAAGGGCCCCGGCCAGGGGTCCATTCATGGTTTCTTGCACCGGGGCCCTGAAGGTTCTAGTTACGCCTCTGGTGTAGCTGCTGCCATACCATTGATTTGTAACGTCATAGTAGTGACGTATTTTTTACTATGGAAGCCTACAGAGTGGTGGGTTCTGGAAACCCAAGAAAATGGTGGCTCCCTCGAAGGGTAAGTTGTACGTTGCAGTTATTGGAAAGTGTTTATATTCCAAAACAAGTTCCTAGTCTCTGGAACTTCTAAAGAACACAGAAACGTGTTGAGTCATTATCTGGAGTGGCCTGTTCCTAGGATATTCTCCGACAATGATGGAATGCTTCTGTGATGTTCCCGGATAACTGGAGTATTGTTGGAATGTGGCTGGAATGTAGTATATGGTAACAGGAAGATATCTCGGTGAAATACAATGAGGTTCCCGGGCAGAGAGAATCTTTTATCATTCCTTTATCATGTGCTGACCACCCGCAAACAGATCTGTATTATCTACCAATGGTATGCAAGGAGGCCCCATCCATTGTATATGGGGCTTTTTTTTCTTGACTTCTTCCAGGAGATTTACCATCCTTCATGATCAGGCCATATTTTTTTTTTTTTTTTTTTTGCGATACGGCACTGCGTTACTTTAACCACTTTACCACCGGAGGATTTTCCTGCTTTACGTCCAGGCCACTTTTTGCAACTTGGCACTGCGCAAATTTAACTGACAATTGCGCGGTCATGCAACGCCGTACCCAAACGAAATTTACGTCCTTTTTTTCCCACAAACAGAGCTTTCTTTTGGTGGTATTTGATCACCTCTGCGATTTTTATTTTTTGCGATATTAATAAAAAAAGAGCGGAAAATTTGCGAAAAAATTGAAATTTTCTACTTTGACAGTTAAAAAATATCCAATATATTCAATTTTTGTCATATATTTAGGCCAAAATGTATTTAGCTACATGTCTTTGACAAAAAAATCCTCAATGAGCGTATTTTTAGCCGCTTTAAAACCGGAAGATTTTACCCCATTCCTGACCAGGCTATATTTTGCGATTCATTTTATCAATTGCGCGGTCGTGCGACGCGGCACCCAAATTAAATTTATGTCCTTTTTTTCCCCACAAACAGAGCTTTCTTTTGGTGGTATTTGATCACCTGTGTGATTTTTAATTTTTGAAAAAAAAAAAAACAATATTTTTCACATTCTGCTATATAACATTCCCCCCAAAAAATGTAAAAATTTTAATTTTTTAACATTTTAAGCCAATTTGTTTTCTTCTACATATATTTGGTGAAAAAAAAAATCACAATAACCGTATTTTGATTGGTTTGCGCAAAAGTTATAGCGTTTACTAACTACGGGAAAGATTTGTAATTTTTATTGTTTATTTTTTTTTTTTTACTAGTAATGGCGGTGATCTGCGATTTTTTTTATTGCGGGACTGCGACATTGTGGCGGACAGATCGGACCCCTAACTGACATTTTTGACACTTTTGGGGGGACCAGTGACATTACTACAGTAATCAGTGCTATAAATATGCACTGTCACTGTAATAATGACACTGGCAGGGAAGGGGTTAACTTTATTGGTGATCAAGGGGTTAAATGTATGCCTGGTGCTTACTGACGTGTGTGGGGAGAGGGGATTGTGTGACACAGGGACAGATCGCAGGTTCAGCTATGCTGAATCCTGTGATCTGTCCCTGCCTGTCACAGAGAAGATCCGCCTGCTTTTACACAAGCGGGCGGATCTCCTCACTCGATCCCCGACGATCGGGGAAGAGCGGCGGTGATCACTGCATCTCCTCCCCTGGCCCGACTCCCGCTGTGACTGAATATAGCGGGAGCGAGCCTCCGGTGGCGCGCGCGCGCCGCCGAGAGGGGGGCGGGATCCAGCGACGTAAGTCTACGTCACTGGATGATAACGAGCCACTTTGCCGCAGTACGCTCCATGTGAGAGGTCGGCAAGTGGTTAAAGGGCCTTCCATCTGCATCTGAGATCACCGCATCTCCTCCCATGGAGCTAGCCTCCGGCGGCGCGTGCCACCGAGAGAGGGGAGAGTCTGGTCTACGTCGCTGGACGATAACGAGCCACTTTGCCGCAGTACCAACTCAGTGAGTGGCCGGCAAGTGGTTAACCGGTTGCCGACCACACGCCGTGTATTTACTGCGGCAGGGTGGCTCCCCCAGGCAAACCGACGTAGGGCTACGTCGGTCGGGAGCAGGGAGCTATAGGGCGAGCGCGCTCCCCCAGTTGGCAGCGGGGAAGCCGATGCACGGGTCAGGCGGCTCCGATTGCCGCCTGACCCCCGCGATCGCTCCCCGCTGAGCATAGGTGTGCACAGCCTATTGCATTAGCGTGTGCGCCCAAAAAACTCAAACCTATTTGCCTGTGTGTGCATGTGTATATATATATATACAGTATACTGACAATGTCAGGAGAGTGTGGGATGGTGTCAGTAGGAAAGAGATTGGTGTCGGTAAAGCAGTGGACCTTTTTAAATCTAAGGACCCCCTTTAGGAGGCTTTGGTGAAATATCAAGGGTCTAAATAGGTGGAATCTGCACCACACAGGGAGATTAGGGTGTGCCCAGGCACACCTGGCACACCCTGTGCGCACGCCTATGCCGCTGAGAGAGAAGGACGGTCGGCTTTTGTAAACACAGCCAACCGTTTTTCTCCATGCAATGATCACAGAGCACCTGTGATCCTTCTATATAGGATCACAGCTCTCTATGGTCATTCCACAAGCCACGCCCCCATATATTTAGAAAAACTCCCCTAGGCTCACATTTAACCCCTTGATCACCCCTAGGTTAACCCCCTCCCTGCCAGTGTCATTATTACAGTAACAGTGCATATTTTTAGCACTGATTACTGTAGAAATGTCACTGGTACCCCCAAAAGTGTCAAAAATGTCAGTTAGGGGTCCGATCTGTCTGCTGCAATGTTGCAGTCCCGCTAAAAATCACAGATCGCCGCCATTACTAGTAAAAATGTCAGTTAGGGGTCCGATTTGTCCGCCGCAATGTCACAGTCCCGCTAAAAATCGCAGATCTCTGCCATTACTAGTAAAAATGTCACTTAGGGGTCCGATTTGTCCACCGCAATGTCACAGTCCCGCTAAAAATCGGTGATCGCCGCCATTACTAGTAAAAATGTCAGTTAGGGGTCCGATTTGTCCGCCGCAATGTCACAATCCCGCTAAAAATCGCTGATCGCCGCCATTACTAGTAAAAATGTCAGTTAGGGGTCCGATCTGTCCGCTGCAATGTCACAGTCCCGCTAAAAATAACAGATCGCCGCCATTACTAGTAAAAATGTCAGTTAGGGGTCCGATCTGTCCGCCGCAATGTCACAGTCCCGCTAAAAATCGCTGATCGCCGCCATTACTAGTAAAAATGTCAGTTAGGGGTCCGATCTGTCCGCCGGAATGTCGCAGTCCTGCTAAAAATCGCAGATCGCCGTTATTACTAGTAAAAAAAAAATAATAAAAAAAAATGACATAAATCTTTCCTCTAGTTTGTAGACGTGATAACTTTTGCGCAAACCAATCAAAATACGCTTATTGCGATTTTTTGTTTTACCAAAAATATGTAGCAGAATACAAATTGGCCTAAAAGGTTAAAAAAATTCGATTTTTAAATTTTTTTAAGAGGGAAAATCTTCTGGTAGAGAAGAAGAAGTCCAGAAGTGGTTAATAAACAAACAATTAAATGTCAATCACCTGATTGTGCAAAATCACAATCAGGTGATTTTTTTTTTTTTTTCCAAAAATATGTAGCAGAATACAAACTGGCCTAAAATGATGAAAACATTAGATTTTTTTTATTTATTTTTTTATTAGGAATGTTTTATAGCAGAAAGTGAAAAAAATATATTTTTTTTTCAGAATTGTCGCTCTTTTTTTGTTTATAGCGCAAAAAAATAAAAATCGCAGGTGATCAAATACCACCAAAAGAAAGCTCTGTTTGTGGGAAAAAAAAACTTTTGCGCAAACCAATCAATAAACATTTATTGGGATTTTTTCTTTTACCAAAAATATGTAGCAGGATACAAACTGGCCCAAATTAATGAAAAAAAATAGATTTTAAAAAGAATTTTTGGGGAATATTATATAGCAGAATGTGAAAAATATTGTTTTTTTTTTTTTCAGAATTGTCGATCTTTTTTTGTTTATCGCACAAAAAAAAAAAAAAAAAAAAATCTCACAGGTGATCAAATACCACCAAAAGAAAGCTCTGTTTGTGGGCCTTGTACCATCTCCTGTGCCATGCCTGAACCATCTCATGTGCCATGTCTGAACTATCTCCTGTACCATGCCTGCAGCACTGCATCTCATTTACCATGCCTGTACTATCTATGCCCTGTCTGTACCATCTGTGCCATGCCTGTACCATCTCCTGTGCCCTGCCTGTACCATCGCCCGTACCATGCCTGAACCATCACCTGTGCCATGCCTGTACCATCTCCTGTACCATGCCTGTACCATCTCCTGTGCCATGCCTGTACCATCTCCTGTACCATGCCTGTACCATCTCCTGTACCATGCTTGTACCATCTCCTGTGCCATGCCTGTACCATTTCCTGTGCCATGCCTGAACCATCTCCTGTGCCATGCCTGTACCATTTCCTGTGCCATGCCTGAACCATCTCCTGTACCATGCCTGAACCATCTCCTGTGCCATGCCTGTACCATCTCCTGTGCCATGCCTGTACCGTCTCCTGTGCCATGCCTGAACCATCTCCTGTGCCATGCCTGTACCGTCTCCTGTGCCATGCCTGAACCATCTCCTGTGCCATGCCTGTACCGTCTCCTGTGCAATGCCTGAACCATCTCCTGTGCCATGTCTGTACCATCTCCTGTGCTATGCCTGTACCATCTCCTGTGCCATGCCTGAACCATCTCCTGTGCCATGCCTGTACCGTCTCCTGTGCAATGCCTGAACCATCTCCTGTGCTATGCCTGTACCATCTCCTGTGCCATGCCTGTATCATCTCCTGTGCCATGCCTGAACCATCTCCTGTGTCATGCCTGTACCATCTACTGTGCCATGCCTGAACCATCTCCTGTGCCATGCCTGAACCATCTCCTGTGCCATGCCTGAACCATCATCTGTACTTTGCCCGCAGCACTGCATCTCATTTACCATGCCTGTATCATCTGTGCCATGTCTGTACCATCTTCTGTGCCATGCCTGTACCATATCCTGTGCCATACCTGTACCATCTCATGTGCCATGCCTGAACCATCTCCTGTGCCATGCCTGTACCATCTCCTGTGCCATGCCTGAACCATCTCCTGTACCATGCCTTTACCATCTCCTGTGCCATGCCTGTACCATCTCCTGTACCATGTCTGTACCATCTCCTGTGCCATGCCTGTACCATCTCCTGTACCATGCCTGAACCATCTCCTGTGCCATGCCTGTACCATTTACTGTGCCATGCCTGTACCATCTCCTGTGCCATGCCTGTACCATTTACTGAGCCATGCCTGTACCATCTCCTGTGCCATGCCTGAACCATCTCCTGTGCCATGCCAGAACCATCTCCTGTGCCATGCCTGAACCATCTCCTGTACTATGCCTGTACCATCTCCTGTACCATGCTTGTACCATCTCCTGTGCCATGCCTGTACCATCTCCTGTGCCATGCCCACAGCCCTGCATCTCCTGTGCCATGCCCACAGCCCTGCATCTCCTGTACCATGCCCACAGCCCCTGTTTTGGGTCTCATGGTGGTCCAGTTGGGTCCAGTAGCTGCTGCATTTCCCACCCTAGTTTTATACTCGATTCAACAAGTTTTCCCAGTTTTTTGTGGTAAAATTAGGTGCCTCGGCTTATATTCGGGTCGGCTTATACTCGAGTATATACGGTAGATGTTTGTAGTTGTTTTTTATTATTACATTTGAATTTCATTCATATTAATGATACATTGTATTATCTAATTTTCACTAATTATGAATATTTCTAACAGCGCCTTATTTTATCATTGTATACACCAAAAAATAAAAATTGCACAGGTGATCAAATACCACCAAAAGAAAGCTCTGTTTGTGAGAAAAAAAGGACGTCAAATTTATTTGGGTACAGCGTCGCACGACTGTGCAATTGTCCGTTAAAGTAACGCAGTGCTGTACCGCAATACAATTCTTTTGGTGGTATTTTATCACCTGTGCGATTTTTATTTTTTGCGCTATAAACAAAAAAAAAAAATTCTGAAAAAAAATATATATATATTTTTATATTTTTATATTTTTAATACATTATATATATATATTTTTTTTTTTACTTTCTGCTATAAAACATTCCTAATATAAAAAAAAAAATAAAAATCTATTTTTTTCATCATTTTAGGCCAATTTGTATTCTGCTACATATTTTTGGGGAAAAAAAAAAACACCTGATTGTGATTTTGCACAATCAGGTGATTCGCATTTAATTGTGTGTTTATTAAGAACTTCTGGACCGGAAGGATTTTCCCCTTTAATGACCAGGCCATTTTTTGCGATTCGGTGCTGCGTTACTTTACCTGACAATTGCGCGGTCGTGCGGCGCTGTACCCAAATAAAATTGATGTCCTTTCCCGACAAACAGAGCTTTCTTTTAATGGTATTTGATCACCTCTGCGTTTTTTTTTTTTTGCGCTATAAACAAAAAAAGAGCGACAATTCTGAAAAAAAAAAAAACAATATTTTTTACTGTCTGCTATAAAATATTCCTAATAAAAAAAAAATAAAAATCTATTTTTTTTTACACCCCCATTTCATTCTTCCCCCTCTTACCTTGACAGCCAGGCTGTCCTCTGATGTAAGGGGGGATTTTGATATGAAGGGGGGGTCTGATGTGAGGGGGGTCTCTGATTTGAGGGGGGGTCTCTGATTTGAGGGGGGGTCTCTGATTTGAGCGGGGGATCTGATGTGAGGGGGGGTCTCTGATGTGAGGGGGGGGATCTGATTTGAAGGGGGACTCTGATGTGAGGGGGGTCTCTGATTTGAGGGGGGGATCTGATTTAAAGGGGGATCTGATGTAAGGGGGTCTCTGATTTGAGGGAGGTCTCTGATGTGAGGGGGGATTCTGATGTGAGGGGGGGGGGTCTGATGTGAGGGGGGATTTCGATGTGAGGGGGGACTCTGATGTGAGGGGGGGGTCTCATTTGAGGGGGGGATCTGATGTGAGGGGGATCTGATGTGATGGGGGTCTCTGATTTGAGGGAGGACCTTGATGTGAGGGGGGATTTCTATGTGAGGGGGGTCTGATGTGAGGGGGGACTCTGATGTTAGGGGGGGGTCTGATGTGAGGGGGGGTCTGATGTGAGTGGGGTCTCTGATGTGAGGGGGGATCTGATGTGAGTGGGGGATCTGATGTGAGTGGGGACTCTGATTTGAGGGGGGGTCTGATGTGAGGGGGGTCTGATGTGAGGGGGGTCTGATGTGAGGGGGGGATCTGATTTGAGGGGGGTCTCTGATGTGAGGGGGGTCTCTGATGTGAAGGGGGGATCTGATGTGAGGGGGGATCTGATGTGAGGGGGGTCTGATGTGAGGGGGGTCTCTGATGTGAGGGGGGGTCTGATGTGAGGGGGGGTCTCTGATTTGAGCGGGGGATCTGATGTGATGGATGTCTCTGATGTGAGGGGGGTCTGATGTGAGGGGGGTCTCTGATGTGAGGGGGGGGTCTGATGTGAGGGGGGGTCTCTGATTTGAGCGGGGGATCTGATGTGATGGATGTCTCTGATGTGAGGGGGGTCTGATGTGAGGGGGGTCTCTGATGTGAGGGGGGGTCTGATGTGAGGGGGGGTCTCTGATTTGAGCGGGGGATCTGATGTGATGGATGTCTCTGATGTGAGGGGGGTCTGATGTGAGGGGGGTCTCTGATGTGAGGGGGGGTCTGATGTGAGGGGGGGTCTCTGATTTGAGCGGGGGATCTGATGTGATGGGGGTCTCTGATGTGATGGGGGTCTCTGATATGATGGGGGTCTCTGATGTGAGGGGGGGTTTGATGGGAAAGAAGTGGAGGTGCTGAAGGGGGGCGGAGCTCTGATGTGAAGTTATTTCTTGGAGTGTGTTTATTCATTCATTCAATTGTTTTTAATCATTCATTTATAAAAGGAATATTTGTAGAATACACTGTGTGACCTCATGGTGAGAAATCTCCCAGAGACTGGAGGTGGCCTCACGGTTGGCGGTGAACGTTTGCCGATGTTCGTTAAGCCATATTCTTTTACATTGGGGAGAACTTTGACCCATGACACAGCCGTCAGGTGGAACGGGACAGCCAATTGAAACATTCCAGCACATGGACACGCCCCCTACCCTATAAATAGACCCGATCTTTCACATTCCGCTTTCTGCCAGTGTAGGGAGAGGTCTGCTGTGCTCATTAGGGAGAGATTGTTAGACACATATAGAGCTGTGAAGATCCACAAAAGTCCTTTCAAGGACTGGTATTTGGTATTGGTGTGCAGTGCACTATATAGGGGTGTAATACACTTAGAATATAGAAAGCAAATTAGAGTGGATTCGTAGTATTATTGTGCACTGTGCAGCATTGTGATTGGTGTGCTGAGCGATTCTACACACAGTGAGAAATGTAGATGTGATCCAGGGATTAGAGATCACAAAATATTAGATTCTGAGATCCCAGATGCGCTCAATACTTCTGTTATATCGGAGTCCATGTGCTGGGACTGTGTGCACAGCTAGGAAGTGTTTGGGGGCTGCAAATATCACCTGGAGGTTTTTAAAGTCCGCCTGCCATTAAAGTCAATGGGGCCCGCCGCGAACTTGCGGTTCACAAACGTTTGAGCGTGAGCGCGAACGGCCCCTGGGCGGTGTTCACCCCATCTCTACTAGAGACCCCGAATGTAGTTATATCTGACATGTTTTACATCTTCCCCTTCTCTGTTTGCTAATTTACCAATACACCGTCACACCGTCACCCCATTACACCGTCACCCCATTACACCAATACATCACACCGTCACCCCATTACACCAATACATCACACCGTCACCCCATTACACCAATACATCACACCGTCACCCCATTACACCAATACATCACACCGTCACACCATTACTCCCTCACCCCATTACACCAATACACCATTACTCCCTCACCCCATTACTCCAATACACCATTACCCCATTACACAAATACACCGTCACCCCATTACACCATCATCACATCATCACCCTATAACTCCAATACACCGTTACCCCATTACTCCAATACATCATTACACCGTCACCCCATTCCATCATTACACCGTCACCCCATCCATCATTACACTGTTACATCGTTACACTATTACGTCGTTACACCAGTACATCATTACACCGTTCCACCATTATGTTGTTACACCAATACACCATTACACCAATACTCCATTACATTGTTACATTGTTACACCAATACACTGTTACACCATTATGTCGTTAACACCATTACACCGTCACCCCATTACATCATTATACCATTACTTCATTACACCATTACATTGTTACACCATCACCCCCATTACACCATTACACCGTCGCCCCATTACATCATTACACCGTTACATCATTACACCATTACATTGTTACACCATCACCCCATCACACCATTACATCATTACACCATTACATTGTTACACCATCCCCCCCATTACACCGTTACATCATTACACCGTTACATCATTACACCGTTACATCATTACACCATTACATCGTTACACCATTACACCATTACATTGTTACACCATCACCCCATTACATCATTACACCATTACATTGTTACACCATCACCCCCCTTACCCCATTACATCATTACACTGTTACATCATTACACTGTTACATCATTACACTGTTACATCATTACACCGTTACACCATTACACCATGACATTGTTACACCATCACCCCATTACACCATTACATAATTACACCGTTACCCCATTAAATCATTACCCCATTACCCCCTCACCCCATTACACTGTTACATCGTTATGCCATTACATCCTCACCCCATTACACTGTTACACCCTTACACCGTTACACAATTGCACTGTTACACCGCTACAGCATTACACCAATATACCGTTACACCAATACATCGTTACACAATTACGTCGTTACACCAGTACATCGCTACACCGTTACACCAATACATTTTTACACCATTACGTCGTTACACCAGTACATCGCTACACCGTTACACCAATACACCGTTACATTGTTACACCAATACATTGTTACACCATTATGACGTTACACCAGTACATCGTTACACTGTTACTCCAATACACCGCTACACCATTACATCTTTACACCATTACACCATGATTACACCGTGCATTCCCAGCAACTTACCCTTCAGACACATCAAACGTCTCGTGTTTATTTAAAGTCAGCTAAAAAGTGAAGGTGAGAACACGGAGATATGGAAAACCTCCAAGAGCGATTTCACAAACCCAATGCAAGGAAAGCATTAGAGGGTCAGCGTGTGATTGGATCCAGGCATCCCCATGCTATGTAACCATCCCCGGTCCTCAGGAAAGTGGAGCTCGCTGCCCATGTGGAATTAGTTGGAATAATAAAGAGTTGCTGTACTTTGTTATTATAGGAATTTTTAGCTTGCCCTTTCTTCCAAGGGGGGCAGTAATTAACATTCAATGTTGTTGACCAATTACCTGAACTTGCCTGGGGTTAGAATGTTAGGAGTAGAGTTTCACATCTTTGCTCTGACCCATTCTTCACCTAAATCTGCTCTGATTAAAATTATATATATATATATTTTTTTTTTTTGACCAATTACTTTAACTTGCCTGGGGTTAGAATGGAAAGACTAGAAAGAACAGTAAGAATAGAGTTTCACATCTTTGGTCTGACCCATTATTCACTGCTCACATTAAAACTTTATACAGGTGTGTATATATATATATATTTATAATATTAAAATATGAAAAATAATTAAAAATACAGTTACAATCATAACAATTCTACATATATATATATATATATAGGTATGAAAAAGGTCCATGATTGCTGCACATGAATTTATTGAAAAAAAATAAATAATATATATAAATACAAAAAATAGAAAGCTTTTATGACAAAGAACCTTTCTATTTTTGTATATTTGTATATTTGTGTATATATATATATATATATATATAATATATATACTTTTTTTTTTTTGACCAATTACTTTAACTTGCCTGCGGTTAGAATGTAAAGACTAGAAAGAACAGTAAGACTAGAGTTTAACATCTTTGGTCTGACCCATTATTCACTGCTCACATTAAAACTTTATACAGGTGTATATATATATATATAAAATATTAAAATAAGAAAAGTAATTAAAAATATAGTAAAATAATAACAATTCTATATATATATATATATATATATATATGAAAAAAAAAAATATATATATATATATACATGAAAAAGTCCAGGATTGCTGCACATGAATTTATTGAAGAAAATAAATAATATATATAAATACACCAAAATAGAAAGCTTTCATGACGAGGAACCTTGCTATTTATATATATATATATATATATATATATATATATATATATATTTTTTTTTTTGCTGCTGAGAGGTGGTAGGGGCAGAGACGAGTGGGGGCGCAGCTGCAGAAGAGGTGCGGGGGGCACATGAAGTAAACTGGAGGGCTGGATTCGGCCCAGTGGCCTTGTGTTTGACACATGTGCTGTAGAAGGTTACACCATTGGGCATCTGAGGACTGGGTCGGGCAGAGGTGGATATCCCAATGGCGGCAGTAAGAGGAACTGCTCTGGATGGCAAGGTGGTTCAATCACCGGGAGCGGGGTGTACTGCCACCCAGCGGCGGCCCGTCCATTGGGGGCGCAGGGGCGCTGCCCCCCTATCCATGCGTCTGGCCCCCAATCTACATGCAGGGCATCGGACGCATGGATTCCAATGGGTTTTTTTTTTTTGGAAGCTTGTGATTCGAGCCAGAGGCTCTAATAGGCTTAAAAAAAGTGTGGGCTCGGGACGCAGAGCACTGCGCTCCAAGCCCACCCAGTTGTGTGACAATAGCAAATTAATATTCGCTATTGTCACACGGATTCTCCTCCTGGACAATCAGGAAAAGGGTCCTGAGACCCGATTGGCCGAAAGGAGAAGCCATGCTATTGGCCAAGGAGGAGGAGGGAGGAGACACAAGGGGAAGCCCGACCCATGGAGTAGACTGAGGGGGAAGCTGCCGCCACCACTGTTGCCTGCCAGTCAAGGGTGAGTGAGCCGGCGATCGGGGGGGGGTATGGTGTGCGGGCTGGAGCTGGTGTGGTTGGGGGGGTATGGTGTGGTCTGTCGCCCCCGGCCCATTGAGCACCAGCCACCACTGCTGCCACCATTTGTCCTCGTGGCTGCACACTCTACGTACAACAGGCAGGCGGTAACGCGTTTCAAGGGTGTTCCTTCTTCATCAAGGTGGTTGTTCTGCCTATTATTTCAACTGATGTAGGTACAGCACCCAAAACTACATCTCCCAGGAGCCCTTCCCCTACATAGGCAGCAGCCTTATTTTGCTGAGAAATAAATCAATGTAAATAGTGGAGAGGGACAGAGAGGGTTGGGGGGATAGGCAGAGAAAAATTATATTTTGTTGCAAAAAAAATTAAATCTTTGGTCTACTAATCTGAAAGAGAAGAGAGAGAGATAAAAAAGGAATAGGAAACAAACAATAAATTGTATAGAATCCATTAAATAGAAATGACTTTGATGAGAACGTATTTCTGAGGGATTACCTGACATGACCTCGCCCAGTTACAGCCGGGGAAATGATTATTCTTCACTTGCGGAAGATCAGTACGAATAGTAATCTGGAAGTAATTCACCAATTGGGAGGTGGGGGGAAATTTGCATAGAGAATAATGAGGCATTGAGTTTGTGTGAAGAATGAACCAAAAAATGATTTGATAAGGTCAACTTCATTTCAACTTCATTCATTGTGTGATGCATCGGTAATGGATTTGTGTTCCACCAAGATATAGCAGGCTTGCTACGGCAAGTTTAAAATGTTAGGGTGGTTATTAGAGGTATTGGAGCAAAAGAAACATTGAAATGATACCGTATCTCACAAAAGTAAGTACACCCCTCACATTGTTATAAATATTTTATTCTATCTTTTCATGTGACAACACTGAAGAAATGACACTTTGCTACAATGTAAAGTAGTGAGTGTACAGCTTGTATAACAGTGTAAATTTACTGTCCCCTCAAAATAACTCAACACACAGCCATTAATGTCTAAACCGCTGGCAACAAAAGTGAGTACACCCCTAAGTGACAATGTCCAAATTGGGCCCAATTAGCCATTTTCCCTCCCCGGTGTCATGTGACTCGTTTGTGTTACAAGGTCTCAGGTGTGAATGGGGAGCAGGTGTGTTAAATTTGGTGTTATCGCTCTCACTCTCTCATACTGGTCAATGGAAGTTCAACATGGCACCTCATGGCAAAGAACTCTCTGAGGATCTGAAAAAAAGAATTGTTGCTCTACATAAAGATGGCCTAGGCTATAAGAAGATTGCCAAGACCCTGAAACTGAGCTGCAGCACGGTGGCCAAGACCATACAGCGGTTTAACAGGACAGGTTCCACTCAGAACAGGCCTCGCCATGGTCGACCAAAGAAGTTGAGTGCACGTGCTCAGCGTCATATCCAGAGGTTGTCTTTGGGAAATAGACATATGAGTGCTGCCAGCATTGCTGCAGAGATTGAAGGGGTGGAGGGTCAGCCTGTCAGTGCTCAGACCATACACCGCACACTGCATCAAATTGGTCTGCATGGCTGTTGTCCCAGAAGGAAGCCCGCAAACAGTTTGGGAAAAAAGAGTTTCTGGTCGTTATCAGCAAAGACAACCTCTGGATATGACGCTGAGCACGTGCACTCAGCTCCTTTGGTCAACCATGGCGAGGCCTGTTCTGAGTAGAACCTGTGCTGTTAAATCACTGTATGGTCTTGGCCACCATGCTGCAGCTCAGTTTCAGGGTCTTGGCAATCTTCTTATACCCTAGGCCAGTGACGGTGAACCTTGGCACCCCAGATGTTTTGGAACTACATTTCCCATGAAGCTCATGCATTCTGCAGTACAGTTGAACATCATGGAAAATGTAGTTCCAAAACATCTGGGGTGCCAAGGTTCACCATCTTTATGTAGAGCAACAATTCTTTTTTTCAGATCCTCAGAGAGTTCTTTGCCACGAGGTGCCATGTTGAACTTCCAGTGACCAGTATGAGAGAATGAGAGCAATAACACCAAATTTAACACACCTGCTCCCCGTTTACACCTGAGACCTTGGAGGCACATACAATGTAACCTTGGTCAGCAAACGTGTTTCACAATCCTGTGCAAAAACAATTGTGCTCCAATAAAGTGGTTTAATCCCTGGATGTGCCGCCAATCTCTCTTTCTTCACATGTACTTCTGGTTGCAGAGCAGGCTGGCACCTGGGTTTGTACAGCTGCGAGAGATCTTCACAGACTGCCTGGACTGATGTTACCCCTCTTTGTCTTGTATTGGGACGCCTGCCTTTACACTCACATGATGTTCAATGGCCTCCCAGTCTTACTCCGTAGGGTTCAATATTGAGTTGGCCCACCCTTTGCAGCTATAACAAATTCAACTCATCCGGGAAGGCTGTCCACAAGGTTTAGGAGTGTGTCTATGGGAATGTTTGACCATTCTTCCAGAAGCGCATTTGTGAGGTCAGGCACTGATGTTGGATGAGAAGTCCCTTAATCATGTGTCCTCATTACTCTTTTTGGATTTTTGTTCTCCTAATATTCCTCAGCAAAGTTACATGGTCTTTCTAAGGAGCCTGGTGTTGACTTTTTTTATTCCTTACCCATAGGGGGCTTCTGTCTGGGGACAGAGTGGAGGACAATTTGTATGTCAAAGCAGGCACGAGTAAGGTAGATCAGGTTGGACCTCTACCATGGCTCCTGGTAGTTTAGTATGTTTCCACCCTGTTAGCAACAGAGCCTTTGGGAGAGACCATGCTATAGATTCTGTTTATTCCATTCATGTAGGGGCCTATTGCTAGGCAGAGGCTTGTGTCTGGGGACACAGTGGGGACAGGATTGCAGGTCAAAGCAGACATGATTAATGAGGCCCAAGCTGGACCTCTACCAAGGCTCCCAGTAGTGAAGTATGTTTACACCCCATTAGTCCTGGAGTCATTGGGAAAGCCCATGCTATAGGCTCTGTTTATTCCATGCCTATAGGGGACTACTCCTAGGCAGGGGCTTGTGCCTGGGGCCATAGTGGAACAAGATTGCAGGTCAAAGTAGGCATGATCAAGGTGGACCAAGCTGGACCTCTCCCAGGGCTTCTGGTAGTGAAGTAAATATGTTTCCACCCCATTAGTCGCAGAGTCATTGGGAAAGCCCATGCTAGGGGCTCTGTTTATTCCATACCTATAGGGGACTACTCCTAGGCAGGGGCTTGTGCCTGGGGCCATAGTGGAACAAGATTGCAGGTCAAAGTAGGCATGATCAAGGTGGGCCAAGCTGGACCTCTCCCAGGGCTTCAGGTAGTGAATTAAATATGTTTCCACCCCATTAGTCGCAGAATCATTGGGAAAGCCCATGCTATGGGCTCCGTTTATTTCCTACCTATAAGGAACTACTCTTAGGCAGGGGGCTTGTGCCTGGGGGCCATAGTGAATCACAATTGCAGGTCAAAGCAGGCATGATTGGGGTGGCCCAGGCTGGACCTCTGCCAAGGCTTCTGATAGTGAAGTAAGTATGTTTCCACACTATTAGTCTGAGAGTCATTGGTAAAGCCTGTGCTATGGGTTCTGTTTATTCCCTACCAATAGGGGACTACCCTTAGGCAGGGGCTTGTGCCTGGGTGACCCAGGCTGGACCTCTCCCAGGGATCCCAGAAGTGAAGTAAGTATGCTTCCCCCCCTGTTAGTCACCAGGTTGCTTGGAGAGCCCATGCTATAGAACTGTGAGGTGCCACGGAGAAGTCTGAGCAAGCAAAGAGCTACCTATGCCTGTGTGTCCCCGCTACACATCACAACCACCTGTAGTCTCCATCAGTGAAGCATATGACATGGTGACAACACAGGACCACACAGACAAAAACAGTGTTCACCTCATAATAGAAGTACCTGAACAAGGACATTCATGGAAGGATCACCAGGAATTATTTTAACAAAAGCTGCAGATTTATTAAAATTGAAGATGGCTTTTGAATGGACATTAACATACTGAAGCTTATATGAGATTTTTAGTGATTAGGTACACATCTATTATATTTGTGAGATGTAGGAATTGATATTGCTGACTTGTTTTGAAAGCTACAAGCTTCAAAGCTGTCATTCTAATCTTAGCTTCGGTTTCCGAGGCAGTCAATGACCTGGATAGAAGCATGCGAGAGAAGAGTTAAGACTTTTCAGCCTTTGCTAGCCACCTGTTATTTCCAGGTCAGTGATCTACTCCACTCGGTAGCGAAGCAAAGATCAGAGTGATAGCCCTAGTGCTTGCACTTAAAGTGACCCTGTCATCTTTAAATATATAAAAAAATGTGCAAAAAAGACAGTATGGAGGCATCTCTCCCACCACCTGATCATGCAACCTTCACTCTCTTGCATTGCAAAGCCCTTAGTAGAATCTCTACATGTGTTACTACGGCACACAGCAGTGGGGTAGGGGTTGACTGGTGTAATCACAGCATGCAAGGGCTACATTCACAGTTTAATTTTTTTTTTTTGCCAACAGCAATTTTATATCTGGTGCCCAAGCGGGAAGATGTCCAAGGAGTTCCGACCCTATGCTTTCCTTCCTTGTCAAGAACCTTTCCCTACCGCTAGTACTGTCCCTATCAGGTGGGGTATCTGTCCCTACTCTACCAACTCGTATAAAGAGCACTAAGCCTGGGAGAAAGGGCCTGAATAGACTTTGCCTGACCCAAGATGACTGCCGGAGACACATGGGGTGGCAGAATCCAATTGGGTGTTCTCAGGGTTTTTCTCTGAGAATAGGTGCAGGAGCTCCCCCTTTTGGAGTCACCCCTTTCTCTGCCCCTACCTACCTCCAAGCACCATCCCCTACCCACCTCCCAGTTCTGCCCTTTTAGACAATACAGAACCAAGTATAATTTCCCTGCACCCAGTAACAATGGAGCCCCCCCCCCCCGCCAGCCAGCAACAATAGATCCCCTTAACAATAATGAAACAAACCACCTTTGTTAGTATGTCTATAGGAATGCTTCCATAAGTGCATTTGTGAGGTTAATCACTGGTGTTGGACAAGAAGGCCTGACTCGCCATCTCCACTCTAATTCACCCCAAAGATGCTCTATCGGGTTGAGGTCAGAATTCTGTGCAGGCCAGTCAAGTTCCTCCACCCCAAACTCGCTCATCCATGTCTTTATGGACCTTGCTTTGTGCACTGGTGCACGGTCATGTTGAAACAGGAAGGGGCCATCCCCAAACTGTTCCCACAAAGTTGGGAGCATCAAATTGTCCAAAATGTCTTGGTACGCTGACGCCTTAAGAGTTCCCCTCACTGGAACTAAGGGGCCAAGCCCAATCCTTGAAAAACAACCCCACACCATAATCCTCCTTCCACCAAGATTTGTACCGGTGCACAAAGCAAGGTCGATAAAGACATGGATAAATACGTTTGGGGTGGAGGAACTTCACTGGCCTGGTCCTGACCTCAACCCGATATGAATTTGAGTGCAGACTGTGAGCCAGGTCTTCTTGTTCTTACAAATGCACTTCTGGAAGAATGGTCAAACATTCCCATAGACACTCCTAAACCTTATGGACGGCCTTCCCAGAAGAGTTGAAGCTGTTATAGCTGCAAAGGGTGGCCAAACTCAATATTGAACCCTACGGACTAAGACTGGGATGCCATCAAAGTTCATCTGCATGCAAAGGCAGGCATCCCAATACTTTTGGTAATATAATGTATCACGTCATGACAATCGGAGATCCAACGGCCAATGCATTTGAAGAATATGACTCTTCCTGAGAGCCAACAAAAAGTAATTACTGCGTGGGATGAACTGATTGAGATAATAAAAGTAGTTATTAGGTGGGGGGCAGGAAAGGCTTCTCTGAAGAGAAGGGTTTTCAGGCATCGCCTAAAAGTGGACAGAGTAGGAGATAGTTGGATAGATTGGTGTAGGGAGTTCCAGAGAATGAGGGAGACTCGGGAGAAGTCTTAGAGGCAACCATGGGAGGAGGTGACAAGGGAACTAGAAAGCAGGAGGTCTTAGGAGAAACAATATTGAACCCTATAGACCTGTCCAGGGATCCACCAATTTCGGCACCAGAGCTGATTCTTCAATTGGCGTTGGGTGCAGGTGCTAGTATCTTATGTAAGGGAAACTGGCAGTGAAGCCGTCCAGCTTCCCAGCCGGTTTTCTACTGTGCGTCTGTGAGTCGCGCTTTGTGAATGGCCCTGAAGTGTCCTAGAAGGCTGTGGGGGGGGGGGGGGGGGGGAGAAGGGGCTTAACATCCTCATAGATCACCGCAGTAGCACAAACCGGAAGTGGGAGCAGGTCCCTTTCAAAACCAGGTACCCCCCCCCCCCCCAAAAAAAAAGTGCCAAATGTGGCAGTGGAAGGGAGGGAGTGAAAACAAGTGGAGCTTCCCCCTTTTCATCCATGTCTTTTTGGACCTTGCTTTGTGCACTGGTGTGCAGTCATGTTGGAACAGGAAGGGGCCACCCCCAAACTGCATAAAGTTGTCCAAAATGTCTTATGCTGGCGCCTTAAGTGTTCCCATCACTGGAACTAAGGGGCCAAGCCCAACCCCTGAAACACAACCCCACACCATAATCGCCCCTCCACCAAATTATTTGGACCAGTGCAAAAAGCAAGGTCCATAAAGACACGGATGAGCGAGTTTGGGGTGGAGGAACTTCACTGTCCTGACCTCAACCTGATAGAACACCTTTGGGATAAATTAGAGAGGAGACTGCAAGCCAGGCCTTCTCGCCCAACATGAGTGCCTGGCCTCACAAATGCGCTTCTGGAAGAATGGTCAAACATTCCCATAGACACTCCTAAACCTTGTGGACGGCCTTCCCAGAAGAGTTGAAGCTCTTATAGCTGCAAAGGGTGGGACAACTCAATACTGGACCTATGGACTGAGACTGGGATGCCATTAAAGTTCATGTGTGTGTAAAGGCAGGCGTCCCAATACTTTTGGTAATATAGTATGTTTGAAGACAAAATAAAGATTGTAACAGATCTTAGTACCCCAGGTGGGCACATCCGCCGGACCTGTGTCTCCTGTCCTCCAAACGCACCCACAGCCTGCGGAGAAGCCATACCCAGCCCTTAACCCCTCAATCACGAGACAATCCACACAGGTGTTGAGGGTTCAACATGCAGAGCTTAAACTGTTTATTAAATTCCAAGACATACAGTTTTACACACAGTTATGGGACACTCCCCTTAGCCTTGCCAAAGGGGGGGGGGGGGAGGGGACAAGGAACAAGCCAATGGGAACTGAACATTTGTACATTGAAATAGGCTACAGATAACCTAATGAGCTTATGGTAAACAGGCAGTCTCTCAATACACACCTCCTGCGGAGAGATGTGTCCATTCCAGACCATTGTCTATGTGTGATGAATCCACACAATTAGACACAGAAACAGGAGGGGGGGGGGTCGAAGGGCTGTAGCATTACATTACATTACATTAACTCAATGCCAGCATGTCCCCAGGTCTCCAGTATCTTCTGGCCCATAGTCTGTCGGTAGGAGGCTTGTGCACAGTCCCCTCCAAAACACACAGTGACAGTGGGTTCTGTCACATTTCTCCCCTTTTAAAAACGGACTAACCAGGTTCCTGACCCTCAACTGGTCTGGACCTGCGTTAGTCACAAACTTCCACCCCAGGCAACCAGGAAAAGTAAAAGTACGACTCTGGCGCTGGGGAGCAAAACCGCACATAGGGTCTCCCATGAATACAAACAGCCGCTGCAGAGTGGGAACAGCTGTCTGCACTCCTCTGATCCGGGGCTGGGTTGCAGATATTGGGGGGAGCTGAATAATCCTCTGCCCTGGTGCCAGCGCTTCCGCTGGTAGGGAATGTAGGCTGGTAGGGCTATGCATTTGGGGAGAAAAAGGTACTTGCTTTTCTCCTGGTGTAGTTACCAGCCGCTGAGAAGGTATCTTGCAGGGACTGTCTGCCGGATTCTTCATCTCTTGTTCTGATGCTGGGCAGAGACCATCAGCGCTCTCTCCTGTAGCCAGCGCTTCTGCCGGGGGAATATGACCTACTTTGTCCTACCTACAGGTCCAAGCAGGGCTGCTGTTAGAAATCACAGGGCCCCCGTACAGCCTACTTGATGGGGCCCCCCCGAGCTCAGTGGCGGCCAACCAGAGGGGCAGAACTGAAATCTGGGTAGGCACAACCCACCCCAGTACCCCCTAAATGTGGTCATGTGTGTATCTCACCAAGCAACTGAAAGCCGACGGGAGGGAGAAGGGGAGAAATTGGAGACACACAGAGGGCATTGTTCCTTCTCTGCTCCACCGATCCTCCTGCCGTTCGGGCCCCCTGTGTGCCCGGGCCCCCTACAGGAGGACCCGGTGCCCCCCCCCCCTTATCAACGGTCTTGGGTCCAAGTTGAACCAATCTATGTAAAAATTACCATATCAGAAATGTAACTTTTAATAAATGTGTTACACTAGTGCATTTCACCTGCCTCTGGACAAGTAGA
The DNA here is from genome assembly GCF_965119305.1 of Pelophylax lessonae. Classification (NCBI taxonomy): domain Eukaryota; kingdom Metazoa; phylum Chordata; class Amphibia; order Anura; family Ranidae; genus Pelophylax; species Pelophylax lessonae. The sequence continues at coordinate 289,872,998 of NC_138774.1, forward strand.
CATATGTTATGTATTTCCAGTAGCTGGATGGTCCCAGTACCTGTCTGGAATCTCTCCGTATTGAACATGTTGATCATTTGATTTAGTTCTCCGTACTTTACATACATTTATTTACTTGTTGGAGTGACTGAGTCTATAGATACCTGATGTGTTATTGGGAACATCTTCAGCTACAGCTGGATCTTGATTGAAGACACATTGCCTGTTCTTCCAGCAGTGTGCGGGGAGATCCATTCTAGAAGCACGGGATAAAGGCAAAGAAGAAAAAAAAAAGAAAAAAAACAAGACATGAGTTATTGCATGCCTACTTCTCAGCTTCAATTTATGCCTTGTGCCTGCCACAGGCTGGAATGTTTCTGGGAAAGCTGATAAATAGAATGTTAAGAATGAAAGGATTACAGGAAAGAGCTGTACGGCTCCTGCAGCCAAAACCTTCGACAACGTGCATGGACTTCACGGAGATGCTTTCTACCTTTTGTGAAACAGTAGACCAAAAGCTCAATACACGAGCCCAGCATACCCGCTTATTTATCCTTATTTTTCTTAAAAAAAAAAGTGACAGTTTTTTTCAGTTGTGTCTAATGGGATTGGAAAGTGACAGTTATATGTCTGAAAAATAGAAAGCCTAATCCTTGTTAAAGTTTTTTTTTTAAACAGTTGAGTTTATTAAAATCATATGTAGAAAGTAGGGATAGACCAGTTATCGGCAAGGCCGATATATTAGTGGCCGATATGCACTTTCCCCGATATATATCGGTATCGGCCCTGGAACTGGCCGATATTTTTGTGATGTCATTCTGCCTTCTTAGGCCACCTCCCTCACCTTGGACAGCCTTGTCTGGAGTCGGGACTAGTCTCGCGGAAATGTATCACAGCCATACACCCACAGCAGCCCAGTGCCAGCCAGCCACCCACATCCACAGGCCCTGTACCAGCCACCCACAGGCACTGTACCAGCGAGCCTCCCACCCACAGGCACTGTACCAGCCAGCCACCCACATCCACAGGCCCTGTACCAGCCACCCACAGGCACTGTACCAGCGAGCCTCCCACCCACAGGCACTGTACCAGCCAGCCAGCCACCCACAGGCCCTGTACCAGCCAGCCACCCACAGGCCCTGTACCAGCCAGCCACCCACAGCCCCTGTGCAAGCCAGCCAGCCACCCACCCCAGGGTGCCAGCTAGCCACCCACCACAGGGTGCCAGCCAGCCAGCCACCCACAGACAGGGTGCCAGACAGCCAGTCACCTACAGACCCTGTACCAGCCAGCCACAGGCACTGTACCAGCCAGCCTCCCACAGGCCCTGTACCAGCCAGCTGCCCACAGGCACTGTACCAGCCTCCCCCCCCCACAGCCACTGTGCCAGCCACCCACCTACCACAGTGTGCCAGCCAGCCATCCACCCACCCACCACAGGGTGCCGGCCAGCCAGCCATCCACCCACCCCCCCACCCACCACAGGGTGCCAGCCAGCCAGCCACCCACCACAGGGTGCCAGCCAGCCAGCCACCCACCACAGGGTGCCAGCCAGCCACCCACCACAGGGTGCCAGCCAGCCAGCCATCCACTACAGGGTGCCAGCAAGCCAGCCATTAAGCATTAAACAAAAATTAATATGTTCAGTACAAGATTTGTGTAAAAACTTGCCTTTATTTTTCTTAAAACTTTAAATATACAAAATATCGGCCCATATCGGCCGATACCGATACGTTGTGATCAAAATATCGGTATTGGTATCGGCCCTGACCAAAAACCATATCGGTCTCTCCCTAATAGAAAGTTACAGAAACATAAGAGTAACAAAGAGTAGATATCAATATTTACATGAGACTAACAATAAATATTCCTTAACCACTTGCCGACAGCCCACCGCAGATATGCTGCGACAGGCTGGCTCGGCTGCACGCACCGCCCTACCTGTACGGCGGTTCATGGGATCGCTCCTGGGGGCACACGCCCGCCCCTATTAGGAAGCGGGGAAGCCGATCTACGGGACCGGCGGCAGCAATTGCCGCCGGGCACCCGCAATCGCTGCCCGCTGAGAGAGAACGACGGTCTGCTGTTGTAAACACATTTTTCATCCTGGTAAAACCTCAGGGATGTTAGAAATTGGAGTTAAAGGTCCTGGTGTATTAGCGGAGGGTTGTAGTTTGGACATTTTGTGAAAGGCTTCTTGATTAGCTGCAAAAAGTGGGTGCGTCAGCAACTACTGTATTTAGGATAGTAGGATATTGTTTAAGTTGATCACTTTTTTTTTTTCGAAAATACTTTATTTGATTTTTCAAACTGACATTAATTGTCTAAACTGCTGACTACAAAAGTGAGTACACCCCTAAGTTAAAATGTCCAAATTGGGCCGAAAGTGTCAATATTTTGTGTGGCCAACATTATTTTCCAGCACTGCCTTAACCCTCTTGGGCATGGAGTTCACCAGAGCTTCACAGGTTGCCACTGGAGTCCTCTTCCACTCCTATGTGACGACATCACTGAGCTGGTGGATGTTAGAGACCTTGCGCTCCTCCACTTCCGTTTGAGGATGCCCCACAGATGCTCAATAGGGTTTGGGTCTGGAGACATGCTTGGCCAGTCCATCACCTTTACCCTCTTGGGCATGGAGTTCACCAGAGCTTCACAGGTTGCCACTGGGGTCCTCTTCCACTCCTCCATCACTGAGCTGGTGGATGTTAGAGACCTTGCACTCCTCCACCTTCCATTTGAGGATGTCCCACAGATGCTCAATAGGGTTTAGGTTTTGAGATATGCTTGGCCAGTCCATCACCTTTACCCTCTTGGGCATGGAGTTCACCAGAGCTTTCCAAGTTTGCGACTGGAGTCCTATCCCACTCCTCCATGATGACATCACCGAGCTGGTGGATGTTAGAGACCTTGCGCTCCTCCATCTTCCATTTGAGGATGCCCCACAAATGCTCAATAGGGTTTGGGTCTGGAGAAATGCTTGGCCAGTCCATCACCTTTACCCTCTTGGGCATGGAGTTCACCAGACCTTCACAGGTTGCCACTGGAGTCCTCTTCCCCTCCTCCATGACGACATCCCGGAGTTGGTGGATGTTAGAGACCTTGCGCTCCTCCACCTTCCGTTTGAGGATCCCCCACAGATGCTCAATAGGGTTTAGATCTGGAGACAGCCCTATACTTCATTTATGCTTTGTTCAGCCTACTACTGGATGTTGTACAACTTCTCTTTGTATTCTGGAGCATTGTCTTTAAATAAAGCGTTGTATCTTTGCCTTCTCATTTCTTTTGTACTAATAAAGAAATTGAACAAGTATGCAGATTCCTTTATTAATGGTTTATATTTGTTTATTATAATATTTAATTTAATATATAGAATTACATTTTATACTAAACCCAATTCCAAAAAGTTGGGACACTGTACAAATTGTGAGTAAAAAAGGAATGGACTAATTTACAAATCTCATAAACTTATATTTTATTCACAATATAATATAGATTACATATCAAATGTTGAAAGTGAGACATTTTGAAATGTCATGCCAAATTTTGGTTACTTTTGGATTTCATGAGAGCTACACATTCCAAAAAAGTTGGGACAGATAAGAGGCCGGAAAAGTTAAATGTACATATAAGGAAAAGCTGGAGGTCCAATTTGCAACTTATTAGGTCAATTGGCAACATGATTGGGTATAAAAAGAGCCTCTCAGAGTGGCAGTGTCCCACAGAAGTCAAGATGGGCAGAGGATCACCAATTTTAGATGACCCATGGAAGGGGGCTTTTTGTCATGAGTGAAAAAGTATCTGGGCTCTTATTCCCTTATTTAAATATTCAATTTAATATTTGTTCATCATAAGGTTTTTAACAGGAACTTGAATTGTTCTAGTGATAAGAGGAAGGAGAAAAAAAAACGCATCTTCAGATTTAATTACAAATATAGTACAGGTACTTTGAAGGTAAAAAAATTAAAATGAATAAATATTTGTTTATAGCCTGTGCTGCCGTTAAATTCTTACATTTGGAGAGAAATTAACCAAAAATTAAATACAGAAAGGGGAAATGTTTGGATAAATATGTTATTGTGCTTATAAATTCTGGCGGACTAATTTGTTGAGAGTAAATGGTGTCCTATTGTAGACACAAGATATGCAAATGCTGTTCCTTTATCACTACTGGAAAACATTTTTACGTCAGGGATTATATCACTTGTACTACCAGAAATGGTATTTACCTAATACAAACTGGCAAACATTACTTCTGGCAAACTACCAAGGAATTAAAATGTTGCATTCCAAAACATTTTAAGAATATTAAATTAAAATGCGGTGACGTTTATGTTCCACATTCTGGCTCCTTAAATGTGTACCACTTATATTGGTATACATCAGTGGTCCTCAACTCCGGTCCTCAGGGCCCACTAACAGGCCAGGTTTTAAGTATTACCTTGGGGAGATGCAGACTAGAATACTGCAATCACTGAGCAGCAAATGAGATCACCTGTGATGTAATTTAGTTATCTTGCAAACCTGGCCTGTTAGTGGGCCCCGAGGACCAGGGTTGAGGACCACTGGTATACATCACTGACTTTTACAAAGGAAAAAGGCGTATACATTTGGTGGCAAATCATTAACAGTTTAAAAAAAAAAATGGCACGCAGATCCCTTCAAGGGTCTGCTATGTATTTTGGGGGACCCTTGGTAAAGCACATAGTCCCCCATGTTAATGAGGGCAAGGGCCTCATCCACACAACCCTGGTCAGTGGTTGTGGGGGGGGTCTGTGGGTAGGGGGTCTTATAGAAATCTGAAAGCCCCCTTTAATAATAAGGGTGTCCCCAGATATGACAGCTTCCTAGGTGAATGAGTAGGGGTAATATGTACCCCTATTCATTCACAAATAAAAAAAAAATAATAATTGTAGCCTAAAAATAAAGACACCCAAATGTTTGACAAGGCTTTTATTAAAAAAAAGAAAAATCCACAAAAAATGTCCTTTGTTATAAATCCATACTTATCACGATGTCCCCCACTTGCCATCTAGACGGTAACACTGGCCGAATCACAGTTCCCCGAGCTGTCATAAGTTATATAAGGGGAAGGGTAGGGATGGTGGTGACATTATTGACCAAATCTGGCCATGGGCATGGGATTCCTGGTGGCATCAGTGGTTCCTATGGATGCCCAATGTCTGAAACCTCAAACATCCAAAGTTCGGTCCAAGCCAAGGTTCAGATCAAACTGTCAACACATCCCTAGAATGGATCTCCAATGAAAGCCTTCAACCACTTACTAAGGGGAGGGGTAGGGATGGTGGTGACATTATTGACCAAATATAGCCATGGGCATGGGATTCCTGGTGGCGTCAGTGGTTCCTAGGGATGCCCAATGTCTGAAACCTCAAACAGCCAAAGTTCGGTCAAAGCCAAGGTTCAGATCAAACTGTCAACACATCCCTAGGATGGATCTCCAACGAAAGCCTTCAACCACTTACTAAGGGGAGGGGTAGGGATGGGGGTGACATTATTGACCAAATATGGCCATGGGCATGGGATTCCTGGTGATGTCAGTGGTTCCTAGGGATGCCCAATGTCTGAAACCTCAATCAGCCAAAGTTTGGTCAAAGCCAAGATTCAGATCAAACTGTCAACACATCCCTAGAATGGATCTCCAACTAAAGCCTTCAACCACTTACTAAGGGGAGGGGTAGGGATGGTGGTGACATTATTAACCAAATATGGCCATGGCCATGGGCATGGGATTCCTGGTGGCATCAGTGGTTCCTAGGGATGCCCAATGTCTGAAACCTCAAACAGCCAAAGTTCGGATCAAACTGTCAACAGATCCCTAGAATGGATCTCCAATGAAAGCCTTCAACCACTTACTAAGGGGAGGGGTAGGCATGGTGGTGACATTATTGACCAAATATGGCCATGGCCATGGGCATGGGATTCCTGGTGGCATCAGTGGTTCCTAGGGATGCCCAATGTCTGAAAACCCAAACAGCTAAAGTTAGGTCCAAGCCAAGGTTCAGATTAAACTGTCAACACATCCCTAGAATGGATCTCCAATGAAAGCCTTCAACCACTTACTAAGGGGAGGGGTAGGGATGGTGGTGACATTATTGACCAAATATGGCCATGGGCATGGGATTCCTGGTGGCGTCAGTGGTTCCTAGGGATGCCCAATGTCTGAAACCTCAAACAGCAAAAGTTCGGTCCAAGCCAAGGTTCAGATCAAACTGTCAACACATCCCTAGAATGGATCTCCAACGAAAGCCTTCAACCACTTACTAAGGGGAGGGGTAGGGATGGTGGTGACATTATTGACCAAATATGGCCATGGGCATGGGATTCCTGGTGGCGTCAGTGGTTCCTAGGGATGCCCAATGTCTGAAACCTCAAACAGCAAAAGTTCGGTCCAAGCCAAGGTTCAGATCAAACTGTCAACACATCCCTAGAATGGATCTCCAACGAAAGCCTTCAACCACTTACTTAGGGGAGGGGTAGGGATGGTGGTGACATTATTGACCAAATATGGCCATGGGCATGGGATTCCTGGTGGTGTCAGTGGTTCCTAGGGATGCCCAATGTCAGTAAGTAACTATAATAACAGTATAAGTAACTATTTGCTAGATTTAAGCATCGCTGATAATAAAAAGGGGTCGCGTTATCCATTTCTTACCAGCAGCGTGCGTTGAGGAATGACCTTGACTGCTTTAAAAAGAATGTTATTTTTGCACAGGAATTTTTTTTCACCAAGCATTAACTTTCATTTGTTTTCGCTGTACAGGCAGATGGATAAATATTGTGCAAATTACAATGAATTGTATTATAGCAACAAAAAATAAAAATAAAAGAATTGGTACTTGGTTTAAAGGGGAATGGCACTTTCCTAAAAATAAATAAATAAATAAATAAGTGTAGCAATTTTATATGATACAAAAATAAAGAAAAAACAAAACAAAAAACAATTATATATATATATATTTTTTTTTTTTTGTATTTTTTTACTTTATTTTTGTATCATATAAAATTGCTACATACTTATTTATTTATTTATCTATCACACAAAATTGTTACACAAGCCATTTTATAACATAATTTTATTTTATAACATTTATTTTATATCATATAAAACTGCTACACGAGCCATCTTAGGAACAAAGAGGGAAAACCCCCAGTGGGACTTTTTAGGTCTTAAATCGTAATTGAAATACTGATCAAAGCAAAAAAGTGATAATCTTTATATAAAAAAAAAAAAACAATTTTATTTTACACAAGTATAAACAAGGGAAATGGGAAATACAAAAGATGACATAAATACATAGGACAACATGTGGATGGCTAGCCCTAAAATGACATCATCATATGAGTATATAGGTACATAGGCAAAGACACATATGGTAATAATGAATATTACCAGGTTATCCGTCTTCAGGGGTGTTGTAAGAGAACGTTTGCTGTACAAAGACATGTTCCTGTCAGAAACCGGACAATGGCCAATGCGCATACGCGAACGTACGTTAGACATTGGTGCCAAAGGGACTATTTAAACCCAGCCATTGCACTGCTCCAGTGCTGCTTTGTCTTCAGCCTTGGATACCTGTTACCTGTTTACCTGCATCTTGTTCCTAAGTTCCAGACCCGGCTTGTCCTGACGATTCTCTGATCTCCACCTGCACCGACCTTGGCTTGTCCCGTGACCTCTCTCCTTGTCTGCTCCTACTGGTTTCTACGTTACTGATTCGCTCCTGACCTGGCTTGTCTTATCACGCTTCTGTCATTCCCAGATCCGTCCATCCTGCATAGGAAGCTCCTTCTGTTACCCAGGAACCCCTGCTTCCAGCACCTGCTGCCTGCTCAACACCCTGCTCATCGAACTTCTCTGGCAACCTTCACCAGTAGCCATCGTCCGCTCCAAGCAAGTCTCCAGGCACTCGTGCTACTCTACACTCCGGTGTCCCCTGTCTGCACTATCAGGGGTCCCGAGTCGGAGGCGCAAGGGAGACCTTCCTCACAGTGTCAGGCTCATCTCCAGGTACGTGATAGGTGTTGAACATATTTTGTGGAATACAAAGTACCTATAATGATGGTAAGTCAATTTGTTAAAGCCATACATAACAATCAAATATGCACAATCCGGTCTCTGGATAGTTGGAAGGAGGTACGACATAATCCCAATTGCAACAAAGGGAGGAGGGCAAACTGAGGAGATCAGCGAGACAACCAAATAAACGCCAGGAAAAAACCCAGTGCCAAAGGCACTGATAGGCAAGGAATTTTTAGCTGTAGTTAAGTGGCAAAAGAAACACCGCCATGGAAAGATTCATGAAGAAAAAGAGGGTAGATGTGTAGACCTCCTGCAGGATGTGAATCAAGACCAGCCCAGAAGTGTGAGCCATCCTATAACAACGTTTTATTTTCTTTGTTCATTTTTATTTATTTTATATCAAATAAAAATGGCTACACAACACAAGCCATTTTATAACATAATCGTATTTTATTTTATAATGGCTGTTTTATATACTTTCATTTTTTAAAAATCTGGTGCCTTTAAGGCTCCAGTAACCGAAGGTGATGTAATGACATCGCTTCTGGGTTACTACATCGGAGACCTGAGCCAGTTCCGGCTTTTTTCGGGTCTTCAGCCAGCCTGCGGACGTGCTGGCTGGTCGCTCGGGCCTCCCGGTGTGATGCCGGAAGGCGGCGGGAGAGAAGGGGGGACATCCCCTCCCGCTGCTTCTAATAACAGCTGCTTAGCCGCATTGGTTGTTACTACAAGAAAGCCGACCATTGGCTCTATAAAACGGTCCTGGGGTGATGCCTCTAACTCCAGGCATCACCCCGGTACAACTTCTTGGAGTAATATCGGTAATTTTGTGGCTGATACTGATTCTTTAAAAAAGAGAATATTGGCCCCGATAATCAGCCCCACCGATAATCAGTCGATCCCTAGTAGCCAGGCAGAGAAGTCTTCAAGGAAGGTTGGCTAAGGTCGGTAATTTTGTGGCTGATACTGATTCTTCAAAAAAAAGAGAATATTGGCCCCGATAATCAGCCCCACCGATAATCGGTCGATCCCTAGTAGCCAGGCAGAGAAGTCTTCAAGGAAGGTTGGCTAAGGTCGGTAATTTTGTGGCTGATACTGATTCTTCAAAAAAAGAGAATATTGGCCCCGATAATCAGCCCCACCGATAAACGGTCGATCCCTAGTAGCCAGGCAGAGAAGTCTTCAAGGAAGATTGGCTAAGGTTGGTAATTGTGTGGCTGATACTGATTCTTCAAAAAAAGTGAATATTGGCCCTGATAATTGGCCCCACCGATAATCAGTCGATCCCTAGTAGCCAGGCAGAGAAGTCTTCAAGGAAGGTTGGCTAAGGTCGGTAATTTTGTGGCTGATACTGATCCTTCAAAAAAAGAGAATATTGGCCCCGATAATCAGCCCCACCGATAATCGGCCGATCCCTAGTAGCCAGGCAGAGAAGTCTTTAAGGAAGATTGGCTAAGGTCGGTAATTTTGTGGCTGATACCGATCCTTCAAAAAAAGAGAATATTGGCCCCGATAATCAGCCCCACCGATAATCAGTCGATCCCTAGTAGCCAGGCAGAGAAGTCTTCAAGGAAGGTGGGACAGTAGACAACTGCAATTCTTAGAGAAACAGGAGAAAATAGACAAATACAATCTGCCTCAAAAGAGGAGAGTGTCCGAGAGGGAGGTGGGGTGAAGTACCTTATAGGTGCTGCATGGGGGCTAGAAGGATTCCCACTCCGCCTCCGTTCTGTCCACTTGGTCTGGGGGAGTGAGTCCAGAGAAGGCCACCAAGGGAGAAGGAAGCAATATTCTGCTATGTTCTGTGTGACGAGACCCTTGCTCGCTCGCTTCCGCTCTCCCGACACTCCTCTGTTTCTAGTGAGTCAGCTTGCAGATCGCAACGTCTGATGGTTCGGTCAACCAAGGATCCGGGACACGAACTACAGCTATGTGCCGTCCGGAATCCATTAGAACAAACACCAAGCAGGCTGTATGTAAGTTCAAACAGGAAGACAATTTATTGGAAGCACACAGCACACTTTTATACAGAATTTGGAACATCCTGCCCCCAACCAGCGCTTTCCCATTGGTCAATTGCACAGTACCTGCAGTTCCCCTTCAGGTCCTCCTAAGCCATGCAAATGAGGACTTGAAAATGAGTCAGCAGGGATTGGTCCAGCTTGGATAGCTTGACCAGAAGGACTGTATGTGTAATGAGACAAAAGCCCCAGGGGGCAATCAATGTACACAATAGCCAGACACAGAACAATGGTTCCCTAACGAGCCCCCAATACACATTACTCTGAGTGTCAATACATCCCTTAGCAGACAGCAGGTGAGGTCATTAGCACACCTGACAATAGGTGAATGGAAAGCCACCTCAGACAAAAGAAAAATTGTTAGACAGTCCGTCTCCTCATTGAACTTCCTGGAATGACCATATTAGGAGTGGTACTTCCTGGTCAGAGACCTTGCTGACAAATATGAAGCAATCCAAATCATCACCCATCTGTCCTTAAATTCCAGTGACGGTGAACACCGTCACATTCTGCTAATGGCTCCATCAGTAAATTAAATATTAGTGGCGACAAGGGAGAACCTTGGCGGGTTCCATTCATTTTATGGAATGGTTTGGACAGCATCTGCGACCTTTAGACTTGAGCTGCAGGGGATGTATATGCGGCCGTAACACCCAAGAAGATGCGTCCCAAGAAACCAAATTTACAGAGTACCACCTGTAGATATGTCCAATTAACTCTACCGAACACCTTCGAAGGCGCCCAAGTACTTTCAGCATTGTGGATGATGTTGATGAGTCTACGAGTAGCATCCAATATTTGGCGCCCTTTTGTGAATCCTGGTGTATAACCAGTCTGGTGGCCAGTAATTTAGCATATATTTTAGTGTCAATATTGAGTAGAAAGATGGGCCTAAAATTCTGTGGCGTGGTTGGTTCCTTACCCGACTTCGGTAGGGTTATAAGAGTGCCTTGAAAAAGTATTCATACACCCTTAACATTTTTTACATTTTGTCATGTTACAACCAAAAAAGTAAATGTATTTTATTGGGATTTTATGTTATAGACCGACACAAAGTGGCACATAATTGTGAAGTGGAAGGAAAATGATGAATGGTTTTCAAGCGTTCTACAAATAGGTGAAAAGTGTGGCGTGCATTTGTATTCACCCCCCTGTACTCTGATACACCTAACTAAAATCTCGTGGAACCAATTGCCTGGAGAAGTCACTTAATTAGTAGAGTCCACCTGTTTATAATTTAATCACTTGCCGACCGCCGCCCGACTATATACGGCGGCGGTCAGCCCCTCCCAGGCAAAGTGACGTACCGGTACGTCACTAGCCTGGGAGTGAATAGGGGGCGAGCGCGCACCGCCGGAGGCGCGCCCCCGCTCGTACCCGACTAAGCCAGCGCGTGTGACCGGCGGACCCGATGTCCGCCGGTCACTCACGATCGTCAGGTAGAGAGGGAGAAAGTCAAGCGGCTAATGTAAACAAAGCAGCCTGTCATTCTCCCCTGTGTAAAAGTACAGATCACTCGGTCCTGCTATGTAGGACCATTGATCTGTGCTTTTACATCACAAGCCACATCAAATGACAGTTAGAAACACGCCCCTGGGGACACATTTAACTTCTCCCTCTCCAATAAAGTTAACCCCTTCCCTCCCAGTGTCATTTTTACAGTAACAGTGCATATGTATAGCACTGATTACTGTAGTAATGTCACTGGTACCCCCAAAAGTGTCAAAAATGTTAGTCAAGGGTCTGATCTGTCCGCCGCAATGTCGTAGTACTGCAAAAAAAATCGCAGATCGCCGCCATTATGCGTTAAGAAAAAAAACAACAAAAATGACAAAAATCTTTCCCTTAGTAAACGCAATAACTTTTGCGCAAACCAATCAAAATACGCTTATTGTGATTTTTTTTTTACCAAACATAGGTAGCAGAAAACAAATTGGCCGAAAATTAAAAAAAAATTTGATTTTTACATTTTTTTGGGGGGAATTTCATATAAAAAAATGTGAAAAATATTGTTATTTTTGCAAAATTGACGCTCTTTTTTTGTTTATAGCGCAAAAAGTAAAAATCGCAGCGGTGATCAAATACCACCAAAAGAAAGCTCTGTTTGTGGGGAAAAAAGGACATCAATTTTATTTGGGTACAGCGTCGCACGACCGCGCAATTGTCCGTTAAAGTCACGCAGTGCCGAATCGCAAAATACCCCCTGGTCAGGAAGGGGGTAAAATCTTCCGGGGCTTAAGTGGTTAATCTCAGTATAAATATAGCTGTTCTGTGAAGCCCTCAGATTTGTTAGAGAGCCTTAGTGAACAAACAGCATCGTGAAGACCAAGGAACACACCAGACAGGTCAGGGATAAAGTTGTGGAGAAGTGTAAAGCAGGGTTAGGTTATAAAAAAATATCCCAAGCTTTGACCATCTCACGGAGCGCTGTTCAATTCATCATTGGAAAATGGAAAGAGTATGGCACAACCGCAACCCTACCAAGACATGGCCGTCCACCTAAACTGACCGGCCGGGCAAGGAGAGCATTCATCAGAGAAGCAGCCAAGAGGTCCATGGTAACATTTGGAGGAGCTGCAGAGATCCACAGCTCAGGTGGGAGAATCTGTCCACAGGACAAATATTAGTCGTGCGCTCCACAAATCTGCCCTTTATGGAAGAGTGACAAGAAGAAAGCCATTGGTGAAAGAAAGCCATAAGAAGTCCCATTTGTAGTTTGGGAGAAGCCATGTGGGGGAAACAGCAAATATGTGGAAGAAGGAGCTCTGCTCAGATGAGACCAAAATTTAACTTTTTGACCTAAAAGCAAAACGCTATGTGTGGTGGAAAACTAACACTGCACGTCACCCTGAACACACCTTCCCCACCGTGAAACATGGTGGTGGCAGCATCATGCTGTGGGGATGCTTTTCTTCAGCAGGGACAGGGAAGCTGGTCAGAGTTGATGGGAAGATGGATGGAGCCAAATACAGGACAATCTTGGAAGAAAACCTGTTAGATTCTGCAAAAGACTTGAGACTGGGGCGGAGGTTCACCTTCCAGCAGGACAACGACCCGAAACATCCAGCCAGAGCTACAATGGAATGGTTTACAACAAAGCATATTCATGTGTTAGAATGGCCCAGTCACAGTCCAGACCTAAATCACATTGAGAATCTGTGGCAAGACTTGAAAATTGCTGATCACAGACGCTCTTCATCCAATCTCATAGAGCTTGAGATATTTTGCAAAGAAAAATGGGCAGAAATGTCCCTCTCTAGATGTGCAAAGCTGGTAGAGACATCCCCAAGAAGACTTGCAGCTGTAATTGCAGGGAAAGGCGGTTCTACAAAGTATTGACTCCGGGGGGTGAATACAAATGCAGCCACACTTTTCACAGATTCATTTGTAAAAAAATGTTGAAAATCATTTATCATTTTCCTTCCACTTCACAATTATGGCCACTTTGTGTCGGTCTATCACATAAAATCCCAATAAAATACATTTACATTTTTGGGTGTAACATGACAAAATGTGGAAAATTTCAAGGGGTGTGAATACTTTTTCCTGGCACTGTCTAAGAGCTTTTAGTGTTTCCGGAGGGAAGGAAGAAGAGGCGGCAGCGTCGGTAAAGATTTGGGTCAGAAAAGGGTGCTAAAATTGTCATAAATTGTTTGCAATATTCTCCAATAAGTTCATCCGGATCTGGTGATTTGTTCAAGGGTAAGGTTGAGATGATATCTAGTAGTTCTTGGGTTGTAAATTAGGCGTTTAACGATTGCCATTTTTTAAAATTAAATACCCTTTTTGTCCCCCCCCCCCCTTTTTTTTTTTTTTTAATTTTTTGAATAAAATACTCTTTTATTCAAAAAATTGTAAAAAAAAAGAGGAAAAAATACCCTTTTTCCCCCTTTGTACAATTTTTTTAATAAAATACCCTTCTCCCCTTTTTTTTTATCATTTTCTGAATCAAATACCATTTCCCCCCCCCCCCTTTTTCCCCTTTTTCGAATAAAAACTGAAAATTCCTATCAAATACTTACTGTAATTATCCTTTCCTTATGGTCTCCATGGCAGCCTACATGTGGGTTAACTCCGCCTCCACTCCAAGGGTATAGGACCCCCCTCCCATAAATTTCAGCTCACAGATACAGCCAGTGTTCCATATCTTAGCCGACTCCAAGACCAGAAGGTGGGAACTCGGCTGCCATGGAGACCATCAGGAAAGGAAAATTATGGTAAGTATTTGATAGGAATTTTCAGTTTTCCTTACAGTCTCCATGGCAGCATACGTGTGGGAAATAACTAGTTCGTTCCACACTGGTGGGAATGCTTTAACAAAGAAAATTTTAATTCATATTGTTAGCAGACAAAACAGTAAGACCAAAATTAACTGAAGATAAGGAGCCAGGCTCCACACAGTAATGGGTCATAAAGGTGTTGACAGATGACCAAGAGGCCGCTCTACAGATCACATCTGGAGCCACTTGATGTGAAGCCGCCCAGGACATTGATATACTCCTTGTAGAATGGGCCGTCACAGCTTCTGGAGGAGCCAATCCCTCTGCCCTATAGGCCTGTTGGATAGCCACCACGATCCATGTTGCAATGGTTCTGGACGAGGCACGCTTCCCTCTGTTTTTTCCCAAAAATAGGATGAAGAGATTGTCCGACTGTCTGAAAGATGCAGTAGCTTGAAGGTAGTCCCTCAAAGTCTCACCCACATCCAAGGGATGGACACTAGACTCATCAGAAGACCAGAAGGTAGTAAGAACAATCTCCTGATTTTCATGAAACACCGAGGTAACTTTCGGGTTTGAATTCTGCATGGGTATCAGAACCACCCGATCCGGAAAGAAAGTCAGAAACGGTTCCTTATAACCGAGGGAACCTATCTCAGAGACCCTTTTAGCCGATGTGATGGCTACCAAGAAGACTGTCCTGATGGTAAGGTCCTAGATAGATGAGGAGGACACTAAACCAGATTTTGAGAAGGCATTCAGGACGAGAGGAAGATCCCATTTTGGAAATCTAGGTTTTGTCTGTGGTCTGAGTCTGGCTGCTCCTTTAAAGAATTGTTGAATAAGTGGATGTCTGGCCCACAGGACACCAGAAAAGGCGGTCAAGGCCGACACTTGGACTTTTAGAGTGCCTACTGAAATGGCCATATCCAGACCAGCCTGGAGAAATTAGACCTCTTGAATCCCAGGGACTGAGGAAGACATTCCCTCCAGGTATGCAAATTCCACAAATTTAGCCCAGACTCTACGGTATACCCTATTCGTGCTTGGTCTTCTGGAGCTCATCAAGGTGGGGATGACTGCTGGGGGACAGGTGAGGGATTCCAACCTCTACCTCTCAAGAACCAGACCGGAGCAATGCAGGACAGGGGTAAAATGAAATTCCCTGTGAAAGAAGGTCTGGTCTGAGGGGAAGATGGATCGAGTCCTGATAACTCAGCCAGTAAGGAGCCACCATCACGACCTCAACATCCTCTGCTTGAAGTCTCTGCAGGAATTTGAGAATGATGGGAATTGGGGGAAAGGCATGTGCCCTGCTGAACTCCCACCTGTCGGTCAATGCATCTGTTCCGTAGGCTTGATGGCACTTGCCTCTCCTGACATATTTCTCCAACTTGTGGTTGCAAGGAGAGGCGAACAGGTCGACTTCGGGAGAGTGACAGAATCCATTTGAACGACTCTGCATGGAGAGACCATTCGTTGTGGTTCAACTGGACTCTGGACAGAAAATCTGCTTGGACATTCTGATATCCCAGGATGTATACTGCGGATATGTTGACTAGATGAGCCTGTGCCCAGGTCATGATCGGATCTAGCTCCCGCAGAAGGGGAAGACTCTGCGTCCCACCTTGCCTCTTCACGTAGGACACAGCTGTGGTGTTGTCCATCCTGAGCAATACAAACTTCCCTTCTACAAGGTGGCGGAAGGCTCGCAGAGCCTGAAAATCTGCTCTGAGTTCCACAATGTTGGAGACTGGGTTGTGGCTTTGAGGAGACCACCTCCCTTGAGCTACTTCCAACAGACAATAAGCTCCCCAGCTGGAGTTGCTGGCAGCCATCGTGACTATGGTCCACAAGACTGGAGTCAAAGAGTGGCAATTGAGCAAATTCTAGCTCTTGAGCCACCAAAGAAGACTGCTTCTTTGCTGGAAGAGATGTGAATACGCTGCTTTTGCTTCTCTGGGTTCCATTGCTGTAGGAAACCTCTTGAAAAGGCCGCTTTTGCCATAGAGCCCATTTGACCATGAGAGATGTGGACACCATCGTGCTTAATAGCGTGCATAAGCGAGCAAGATTCCTCTTTTCTCTTCTTGATAAGGCAAGCGAGTTGGAATAAACCTGGGAACAGGGTCCGCCAGGAAAGACCACCTGTGACCTGTGGAGACCGTTTTTACAGTCCAGAAGTCCGAGATTGAGGCTGCCCAGACACGCCGAAAGTGGAGTAGACGTGCCCCCACCTGGCATATCTGAACGGGCCCAATCTCAAAAAGACTTTGTGGCTTCCTGCCCAGAAGGGGCTGGATTTCTGGATGATCTTCAGGAGGACGCTTGACCTTCTCTCCAATTCCTCCGAAAGTCCGACCGGGCTTCCCTTGACCTCTCCGAGCATTGCTTCCTGGGTTGAGGCTTTTTCTGGCCAAACAGGCACCTATCTAGAGGAAGGAAACCCGATTTTCCCCCGGTGGCTCGTGCTATGGCGCTGTCCAACTTGTTCCCGAAGAAAGACGAACCCTCAAAAAGGATTTTGCACCAAGCCTGTTTGGAGGCTGGATCAGCGAGCCAGGGGCGCAGCCATAAGACGTAACCGATGACAGGAGACGTGGACAGGAGACGTAGGACATCAATGGAGGATTCTCCCAGAAAGACTGACGCTAATTTGAGCTGTTGAATAGGAGAGTTTTCAACTGCCTCATCTGAGATGTCCCCCAGTTTAGCCTCGATGTCAGATACTCAGGCTTCCATTGCCTTGGACATGGCTGCTAGCGCCATAACTGGTTTACAGACTGCACCAGCCGTAACATAGATTATTTTCAGATCCAGGTCTATCTTCCTGTCCAAGGGGTCCTTAAAGGAGACCGTGTCATCTAAGGGAAGTGTAACATGTTTAGCCAGTCTTGTAACTGCATATAGTGAAAAAACTATCAGCGCAAGACTAAGTGAAATTCAAATGTGTATAAAATGTGCTAGAATAAATCAATATATAGTCTTGTAACTGCGGCATCCACAAGAGGAGCTGATTCCAGATGAACTAAGTCTTCTGACTTAAATGGGTAGAGCTTCACCAGTTTGGAGGATAAGGAAGATTTGCTGTCCCCTTTACTCCACTCCTCTGTGATGACATCCTTTAACTCTGTAAGTAAACGCTTACAGACGCTCCTTACCCGGTCCCAGGTGCTTAAAGAACTTCTGTTGCTTCTTTTGAGGAGACACGGAATATTCCCATTTTAGGGCTTCCTTAATGGCCCTGATTAGAGGAGAAACTAGGGCAAAGTCAAAGCCTCCTACCGCCCCTTCTTCTTCTTCGGAATCACTCTCCAATGATCTCCCGGAAGCAACGCTCGGCTGAGAGGGGCCCTGATCTTCAGGAGCTTCAACTGGAGAGCTGGTTGTAGCGGGACCATGTGCAGGAGTAGTACCCTACTCTTTCAGGGACTGCTGTACTATCCGTTTCACCAGGGACTCCAACCTGTGGTCCTCGGACTCCCTCTTGCCGGCTGTGCCAGCGAAGAATGGCTTGCAAAGGGACTTGTCCTCCGGGACATGCGCCCCACAACCCCAACAGGCTCTCTGATTCGTGCAGTGACCATGGCGGTGTGTATGGTGTCTGGAGGAGGAATTCGAGCATCTCGTCTGAATCCTGCTCCCTGACGGAGACTCATGGCGTCTGGATCTGGAGGACGAACCTCTTCGTGGTCTGACAGGGTCCCTATCCTTTAGTGTTCCAGACCTGGAAGAGCTGATGGAAAAAAGAGAAAATTTGGGGAAGACACTGGGTTTAGCCATGGACCAGGAACCAGCTAACCCTCCCCTCGCCCCCCCCTCCCCCCAAATATGCCAGCTCCCATCTATTATGATAGGGCTGGCCACAGGAGGGTGGTGACACAGGGTTCATACTTCAGGCCAAAAACCAGAGGAGCGGTAGCAAATGAAGGAAGTAGGAGGCACAGGACAGCTGTCGCAATGCCCACAGTACTCCCCAAGAGCACTGGGGCTTGACAGCTCTTTAAATTCCCCGCCGGAATGACGTCAGCGGTGACGCGGCAGCGATCGCGAGTGTGCATGCGCGAACCAAGCCTCGGACTCGATCGCGGCAAACTGCGCATGCGCGAGACCGTGATTCGGCTCCTTTCGCAAGCTGTGCATGCGTCCGGCAGGCAGGACAGCAGAGGAGGAAGAGGAAGGCGTTCCAGCCGCCATTGGGCCCCAATACCACTAGCTCCAGGAAAGATAAAAGAGACACAACAGAAGGACATAGATAAACGTGTACTGCTGCCATGAAGAAGCTGCTTAGACCATCTTCAGACCCTGTCAGAGGCATGCCGGCCGAATCTTTCAGTCAATCGCAGAGAGTCAAGGACTTTTTTTTTTTTTACAGGCTGACCAGTTATTTTTGTAATGAAAATACCATTTTTATTTTACCATTTTTTGAATAAAATACCCTTTTTTCCCTTTTTTTTTTAATTTTTTGAATAAAATACCCTTTTTTCCCCCCTTTTTTTTAACCATTTTTTGAATTTATAAAAAAAACTTTTTTTATTCAAAAATATTTAAAATCATATCATATTTAAAAAAAAAAAAAAAAAAAAAAACAACTTTTGAAATTATATTAGCGTTTTAAAGCTTATATGAGATTTTAGTGATTAGGTTTAGATCTAATTTGCCGCATATATTTAGACTTTTAATGAGATTAATTGGCAATTTCATTAGGATACTGCATGATGTAACATTTACAGTTCAAATAACAGACGGTTACAGGAAAATGCGGATTTGATAAATCACCTGTTCAGCGAGAACTAATGGTTGCAAGAAGTCTCATCATATTTCACCAACAAAAATTATAAGAAACTAAAAGTAATGGAATTGCTTATTTCTCCTTCATAGGACACAAAAAAAAAAACAAAGAACAAACATATTAGGGCTACTGTCTTTATATTTAAATATAAAATATTAAATATATATATTTATTTTATATTATATCATAAATATATTATAAATATATATTCATTATATAAATATATTATAAATATATATATTTATACAATATTACATATTAAATATAAAATGTATTTATATTTATTTATATACAATTATATAATAATTATGTATAATTGTTTATATATTATATACACTATATTGTCAAAAGTATTGGGACACCATCCTTTACACGCACATGAACTTTAATGGCATCCCAGTCTTAGTCCTTAGGGTTCAATATTGAATTGGCCCAACCTTTGCAGCTATAACAGCTTCAACTCTTCTGGGAAGACTGTCCACAAGGTTTAGGAGTGTGTCTATGGAATGTTTCACCATTCTTCCAGAGGCACATTTGTGAGGTCAGGCACAAGAAGGCCTGGCTCTCAGTCTATGCTCTAAGTCATCCCAACGATGTTCTTCCTAGGTAAGGTCAGAACTCTGTGCAGGCCAGTCAAGTTCCTTAAGAGTTCTCAAAGGTATTCTATCAGGTTGAGGTCAAGTTCATCCACCCAAAACTCGCTCATCCATGTCTTGCTTTGTGCACTGGTCCAAATCATTTGGAGGGGGGTTATGGTGTGGGGTTGCTTTTCAGGGGTTGGGCTTGGCCCCTTAGTTTCAGTGAAGGGAACTCTTAAGGCATCAGCATACCAAGACATTTTGGACAACTTCATGCAGTTTGGGGATGGACCCTTCCTGTTTCAACATGACTGCACATCAGTGCACAAAGCAAGGGTCCATAAAGACATGGATGAGCGAGTTTGGGGTGGAGGAACTTGATTGGCCTGACCTCAACCCAATAGAATCCCTTTGGGACGAATTCAAGCAGAGACTGTGAACCAGGCCTTCTAGTCCACATCAGTGCCTGACCTCACAAATGCACTTCTGGAAGAATGGTCAAACATTCCCATAGACACACTCCTAAACCTTGTGGACAGCCTTCCCAGAAGAGTTGGATTTGTTTGAGATTGAGTGTGGCCGGTGGGAGTTGAACATGCCACGTCATTGGTTTTAGTGGGAGGAATAGTGCCCCATCATTGGTATAAGTGGGAGGAATAGTGTCCCATCATTGGTATCAGTGGAATAGTGTCCCATCATTGGTATCAGTGGGAGGAATAGTGTCCCATCATTGGTATCAGTGGGAGGAATAGTGTCCCATCATTGGTATCAGTGGGAGGAATTGTGCCCCATCATTGGTATCAGTGGGAGGAATAGTGTCCCATCATTGGTATCAGTGGGTGGAATAGTGCCCCATCATTGGTATCAGTGGGAGGAATAGTGTCCCATCATTGGTATCAGTGGGAGGAATAGTGTCCCATCATTGATGTCAGTGGGAGGAATAGTGTCCCATCATTGGTTTCAGTGGGAGGAATAGTGTCCCATCATTGGTGTCAGTGGGAGGAATAGTGCCCCATCATTGGTATCAGTGGGAGGAATAGTGTCCCATCATTGGTATCAGTGGGAGGAATAGTGTCCCATCATTGGTATCAGTGGGAGGAATAGTGCCCCATCATTGGTGTCAGTGGGAGGAATAGTGTCCCATCATTGGTATCAGTGGGAGGAATAGTGCCCCATCATTGGAATCAGTAAGAGGAATAGTGCCCCATCATTGGTATCAGTGGGAGGAATAGTGCCCCATCATTGGTATCAGTGGGAGGAATAGTGCCCCATCATTGGTATCAGTGGGAGGAATAGTGCCTCATCATTGGTATCAGTGGGAGGAATAGTGCCCCATCATTGGTATCCAGTGGGAGGAATAGTGTCCTATCACTGGTATCAGTGGCCCACTGGTTGCCAGCCATTTGTTTGGACCACATAGTAGGGGTGTGCCCTCCCTACTCTTACCACTACGCTCGGGACAGCTTTCCCTCCTTCCCACCTTTTGTCCCGGCCCTGGGCATTACTTGAGCTCAGATGTGGGGCATGTCGTAAATGGAGCAGGGTAGGTGGACCCAAGTCTGCACCTCTCGGACTCTCTGCAGTCTGATCCTTCCTCTCAGCACAGAAGACAGAACCCATAGTTGATAGTTTGGTGGATGGTTATTTAATCTTTTCTTCACCCATGCCTCCCACAGCCATGATCTTTATACATCGTGCTACCCCCGGGCTCTTCCTTTAAAGAAAAATCCAAGAGGAAAATTCTTGGTAATACAGTGAGTGCATCCTATGAGATACAGTCATTGTTCTGGTATTCCAGCGGCCATGGGTGCTTCAGCTTTCTGAATACAAACTCTAGCAGAGGAATTTACCCAATCCATGTTGTTTAACGTAGGTGGGGGAATCCCTTGATTCGGATGGTTAGCCTTAACCTTTCACTGCTGTTACTATCCATACTGCACTACCCAGCATCAATTCATAAATATCACTCGTAACCCCGGCAATGTTTTACTCAAATTGGTGATATTATTTCGGAAACTCCCATTGTTCACACCTTAGCCGTTATTCTAATCTCATAGGAAACGCTTCTGAGAAAATAAAAATAAAGAGTTAGAGATGGGAAGTGAACATTTGTTTCTGAAAATGCCGGTCTCATGAATATTTTAAATCCAAAATTAATTTTTAATCTAGCGACTTTGATTTGAAAGCAAAGAAGATGTATGCTTGAGAGGAACATAAAATTTCTAATGATTTAAAACAAGTTTGGGGCCGGAGATAGTAGAATTCCATTATCGGTGCCTTGTGTTATGATCACAGGATGTTATATTCCTCCAGACTGAGTGAACATGATGGAAATCCCAGCTTGTTTGTTTTGTTTTTTTTTTGCAGTTAAAAGGGAATTTATATTACAATTTTGGAGCATTCGAAAATATGTAAGTTATCCGTATTAATCATTCATTTATTGTTCATTTAATATTTATATAAAAATTATTAAATATAAAAAAGTGAAGAATATATCTCAACTAGCTGAGCGATACACCCGTAAATGAATAGGTGAATATGTAAATAAATAAATGGATCAAAATAATTCAGAAAAAATTATATACAGTGCCTTGTGAAAGTATTCGGCCCCCTTGAACTTTGCGACCTTTTGCCACATTTCAGGCTTCAAACATAAAGATATAAAACTGTAATTTTTTGTGAAGAATCAACAACAAGTGGGACACAATCATGAAGTGGAACGAAATTTATTGGATATTTCAAACTTTGTTAACAAATAAAAAACTGAAAAATTGGGCGTGCAAAATTATTCAGCCCCTTTACTTTCAGTGCAGCAAACTCTCTCCAGAAGTTCAGTGAGGATCTCTGAATGATCCAATGTTGACCTAAATGACTAATGATGATAAATAGAATCCACCTGTGTGTAATCAAGTCTCCGTATAAATGCACCTGCACTGTGATAGTCTCAGAGGTCATTTTAAAGCGCAGAGAGCATTATGAAGAACAAGGAACACACCAGGCAGGTCCGAGATACTGTTGTGGAGAAGTTTAAAGCCGGATTTGGATACAAAAAGATTTCCCAAGCTTTCATCCCAAGGAGCACTGTGCAAGCGATAATATTGAAATGGAAGGAGTATCAGACCACTGCAAATCTACGAAGACCTGGCCGTCACTCTAAACTTTCAGCTCATACAAGGAGAAGACTGATCAGAGATGCAGCCAAGAGGCCCATGATCACTCTGGATGAACCGCAGAGATCTACAGCTGAGGTGGGAGACTCTGTCCATAGGACAACAATCAGTCGTATACTGCACAAATCTGGCCTTTATGGAAGAGTGGCAAGAAGAAAGCCATTTCTTAAAGATATCCATAAAAAGTGTAGTTTAAAGTTTGCCACAAGCCACCTGGGAGACACCAAACATGTGGAAGAAGGTGCTCTGGTCAGATGAAACCAAAATCAAACTTTTTGGCAACAATGCAAAACGTTATGTTTGGAGTAAAAGCAACACAGCTCATCACCCTGAACACCCCATCCCCACTGTCAAACATGGTGGTGGCAGCGTCATGGTTTGGGCCTGCTTTTCTTCAGCAGGGACAGGGAAGATGGTTAAAATTGATGGGAACATGGATGGAGCCAAATACAGGACCATTCTGGAAGAAAACCTGATGGAGTCGGCAAAAGACCTGAGACAAAAGGTCGAAAAGTTCAAGGGGGCCGAATACTTTCGCAAGGCACTGTATCTCAACTAGCTGCGCGATACACCCGTAAATGAATAGGTGAATATGTAAATAAATAAATGGATCAAAATAATTCATAAAACATTATATATATGTAAAAGTGACTGTAAATAAGCAAGGATTGATAGAATTGTGCACAAAACCCAAAAAGTGCAACTAAAAAGTCCACATTCAATCCACTGTGATAGGTATTCAGGTAGTAGAGTTCTGTGCTGAATATTGGGTCACTGTAAAACCCACCACCTCCGTAATTCCACTCCCATCAGTTGGAAACTCACCCCATGAAGTGTAGCCATGCTCTTACGCGTTTCGTCACATCCGACTTTGTCAAAGGGGGGGTGTGGGGGGCACCGAGGGTGTGAGGGACCCCCCTTTGACATCCGAATTTGTCAAAGGGGGGGTGTGGGGGGCCCTGAGGGTGTGAGGGACCCCCCTTTGGCAAAGTCAGGTGTGACAAAGCACGCCAGGGCCGGGACAAGGGGTTGGCAGGAGGGGGCGGTTGCCCTGGGCCCAATGGTTTATTGCAGGGTTGGGGGGGCACCTTGACCCTAAACCTAAGGGAAGGGGAGGGGGGCGCAGTTTGGCATCCTTGCCCTGGGCACTGGATGACCTTGTCCCTGCACTGCATCAGACCATCACACCTACTGTAGGGCCAAATGTTTATGGACCACCCTTCCATATGAATGGGTTCAGGTGTTTTCAGTGAGATTTATTGGTAATACTACATCATACAAAGACATTGTAGACAATTGTGCTCTTCCAACCTTGTAGTAATAGTTTGGGGAAGGCCACTTCTTGTTCCAGCATGACTGCACCCCTGTGTATAAAGCCAGCTCCATAAAGACATGGTTTAAATGAGTTTGGTGTGAAAATGTAAATGGCCTGCAGAGAGCCCTGAGTTCAGCCTTACCTAACACCTTTGGGATGAAGTAGAATTCCATTTGTGAGCCAGGTCCTCTCCTCCAATATCAGTACCTGACCACAACCCTACTGAACACCTTTGGGATCAGGTCTTCCCCTCTAACATCAGTACCTGACCTCAACCCTACTGAACACACTTTGGATCAGGTCTTCTCATGAAACTTCAGTACCTGACCTCAACCCTGCTAAACACCTTTGGTATCGGGTCTTCTCATCCAAAAGCAGTAGCACTTTTTGGCTCTGAGGAAGAGGGTCCTCCCCGAAACGTGTCAGCCCAGCCACATAGTTTCTGACACCAGCACGTCATCCAGTACAGGGGTTTCCTGGTTACCTTGGAGACGACCGTTTCCATTGTCTTTTATGTGCTATATCATCATTTGTTTGTGAGTATAATGTATGTCGTCTTTGGATTAATAAACCTATTTTAGTGGTAATGCATGAGGTCGGTGCGCCCTTCTTTTTTTGTTGTTGTCTTTCAGTACATTTTAGATACCCTTGGTCCTGAGGGGGCAGCAAGACCTTGAGTGGTGCATATCAAGACCATATAGGATCCTTTATCCTTCATTATATATCACCCGAGCGCAGGAGAATTTTTTGTGTTCATCCAAAAGAAGTACCTGACTTCAACCCTATTTAACACATTTGGGGTGACTTATGCCTCGTTTCCACTGAGCGGAACGGTTCGGGTCGGTACAGTTTGGAAGGGTTAGAATGGTCCGGTCTATTCAGGTGAGCGTTTCCACTGCAAGTCGGGCCACCAGGGACCATGCGGGGTTTACACCAAATGAGGTGTTTGTTTTGCTGTTTCATTTGACGTGAGCACTGAAGTTTTCCTGTCCGCCAATCAGTGGAATCTATCGTGTGACGCCAGTAGCTCTGCCCTAACCGTACCGTACCATTTCCTATGGCCCTACATCTGAAGCAGGACCAGGAATGGTGTGGTTTGGTTCGGTTGTATGGGCCACTTTCATAATGGAAAAACTCAAATTAGCGTACCGTACCGAACCGACCCAAACCGATCCGCTCAGTGGAAACGAGGAATTAGAATGCTGATTGGGAGCCAGTTCTTCTCATCCAACTTCAGTACCTGACCTCAACCCTACTGAACACCTTTGGGATCAGGTCTTCTCATTCAACATCAGCATCCAACTTCAACCCTTCTGAACACCCTTGGGATCAGGTCTTCTCATGCAACTTCTGTACCTGACGTCAACCCTGCTAAACTCTTTTGGGATCAGGTCTTTTCATCCAAAAGCAGTACCTGACTTCAACCCTATTTAATCCATTTGGGGTGACTGAAAATGCTGATTGGGAGCCAATTCTTCTCATCCAACTTCAGTACCTGACCTCAACCCTACTGAACACCTTTGAGATCAGATCTTATCATCCAACATTAGTACCTGACCTCAACCCTACTGAACACCTTTGAGATCAGATCTTATCATCCAACATTAGTACCTGACCTCAACCCTACTGAACACCTTGAGGATCAGGTCTTCTCATTCAATATAAGCACCCAACCTCAACCCTTCTGAACACCCTTGGGATCAGGTCTTCTCATGCAACTTCAGTACCTGACCTCAACCCTACTGAACATCTTTGGGATTTGGTCTTCTCTTTCAACATCAGTACCTGACCTCAACCCCACTGAACACCCTTGGGATCAGGTCTTCTCATGCAACTTCAGTACCTGACGTCAGCCCTGCTAAACTTCTTTGGGATCAGGTCTTCTAATCCAAAAGCAGTACCTGACTTCAACCCTATTTAACACATTTGAGGTGACTGAAAATGCTGATTGGGAGCCAATTCTTCTCATCCAACTTCAGTACATGACCTTAACCCCGCTGAACATCTTTGGGATCAGGTCTTCTCATTCAACATCAGCACCTGACCTCAACCCTTCTGAACGCCTTTGGGATCAGGTCTTCTCATGCAACTTCAGTACCTGACGGCAACCCTGCTAAACTCTTTTAGGATGAGGTTTTCTCATCTAAAAGCAGCACCTGACTTCAACCCTATTTAACACATTTGGGGACTGGGGAGACTGAAAATGCTGATTGGAAGCCAATTCTTCTCATCCAACTTCAGTACCTGACCTTAACCCTATTGAACACCTTGAGGATCGGGTCTTCTCATTCAACATCAGTACTTGACCTTAACCTTACTGAACACCTTTGGGATCAGATCTTCTCATTCAACATCAGTACCTGACCTCAACCCTACTGAACATATTTGGGATCTGATCTTATCATCCAACATTAGTACCTGACCTAAACCATACTAAACACCTTTGGGGTGACTTAGAATGCTGATTGGGAGCCAGTTCTTCTCATCTAACATCAGTACCTGACCTCAGCCCTACTGATCACCTTTTGGTAACAGGTCTTCTCAATCAACCTTAGTACCTGACTTCAATCCTACTGAACACCCTTCGGATCATGTCTTCTCATCCAACTTTAGTACCTGACCTCAACCCTACTCAACATATTTGGGATCAGGTCTTTTCATTCAACATCAGCACCCGACCTCAACACTTCTGAACACCCTTGGGATCATGTCTTCTCATGCAACATCAGTACCTGACCTCAACCCTACTGAACATCTTTGCGATCTGATCTTATCATCCAACCTTAATACCTGACCTCAACCCTACTGAACATCTTTGGGATCTGATCTTATCATCCAACGTTAGTACCTGACCTCAACCATACTGAACACCTTTGGGGTGACTTAGAATGCTGATTGGGAGCCAGTTCTTCTCGTCTAACATCAGTACCTGACCTTAGCCCTACTGAACACCTTTTGGTAATAGGTCTTCTCAATCAACATTAGTACCTGACCTCAATCCTACTGAACACCCTTGGGATCAGGTCTTCTCAATCAACTTTAGTACCTGACCTCAACCCTACTGAACATTTGGGATCTGATCTTATCATCCAACATTAGTACCTGACCTCAGCCATACTGAACACCTTTGGGGTGACTTATGGCACTTTTCCACTGCAAGTACCGGTTCGACTCCACTCGACACTGCTTGGCCCAGCTCGGCTCAGTTTGCTCTTCCACTGCATGGTACGAGTCGGAAGGTTTCAGAACTGTATAGGCTTTACTCGGCTCTTGTTTGCTTTTCCACTAAAGTAGTAAGTGGGTGGGATTACAACGATTCTCTGACCAATCAGTGGCTAGTAGTGACAAACAATCAAGGCTGCATGCAAAGGATTGTGGGATATGGTATAGGTATGGCCCGCTTAGAAACCCCAACCGAGCTGGTACTGTTTAAGCAAGCCGTACCGAACCGTACCATGTAGTGGAAAAGCGCTGCTGTACCAAACCGTACCGAACCGTTCTAACACGTTCCATGCGGTACCATGCAGTGGAAAAGCGCCAAACCGAGCCGTACCATGCAATGGAAAAGCACCATTAGAATGCTGATTGGGAGCCAGTTATTCTCATCTAACATCAGTACCTGACCTCAGCCCTACTGAACACCTTTTGGGATCAGGTCTTTTCAATCAACATTAGTACCTGACCTCAATCCTACTGAACACCCTTGGGATCAGGTCTTCTCATCCAACTTTAGTACCTGACCTCAACCCTACTGAACACCTTTTGGATGACTTGAAATGCCGATCGCAAGCCAGGTCCACTGGTGCTACTTCAGTACCTGACTTCACAAGTGCTGTAATGGTTGAATGGGCACTAATTCCCACAGACATGCGTCAAAATCTTGCCAAAGGCCTTCCCACAAGGGCGGGAGGGGCAAATCCATATTAATGCCCATGGTTTTGGAATGGGATGTTGAAAAGAATATATAGATGTTACAGTCTTTTGTTCACCACCTTTTGGCAATATACTGTATATCAGGTTTTGGACAAAAATAAAATGATAATAGGTCGATAACTGAATGACCATTACTTGTCACAGAATGGGGTCGTCCAGTACATGCTCTGTAACTGACAATCCTACTCCCTTCGTCCAAGGCCTCATCTATAAGTCCAAACCTATGAGGGCTTTACAAAAAAAACTAAATGAGGGTAACATCCTACGGGATAACACCAAAGTTAGATGGATAACCCTCTAAGTTTGATCCACCCCACCTAGAGGGTACACTTCTATGTGTTTGGGAGTAGATCTAAAGCCCCGTACACACGCACCGATCGTCGGCCGACCGATCGGCCGTCTTTTGTCCAGTGTTGTTGTGTTGGTTGAAATGTGCTCTAGACTGCACACGAATTTTGTTGGCCAACAACAACCAACTGCAGAAGTGATGTCATGTTCTGGTTTACTTTTCGTGTGTTTTTTTCTTCACTGAGCATGCCCAGTCTTGATCATCACATTTTTGTCGGCCGAAATCTGTACTGACTGACGAACAATCGCCGTTCTGTTGTTGGCCAACAAAAATGTTATAGCCTGCCCACCAGATTTTGTTCGGCCGAAAAGTCGCAGTCGGTTGTCGGAAGCATCATACTAACAAGCCGATCGGACGTTGGCCGAAAGTTTACGGCCAACAATCGGTGCGTGTGTACGAGGCTTTAGAAGTTAAGCTGGCCATACATGGTTCCATTTTTTTTTTCTTTAACTCAACCAGTTCCTCCTCATCCACACATTTAATGTGGATGAGGAAATCCTCCCTGCTGTGTCTTTGTGTTCTAAAAGCCGGACTCCCCCGCCGTCAAAATATGCACCAATCCGCGCTGAAGACCACCAGCTGCAGGTTTGATCGAAAGAAGGTTTTTCCAGAAGAAGCTGATCGATAGATTGACTTCTCATAACCAGGAACGGCCATAGATAGTTAGAGTCGGATGAATTTCAATCCATATATGGCCAACTTAAGTCACATTTAACTGGAATTGTTCTGTAATGTTGAAAATGTTTTGCTGCTCATCCAAGCATTGCTCATTTCTCATGAATGTCAGGAATGTACCATCATATAAATCTACAAGGGGCAAATCAGTCACCATAATGCGATCACCATTGAATGTGTCAAAGAAAATGTTAATTGTCATGAAGAACATACCAAGAGGTGTGAGAGTTTTTGAAACCACCCTGTTCGAAATACTTTATCCAGTCACCATGGTGCCATGAAGTCTAGGACCGGTGTTCTTTGTTTGAGGTACATGGCTTAACCTGTGAATTGTTTTTTAAATCATCAGGGAAGAGAAAGTTATTAAAAACAGCGTTATGTGTGGGTTACAAATGGTGTTGAAGGCCCTCATTAAACAAAAAAAGCTCCTTGAGTGAGCATCGAAACATCTTCAACATTACGGAACAGGTTGCATTGAATACAAATACCTACTACTAGCAATACCATGACCTGGATGAAATAGAAACTTTACGGAAACATGTTCTAGAGGAGTAGTTGTTGATGACAATTTTTGGCAGGGGACATATTTATCAGTAGACCATGAAAAAAGATCTAAATCAGTAACCATTTTCCTTCGCTCTCTTCTCTCTATACCTATGGCATTTTCCTATGAATGAGGTATTCTAGTTTATCTACAGATTCAATCACACCTTGGATCCATTGATAATAAAATCCCAATTTAAATCTCACACCTTTTTATATCATTACAGTCCTAGTGACTAACAGGAGTCCATATCCTTCGAGAGACAGGTAGTCTTGGTAATTGCAGGAGAATACTAAACGATGGAGAGACAATATTTATGGGTGCTGAGCTGGCATTGGAGGCAAGACAACTGTGGGTTATACCAAAAGCTGAAGATACAGGAATCACAGAGGTGTACAGGGGTGCTCTGGAATGCACTTTGAGTCACTAGATGACACTTGGAGTCACAGAACGTGCTGGAGACACTGGGCCTCACAGCCCCACTAGAGACACTGGGGCACACAGGATGGACTGGAGACATTTGGAAACACTGGAAACACTGTGTCTCACAGTGCACATTGAAGATAATGGGGTGCACAGAATGCACTAAAGACATTGGGGTGCACAGAACTCACTGGAGACACTGTGACACACTGGAGACACTGAGGTACCCAGGAGGCACTTGGGCACATAGAGCATACTGGAGACACTGAGGCGCACAGGGCACACTGGAGACACTAAGCCGCACAGGGCACACTGGAGACACTGAAGCGCACAGGGTACACTGGAGACATTGAGGAGGACAGGGCAAACTAGAGTGACTGAGGCACCCTGGAGCCACTAAGGCGCACAGGGAACACTGGAGCCACTGAGGCACACAGGGAACACTGGAGACACTGAGGCGCACGGGGTATACTGGAGACACTGAAGCATCCAGGAGGCACTTGAGCACATAGAGCATACTGGAGACACAGAGGGGCACAGGGCACACTGGAGACACTAGGCCGCACAGGGCACACTGGAGACACTGAAGCACACAGGGTACACTGGAGACACTGAAGCGCACAGGGTACACTAGAGACATCGAGGTGGACAGGGCAAACTAGAGACACTGAGGCACCCTGGAGCCACTGAGGCACACAGGGTACACTGGAGACCCTAAACCACACAGGATACACTGGAGACACTGAGGCACTCTGGAGATACTAAAGTGCACAGGGCACACTGGAGACACTGGGGCACACAGGGTATACTGGAGACATCGAGGGGGACAGGGCAAGCTAGAGACACTGAGGCACCCTGGAGGCACTGAGGCACACTGGAGCCACTGAGGTGCACAGGGCACACTGGAGCCACTGAGGCACACAGGGTGGTACACTGGAGATCCTAAGTCGCACAGGGCACACTGGAGACACTGAGGCGGACAGGGCAAGCTAGAGACACTGAGGCACCCTGGAGGCACTGAGGTGCACAGGGTACACTGTAGGACACCGAGGTGCACAGGGCAAACTAGAGACACTAAGACACCCTGGAGTCACTGAGGCGCACAGGGGCACACTGGAGCCGCTGAAGCACACAGGAGGCACTTGGGCACATAAAGCATATGGGAGATACTGAGGCACACAGGACACACTGAGGGGTTGAGGGCACACTGAAGAAACTGAGGTGCACAGGGCACACTGGAGACACTGAGGAACACAGGACACACTGGAGACACTGAAATGCACAGGGCAAACTAGAAACACTGAGGCACCCTGGAGGCACTTTGGCACACAGAGCATACTAGATACACTGAAGGGCACCGGGTACACTGGAGACAATGAGGTGCACAGGGTACACTGGAGCCACTGAAGCACACTGGAGACACTGAGGCACACAGGGCACACTGGAGCAACTGAAGCACACAGGACACACTGGAGACACTGAGGCACACAGGGCACACTGGAGACACTGAGGCGCACAGGGCACGCTGGAGACACTGAGGCACACAGGGCACACTGGAGACACTGAGGCACACAGGGCACGCTGGAGACACTGAGGCACACAGGGCACACTGGAGACACTGAGGCACACAGGGCACGCTGGAGACACTGAGGCACACAGGGCACGCTGGAGACACTGAAGCACACAGGGCACACTGGAGACACTGAGGCGCACAGGGCACACTGGAGACACTGAGGCACACAGGGCACACTGGAGACACTGAGGCACACAGGGCACACTGGAGACACTGAGGCACACAGGGAACACTGGGGACACTAAAGTGCACAGGGCACACTGGAGACACTGAGGCACACAGGGCACACTGGAGACACTGAGGCACACAGGGCACACTGGAGACACTGAGGCACACAGGGCACACTGGAGACACTGAGGCACACAGGGCACACTGGAGACACTGAGGCACACAGGGCACACTGGAGACACTGAGGCACACAGGGAACACTGGAGACACTGAGGCACACAGGGCACACTGGAGACACTGAAGATAAAAAAAACCTTCCGACTTTACAAACTCCTTTAAGGTCATGGAGTGGCCCAGACAGTCTCCAGACCTTAATCCTATAGAACATTTATGGAGGGAGCTGAAACTTCGGGTTGCCAAGGGACAGCCAAGAAACCTTCAGGATTTAGAGAAGATCAGTAAAGAAGAGATGTGTGCAAACCTGGTCACCAACCTGACCTCTGTGCTTGCCAACAAGGGTTCCTCCACCAACTACTAAGTCATGTTTTGCTTGGGGATCAAATACTTATTTTACTCGCTGAACTGCAACTTAATTTGTAGCATTTGTTTTCTATGTTTTCCTGGATTTTTGGTTGATATTCTGTCTCTATCATTTAAAATAAACCTATGATAAAAAATGATAGACCCTTCATTTCTTTGTAAATGGTCAAACCTACAAAATCTGCAGGGTATCAAATAATTATTTTCCCCCACTGTAACTCCTCCCACAAGCCAGCCTACTGCTTGCATCAGCACTCTCCTAGGGATCTTGGGAGGAGTACAGGGCTCTTGGGAGGAGTACAGGCTCTTGGGAGGAGTACAGGGCTCTTGGGAGGAGTACAGGCTCTTGGGGAGGAGTACAGGCTCTTGGGGAGGAGTACAGGCTCTTGGGAGGAGTACAGGGCTCTTGGGGAGGAGTACAGGGTTCTTGGGAGGAGTACAGGGCTCTTGGGAGGAGTACAGGGCTCTTGGGAGGAGTACAGGGTTCTTGGGAGGAGTACAGGGTGCTGTGATATTTTCAGGAAGCTATGTACAGCACCCTGCTGGCCTCTCCCACCAGCCATGATCTGCCTGCATTACATAGAGAAGCACAGAGGCTCAGCGATGACATCACTAGGTCTAAAATAAAGTGTGTAATGTGAAGCAGAATTGTTAATGTAATTAGCATGCAGATGGGGAGGGAGATTTATTACAAAGTGCGCACTAATGATCAATGCTGTACTCTTTGTGTTGGATGTGTGGGTGGCAAGCATTGGACAGCACTTAGAAAAAGATACAAAATCAATAAATATAAAATCTGGCATATTCAGTAAGGCACGGCAAGGAGCGATGATAATCACAGTAACCCATAAGAAGCCAAACGAATGCTGTCCCCGTCATTGAATGATGATCAGTAATTGGCTGCTATAGGTGACCACGGTCTGCAGATCAATGGCGCTCTTCGCATTGCCTTACCAAACAAGCCGTCATTGTATTCGAGTCATCGGGCATGGTAAAAGATTTGACTTGCATATGATCTCATTGCATTATGGTATCAGTGATTCCCCCCCCGCCCCCCCCCAGGCATTTAATGACCTAATGCGGGTGATTTAACATCTAAAATGATGCAATCATATTGTAACCAATCCGAAATCCATCAATAACCCACCAGACTTAATGTAAGCCTTCCAGATGAGTTTCTCATTTCCATTCTTTATTTACAGGACCACAGAACCCTAAACTCCCTTTATCTTAAAGTAGACCTAATCCCTAAAATGAGCTTTATTATGTCATTTATGTTGTTGTTTTCATTGAAATTAAATCGGGTGATACTATCTATACTATTCATGCACCTTCAGACCTCAGATCACCCCAATTCCTGCACCTTAACACCTCAGATTACCCTGATTCCTGCCCCCTCACTCCTCAGATCCCCCCCCCCCAATTCCTGCACCTGCACAACTCAGATCCCCCCAATTCCTGCACCTTCATACCTCAGATGACCCTAATTCCTCCACCTTCGCTCCTCAGATGACCCCAATTCCTGCACCTTCATTCCTCAGATCCCCCCCAATTCCTGCACCTTCATTCCTCAGATCCCCCCAATTCCTGCACCTTCATACCTCAGATCACTCCAATTCCTGCACCTTCACACCTCAGATGACCCTAATTCCTGCACCTTCGCTCCTCAGATGACCCCAATTCCTGCACCTTCGCTCCTCAGATGACCCCAATTCCTGCACCTGCACTCCTCAGATCCCCCCCAATTCCTGCACCTTCACTCCTCAGATCCCCCCCAATTCCTGCACCTTCACTCCTCAGATCCCCCCCAATTCCTGCACCTTCACTTCTCAGATCCCCCCCAATTCCTGCACCTTCACTCCTCAGATCCCCCCCAATTCCTGCACCTTCACTCCTCAGATCCCCCCCAATTCCTGCACCTTCACACCTCAGATCCCCCCCAATTCCTGCACCTTCACTCCTCAGATCCCCCCCAATTCCTGCACCTTCACTCCTCAGATCCCCCCCAATTCCTGCACCTTCACACCTCAGATCCCCCCCAATTCCTGCACCTTCACTCCTCAGATCAACCCAATTCCTGCACCTGCACACCTCAGATCACCCCAATTCCTGCACCCCCCATTCTTAGGTCTACATTAAACCTTAATAAAATATAATGAGAAATCGTTCTATTTGGTCAATCTTATATTGACAGACGGGATGATACATTAGAACGTGCCTGGCGGGGGGCCTTGGTGAAGGGATCTCCTCTTCTTCTCACATAATAAAATAACAGTTCCAGCACCTTCACAGCCCAGATCACCCCAATTCCTGCACCCTAAAACCTCAAATCAGTCCAAACTCCTACACCTTCACACCTCAGATCACCCCAATTCTTACACTTTCACGGCTCAGATCACCCCAATTTCCTTCACCTTCAAACCTCAAATCAGTCCAAATTCCTGCACCTTCACACCTCAGAGCACCCCCCATTCCTAGGTCTACATTAAACCTTAATAAAATATAATGAGAAATCGTTTTATTTGGTCAATCTTATATTGACAGACGGGATGATACATTAGAACATGTCTGGCAGGGGACCTTGGTGAAGGCATCTCCTCTTCTTCTCACATAATAAAAGGACAGTTCTTTCACCTTCGCAGCTCAGATCACCCCAATTCCTTCACCTTCAAACCTCAAATCAGTCCAAATTCCTTCACCTTCACACCTCAGATCACCCCGATTCGTACACTTTCACGGTTCAGATCGCCCCACTTTTCTGCACCTTCAAATCTCAAATCAGTCCAAATTCCTGCAGCTTCACACCTCAGAGCACCCCCATTCCTAGCTACATTAAACCTTAATAAAATATAATGAGAAATCGTTCTAGTTGGTCAATCTTATATTGACAGACGGGATGATACATTAGAACGTGCCTGGCAGGGGGCCTTGGTGAAGGCATCTCCTCTTCTTCTCACATAATAAAAGGACAGTTCCTTCACCTTCGCAGCTCAGATCACCCCAATTCCTGCACCTTAAAACCTCAAATCAGTCCAAACTCCTACACCTTCAAACCTCAGATCACCCCAATTCTTACACTTTCACGGCTCAGATCACCCCAATTCCTGCACATTAAAACCTCAAATCAGTTCAAACTCCTACAACTTCACACCTCAGATCACCCCAATTCTTACACTTTCACGGCTCAGATCACCCCAATTTT
This sequence comes from Pelophylax lessonae, assembly GCF_965119305.1. Taxonomy (NCBI): domain Eukaryota; kingdom Metazoa; phylum Chordata; class Amphibia; order Anura; family Ranidae; genus Pelophylax; species Pelophylax lessonae. Next base: position 289,908,524 of record NC_138774.1, read on the forward strand.
CTGCACCTTCAAACCTCAAATCAGTCCAAATTCATGCATCTTCACACCTCAGAGCACCCCCCATTCCTAGGTCTACATTAAACCTTAATAAAATATAATCATTCTAGTTGGTCAACCTTATATTGACAGACGGGATGATACATTAGAACGTGCCTGGCAGGGGGCCTTGGTGAAGGCATCTCCTCTTCTTCTCACATAATAAAAGGACAATTCCTGCACCTTCGCAGCTCAGATCAGCCCAATGCCTGCACATTAAAACCTCAAATCAGTTCAAACTCCTACAACTTCACACCTCAGATCACCCCAATTCTTACACTTTCACGGCTCAGATCACCCCAATTTTCTGCACCTTAGAAACCTCAAATCAGTCCAAACTCCTACACCTTCACACCTCAGATCACCCCGATTCGTAAACTTTCACGGTTCAGATCACCCCAATTTCCTTCACCTTCAAACCTCAAATCAGTCCAATTTCCTGCACCTTCACACCTCAGAGCACCCCCCCCCCCCATTCCTAGGTCTACATGAAACCTTAATAAAATATAATGAGAAATCGTTCTAGTTGGTCAATCGTATATTCACAGATGGGATGATACATTAGAATGTGCCTGGCAGGGGGCCTTGGTGAAGGCATATCCTCTTCTTCTCACAAATTAAAAGGACAGTTCATTCACCTTCACACCTCAGATCACCCCAATTCTTACTCACATAATAAAAGGACAGTTCTGCACCTTCGCGGCTCAGATCACCCCAATTCCTGCACCTTAGAACCTCAAATCAGTCCAAACTCCTGCACCTTCGCAGCTCAGATCACCCCAATTCCTGCACCCTAAAACCTCAAATCAGTCCAAACTCCTACACCTTCACACCTCAGATCACCCCAATTCTTACACTTTCACAGCTCAGATCACCCCCATTTCCTTTATCTTCAAACCTCAAATCAGTCCAAATTCCTACACCTTCACACCTCAGATCACCCCGATTCGTAAACTTTCACGGTTCAGATCACCCCAATTTCCTTCACCTTCAAACCTCAAATCAGTCCAAATTCCTGCACCTTCACACCTCAGAGCACCCCACATTCCTAGGTCTACATTAAACCTTGATAAAATATAATGAGAAATCGTTCTAGTTGGTCAATCTTATATTGACAGACGGGATGATACATTAGAACGTGCCTGGCAGGGGGGCCTTGGTGAAGGCATCTCCTCTTCTTCTCACATAATAAAAGGACAGTACCTACACCTTCATACCTCAGATCACCCCAATTCTTAGACTTTCACAGCTCAGATCACCCCAATTTCTTTCACCTTCAAACCTCAAATCAGTCCAAATTCCTGCACCTTCACGCCTCAGATCACCCCAATTCTTACACTTTCACAACTCAGATCACCCCAATTTCCTGCACCTTCAAATCTCAAATCAGTCCAAATTCCTGCACCTTCACACCTCAGAGCACCCCCCATTCCTAGGTCTACATTAAACCTTAATAAAATATAATGAGAAATCGTTCTAGTTGGTCAATCGTATATTGACAGACGGGATGATACATTAGAACGTGCCTGGCGGGGGGCCTTGGTGAAGGCATCTCCTCTTCTTCTCACATAATAAAAGGACAGTTCTGCACCTTCGCAGCTCAGATCACCCCAATTCTTACACTTTCACAGCTCAGATCACCCCAATTTCCTTCACCTTCAAACCTCAAATCAGTCCAAATTCCTGCACCTTCACACCTCAGATCACCCCAATTCTTACACTTTCACGGCTCAGATCACCCCAATTTCCTTCACCTTCAAATCTCAAATCAGTCCAAATTCCTGCATCTTCACACCTCAGAGCACCCCCCATATTCCTAGGTCTACATCAAACCTTAATAATATATAATGAGAAATCGTTCTAGTTGGTCAATTGTATATTGACAGACGGGATGATACATTAGAACGTGCCTGGCGGGGGGCCTTGGTGAAGGCATCTCCTCTTCTTCTCACATAATAAAAGGACAGTTCTGCACCTTCGCAGCTCAGATCACCCCAATTCTTACACTTTCACAGCTCAGATCACCCCAATTCTTACACTGTCACGGCTCAGATTACCCCAATTTCCTGCACCTTCAAACCTCAAATCAGTCCAAATTCCTGCACCTTCACACCTCAGAGCACCCCCATATTCCTAGGTCTACATCAAACCTTAATAATATATAATGAGAAATCGTTCTAGTTGGTCAATCTTATATTGACAGACGGGATGATACATTAGAACGTGCCTGGCGGGGGGCCTTGGTGAAGGCATCTCCTCTTCTTCTCACATAATAAAAGGACAGTTCCTGCACCTTCACACCTCAGATCACCCCAATTCTTACACTTTCACAGCTCAGATCACCCCAATTTCCTTCACCTTCAAACCTCAAATCAGTCCAAATTCCTGCACCTTCACACCTCAGATCACCCCAATTCTTACACTTTCACGGCTCAGATCACCCCAATTTCCTTCACCTTCAAATCTCAAATCAGTCCAAATTCCTGCATCTTCACACCTCAGAGCACCCCCATTCCTAGGTCTACATTAAACCTTAATAAAATATAATGAGAAATCGTTCTAGTTGGTAAATCTTACATTGACAGACGGGATGATACATTAGAACGTGCCTGGCGGGGGGCCTTGGTGAAGGCATCTCCTCTTCTTCTCACATAATAAAAGGACAGTTCTGCACCTTCATACCTCAGATCACCCCAATTCCTGCACCTTAAAATCTCAAATCAGTCCAAATTCCTGCACCTTCACACCTCAGAGCACCCCCCATTCTTAGGTCTACATTAAACCTTAATAAAATATAATGAGAAATCGTTCTAGTTGGTCAATCATATATTGACAGACGGGATGATACATTAGAACGTGCCTGGCGGGGGGCCTTGGTGAAGGCATCTCCTCTTCTTCTCACATAATAAAAGGACAGTTCCTTCACATTCGCACCTCAGATCACCCCAATTCTTAGACTTTCACACCTCTGATCACCCCAATTCTTAGACTTTCACAGCTTAGATCACCCCAATTTCTTTCACCTTCAAACCTCAAATCAGTCCAAATTCCTACACCTTCACACCTCAGAGCACCCCCCATTCCTAGGTCTACATTAAACCTTAATAAAATATAATGAGAAATTGTTCTAGTTGGTCAATCGTATATTGACAGACGGGATGATACATTAGAACGTGCCTGGCGGGGGGCCTTGGTGAAGGCATCTCCTCTTCTTCTCACATAATAAAAGGACGGTTTGAGCTGAGGTTGTTGCGGTTTGTTTTTACTGTGACCACAATCCTCTATTAGACTCTTCTACAGAGTAACGATTCTTTCACAGACTTGCTACTATGTTTCCAATTCATTGGGATTGGGATCCTGAGCTCCTGTGTGCTGTGTAAACATGGCAACCGTGTAGTAACTCCAGTTCGGCTTTTTTTACTGGATAATATGCCGGCAATAACCTAATGTAGAAAAGTGCTTTAAAGTCCCATAAATACTCGATTTATATGTGAGTAGAAACAAATGTCCGGCATCCCCGGTCTGCACGCAAGGCTCTATTAACATGTTATATAGTTCCTGGCTTAACTGATGTCATCATTCGAGGGTTTCCCTTTTCTTTTAACCTCTGCTGCCCACCATAGTAACGTACTTATTACCCAAAATATAATCAGAACCTTAACCACTTCCAGTCCTGGCCAATTCTGACATTCCTCTCCTACATATAAAAAACGTCATTTTTTAAGGCTAGAAAACTACTTTTAACCCCCAAACATTACATATATTTTTTTAATCAGAAGCCCTATAGAATAAAATGGTGGACGTTGCATATTCTTAGGTCACATTTTATTTGCGCAGATGTTTTTTAAATGCAAATTTTTTGGGGGGAAAAATATATTTTTATGAATTTTAATACACAATCCACACTCACCGGCCACTTTATTAGGTACACCTTGCTAGTGCCGGGTTGGATCCCCTTTTGCCTTCATTCTTCATGGCATAGATTCAACAAGGTGTTGGTAACGTTCCTCAGAGATTTTGGTCCATAGTGACATGATAGCATCACGCAGTTGCTGCAGATTTGTCGACTGCACATCCATAATGCCAATCTCCTGTTCCACCACGTCCCAAAGGTGCTGTATTGGATGGGATCTGGTGAGTGTGGAGGCCATTGGAATACAGTGACTGGATCTGGGGAGTGTGGAGGCCATTGGAATACAGTGACCGGATCTGGTGAGTGTGGAGGCCATTGGAATACAGTGACCGGATCTGGTGAGTGTGGAGGCCATTGGAATACAGTGACCCGATCTGGTGAGTGTGGAGGCCATTGGAATACAGTGACTGGATCTGGTGAGTGTGGAGGCCATTGGAGTACAGTGACCATATCTGGTGAGTGTGCAGGCCATTGAAGTACAGTGACCTGATCTGGTGAGTGTGGAGGCCTTTGGAGCACAGTGACCTGATCTGGTGAGTGTGAAGGCCATTGGTGAGTGTGGAGGCCACACTCTGGTGAGTGTGGAGGCCATTGTCATGTTGAAGAAACCAGTGGTGAGATGATTTGGAGCTTTGTGCATTATCCTACTGGGAGGCGCCATCAGAAGATGGGTACACTGTAGTCATAAAGGGATGGACATGGTCAGCAACAATACTCAGGTAGGCCGTGGCGTTTTAACCATGCTTAATTGGTACTAAGGGGCCCAAAGTGTGCCTAGGAAATATCCCCCACACCATTACACCACCACCACCAGTCTGAACCATTGATACAAGGCAGGATGGATCCATGCACCAAATTCTGACCCCACCATCTGAATGTCGCAGCTGAAATAGAGAATTATCAGACCAGGCAACATTTCTCCAATCTTCTATTGTCAAATTTCAGTGAATTGTATCCTCAGTTTCCTGTTCTTAGTTGACAGGAGTGGCACCCGGTGTGGTCTTCTGCTGCTGTGGCTCATTTGCTTCAAGATTGGATGTGTTGTGCATTCAGAGGTGGTATTTTGCATACCTTGGGTGTAACGAGTGGTTATTTGAGTTACGGTTGCCCTTCTATCATCTGGAACCCGTCTGCACATTCTCATCTGACATCAATAAGGCATTTTCCTCCACACAACTGCCGCTCACTGGATATTTTCTCTTTTTCCCACCATTCTCTGTAAACCCAAGAGATGGCTGTGTGTGAAATTCCAGAAATACTCAGACCAGCCCATGGTGCAACAACAACCATGCTACATTCAAAGTCACTTAAATCCCCTTTGTTCCCCATTCTGATGCTCGGTTTGAACATCAGCAAGTCGTCTTCACCACGTCTAGATGTCTAAATGCATTGAGTTGCTGCCATTAGCAGTTTGTGTTACCAAACAATCAAACAGGTGTACCAAATAACGTGGCCGGCGGGTGTATATTTTATTTTTAAAGCAGAGGCCCTGGAGAATAAAATGGTGGGCGTTGCATATTTTTACACTTATCGGGGCGTTCGACTGTTTGAATGGCCTGCTGAAAGATCACAATACACTGCGCCGCCATACAGTGCATTGGAAGCCATGATTGGCTGAAGCAATGAAAGCTTTGCTCAATCAGGGCACAGGGCACTGTCAGAGGCATGACTGGAGAAAGTAATGATGACTTGCTCTTAGTCCCACCCCACACTATAAATGTATTCTTTCAATAACGGCAATTTGCAGTGTGATATCGGTGTAGAGAGATAGAACAGAGCTCTGTTCAGTGCTACTATAGAGTTAATGTGCTATTCTGATTCTATTGTCAGTGTAGAATATCAGTTTAGTGTGAATCTAGTGATAGTTCAGCCAGTGTGAGTGTAGAGACCATTCACTTTTACTTTAGTGTCAGTTTGTTTTGTCAGGGCAGGTTTACTGCAGTATATTTCAGTGCATTACTGAACGTTTAACGCAGTATATTTCTGTGCGTTATGTGCTGTTTAACACAGTATATTTTGGTGTATTACTGCACCTTTAACACAATATATTTCTGTGCATTACTGCACATGTAACGCAATATATTTTTGTGCGTTACTGCACGTTTAACGCAGTATATTTCTGTGCATTATTGCGCATTTAACGCAGTATATTTATGTGCATTACTGCACATTTAACACAGTATATTTCTGTGCGTTACTGCACATTTAACGCAGTATATTTCTGTGCATTACTGCACATTTAATGAAGTATATTTCTGTGCGTTACTGCACTTTTAACACAGTATATTTCTGTGTGTTACTGCACGTTTAACGCAGTATATTTCTGTGCGTTACTGCACATAAAACGCAGTATATTTCTGTGCGTTACTGCACATTTACGCAGTATATTTCTGTGCGTTACTGTACGTTTATCGCAGTATAATTCTGTGCGTTACTGCATATTTAACGCAGTATATTTCTGTGCATTACTGTACGTTTATCGCAGTATATTTTTGTGCGTTACTGCATGTTTTAAAGCAGCATATTTTTGTACATTACTGCACATTTAATGCAATATATTTCTGTGCCTTACTGCACGTTTAACACAGGATACTTCTGTGCGTTACTGCACGTTTAACGCAGTATATTTCTGTGCATTACTGTACATTTATCGCAGTATATTTCTGTGCGTTACTGCATATTTAACGCAGTATATTTCTGTGCATTACTGTACGTTTATCGCAGCATATTTCAGTGCATTATGTGCCGTTTAACGCAGTATATTTCTGTGCGTTACTGCACATTTAATGCAGTATATTTCTGTGCGTTACTGCACATTTAATGCAGTATATTTCTGTGCGTTACTGCACATTTAATGCAGTATATTTCTGTGCGTTACTGCACATTTAACGCAGTATATTTCTGTGCGTTACTGCACATTTGTCGCAGTATATTTCAGTGCATTACTGTACGTTTGTCGCAGTATATTTCAGTGCATTATGTGACGTTTAATGCAGTATATTACTGTGCGTTACTGCACATTTTAAAGCAGTATATTTTTGTACGTTACTGCGTGTTTAATGCAGTATATTTCTGTGCGTTAGTGCAGTTTTTCTGCAGTATATTGTAATGTGTCGGTGGAGTGTGTCTGTGAGTGAGGTTAAAGTGCACCAAACACCACTTTCCATTAATTAAAGTGCATTCACGTACATATTTCCACATCTTTGTTACATATTTTGTTAATAAGCACCCACCGACCCCCCCCCCCCCTGCCCCATGTCTGGGAGGCCAACAAGGAGAGGCAGACGTTCCCATGGCACTGTGAGGGAGTCAGCAGCGTATGTGTCCACAGGCAAAGGTGGACGTGGTCAGTCGTCAGGCAGGGCATCATTTCCTCTGTTTAGTGATGTTGCCGGTGCTTTCAAGCCACAGCATGCAGAGGAGGTGGTGGACTGGCTTACTACACAAGCCTCATCCTCCTCATCCTCTGTCGCCCAAGCAGAGACTAGAGTGGCTAAATCTGCCTCCTTGTCCACAGCTATTCCTGCCATAGCCCCAGCATCAGGTATGGAGGAGCCAGCTGAGGTATTTGAACACAGCATCAGCCACTTTCTCCTTGAAGATGCACAGCCATTACTTGATTCAGATGTTAGTTCTGAGGTTGAGGAAGGTAGGAACATGATTCTACAGAGAGGGGAGAACACTGGAATAAAAATTGGCAGTCATGTTCCCCCAGCCGCAGCGTATTGCCAAGTTGTCTCCAGTGGTAATGAGAATAGAGGAGATGATGATGATGTCACTGACGCGACTTGGGTAGCAGTCAGAGCAGAGGAGAAAAGTGAGGGTGAGGAACAACCCCAACGTGGCAGCCATCATGGAAGAGTAGAGAGAAGCCACCCTATTCCATCACATTGTGGATCTGTTATCTCCCGGAACCCTTCCCACAGCTCAGCTGCCTGGGCCTTTTTTTAGCACATGTGCAGCCGATTGCACTGTTGCAATTTGATAACTTTGTCTCAAGCACATCAAAAACATCAACCATTTGGGTACTGCATGCTTAACAAGGCATTTAACTTCCCATCACTCAGCCCATTGGCAAGAGCACCTGAAAGCCACACAAAAGGGAAGCAATTCTGTTCCTCCTCCTTACTCACCGCAGTCTACCCCCACTATACCTCATGACCTATGAGCAGCCTTCACTGACAGGGATGATGGTATAGTGCAGGGTGTCCCAGGTCCTTGCAGCACATCTGCTAGTAGCAAACCACCAGCTAAAGACTATAGCTGGCAAAATTCCCTGGCCCATCTGCTGCAGCGAAAAAAAAAACAAAATAGTGACTGCCACCCACATGCCCAGCATCTAAATGCAAGCTTGTCAAAGCTGCTGGCTTTGCAACTTCTGCCTTTCAGTCTGGTGGATTCTGCCTCCTTCCGTGAATTTGCAGAATGTGCTGTACCACAATGGCAGGTTCCCAGTTGCTATTTCTTTTCACGTAAGGCCATTCCAGCTCTGTACCATCACATGGAAGACAATATTGTGGCATCAATCGGCAAGGCACTCAGTGGCAAGGTCCACGTTACTGCTAACCTGTGGTCCAGTTAGCATGGTCAGGGACGCTATATAGATACTGTAATCCTCAGTGACCTCGGGGAGTCTACTTCTCATGCAGTGGACCCAAAAATATGTGGGATCAAGGAGAAGGATCAGAATTGGTTGGCAACCCTCCTTGACCTCCTATCAGAACTCATCCCCTCCCAACAGAGGGTACAGAAGATTAAATATCTTAAGGACACCTAAAAGAGGAGTTGATCTAGTAGGTTACAGTGTCATGGAAAATGTAGTTTTGAGGCTTCTGTTGGTCAAGAGAGGAGCGGTGGAGAAGGGGGCCACCTAAGTGATGCATTTCACAATTTGTTTAGTCCTCGCCACCTAGGGTTTTTGGCTTCTACATCCCATCGGCAGAGTCTGCAACATATGGTGGACGGTTATCTAGGGGCGAAAACAGAGATGGAGAGCTTTCTAGCTGATGATCCACTGGGTTACTGGGTCATGAGAATAGACCACTGGTCAGAACTTTCCCAGTATGCAATTGAGCTGGTGGGCTGCCCTGCATCCAACGGGCATTCAGTGATGCTGGAGGTTTTGTTAATTAATAAATAATGCCAAATTTTAAATTCAAATATATAATAAAAAAAATATATATATATATAACATTGCCAGTCAACAGTAGGTGATTTACAAAAAAAGTATATATATATATATACAGTATCTCACAAAAGTGAGTACACCCCTCAATCTTTTCTAAATCTTTTATTCTATCTTTTCATGTGACAACACTGAAGAAATTACACTTTGCTACAATGTAAAGATAGAATAAAATATTTTCAAAAATGTGAGGGATGTACTCACTTTTGTGAGATACTGTATATTTATATATATATATATATATATATATATATATATTTATTTATATAAATGTATACAAAATATATACTGCGTATATACAGTATATAAATACATATATTTAAAAAAACTAAACAATATATATATATACAGTATCTCACAAAAGTAAGTACACCCCTCACATTTTTGTAAATATTTTATTCTATCTTTTCATGTGACAACACTGAAGAAATGACACTTTGCTACAATGTAAAGTAGTGAGTGTACAGCTTGTATAACAGTGTAAATTTGCTGTCCCCTCAAAATAACTCAACACACAGCCATTAATGTCTAAACCGCTGGCAACAAAAGTGAGTACACCCCTAAGTGACAATGTCCAAATTGGGGCCAAAGTATCAATATTTTGTGTGGCCACCATTATTTTCCAGCACTGCCTTAACTCTCTTGGGCATGGAGTTCTCCAGAGCTTCACAGGTTGTCACTGGAGTCCTCTTCCACTCCTCCATGACGAAATCACAGAGCTTTTGTGAGATACTATATATATATTAATATAATAATTTTTTATTATTTTTTTTATATATCTTAATTTATAATTATATATATATATATATATATATATATATATATATATATATATATATATACATACATATATGTGTGTGTATATATATATATATATATAATATAATTATACATTAAAATATATAAAAAAAATAAAAATATTATATTAATATATATATATATATATATATATATATATATATATATATATATATATATATATATATATATATAATATTTTTTTATTATTTTTTTAAATATCTTAATTTATAATTATATATGTGTATATATATAAATTGTCAGTCAACAGTAAGGGGTTAAAAAAATATATGTATATATATATATTATACTGCATATATACAGTACATACAGTAAATGAATATATATTTTAAAAAAGTGTGTTTGTATATATATATGTATATATATTCTTGGTTATATATACCATTGTCGGTCAACAGTAAGTGGGTTCAGATATGCTTGAGACAAATATAGGTATATATATTTACCTGTGTATATATATATATATATACACAGGTTGAACTGGATGGACTATTGTCTTTATTCAACCTCACCTACTATGTAACTATGTAACTATGTATGTATATACTCTCACAAAAATTATCCCTGTCACGTTTGGCGAGCAGTTACACCACCAAACGTGACCCATTTATACGAATGGGGATGGGCTGCAAAAAACACATACAGTACACGCAGTTGTGATGCATTGGTGCAGCATTTACAGGATGGGGGGTATACAAACTAATATATATATATATATTTTTTATTTTATTTATTTATTTATTTCAGGTACTTATATAGCGCTGTCAAGTTACGCAGCGCATAGTCAAGTCACATACAAGCACTGAACCTATTCTCTCTGGAGAAGAGACGATTGAGGGGGGATATGATATCAATGTACAAATACTGTACTGGTGACCCGAGCATAAGGAACAAACTATTCAGAGAAAGGAGATACAATAAGACACGTGGCCACTCACTAAAACTAGAGGAAAGGCGGTTTAACCTTAAAGTACGTAAGGGGTTCTTCACTGTAAGAGCGGTAAGTATGTGGAATTCTCTTCCGCAAGCAGTCGTATCAGCAGGGAGCATTGATAGTTTCAAAAAACTATTAGATGGACACCTTAACTACCTCCCACCCGGGCCATAGTACATATACGGCCGGGCGGGAGTCTCGTCCTTCTGAATGGACGTTCCGGAACGTCCTTCAGAAGGAGAGAGATCGCGCCGCCGCGGGCACGCGCAGCGGCGCGATCTCGATATGCCTGTGTCCCTCGGACACAGAGCAACATCATTCGGCAGGAGGGCCCTGTGATTGGCCCCCCTGATCACATGACGGCTGTGTCCAATCACGGCCGTCATGTAATGTAAATAGAGCCGTTGTAACGGCTTCAATCTCTTCTCCTCCTGACAGATCCTGTCAGTGAGGAGAAGAAGAGAGGATCGGTGCTGCTGCGGGGGTGATCAGTGAGTATTTCTAATTACTCACTGATCACAGGGGGGGTCTGTGCTGGTAATCAGAACATTGATTACCAGTGCAGCCCTGGGGGGGGGGTGCCACTAAGCCACCAGGGATGCCCACCCATGACCACCAGGGATGCCCACTATGGCCACCAGAGATGGCAAGCAGGGCTCAGAGAGCCCCCCAGTGCCCTCCCTATCAGTGTTGCCCACCAATGCCATCTATCAGTGCTGCCCACCAGTGCCGTTATTGCCATCTATCAGTGCCGCCCACCAGTGCCCATTATTGCCCACCAGTGCTGCCTATCAGTGCCCATCAGTGCCGATCAGTGCCACCCATCAGTGCCGATCATTGCTGCCCATCAGTGCTGCCTATCAGTGCCCATCAGTGCCGCCAATCAGTGCCCATCAGTGCTGCCTATCAGTGCCCACCAATGCTGCATATCAGTGCTATCTATCAGTGCCACATATCAGTGCCCATCAGTGCTGCCTATCAGTGCCCATCAGTGCTGCATATCAGTGCCACCCCATCAGTGCCATCCCATCAGTGTCTCCTCATCAGTGCCTGTCAGTGCGGCATCATCAGTGCTCATCAGTGCAGGAAAAAACGTATCTATATAAAAAATTTTATAACCTAAACAAAAAAACTTTTTTTTTTTTTTTTTTCAAACTTTTCAGACTTTTTTTATTTGTGCACCAAAAAAGAAAAAACCTGACGGTGATCAAATACCACCAAAAGAAAGCTCTATTTGTGGGGAAAAAATGACACAAATTTGGTTTAGGTACAGCGTTGCATGACCGCGCAATTGTCATTCAAATTGCAACAGCGCTAAAAGCTGAAAATTGGTCTGGGAAGGAAGGGGGTTTAAGTGCCCAGTATTGAGGTGGTTAAAGACCACAACATACAGGGGTATACAATGTACAACATACAGGGGTATACAATGTACAACATACAGGGTATACAATGTACAACATACAGGGGGTATACAATGTACAACATACAGGGGTATATAATGTACAACATACAGGGGTATACAATGTACAACATACAGGGGTATACAACGCACAACATACAGGGGTATACAATGTACAACATACAGGGGTATACAATGTACAACATACAGGGGTATACAATGTACAACATACAGGGGTATACAATGTACAACATACAGGGGTATGCAATGTACAACATACAGGGGTATACAATGTACAACATACAGGGGTATACAATGTACAACATACAGGGGTATACAATGTACGGTTAAAAGCGGACACACACACACATCATAGGTTGAACTGGATGGACTGATGTCTTTTTTCAACCTCACTATGTAACTATGTAAGTCCCTGTCCTCAAGGAGCTTACAATCTAAGGTATAAATTAAATGAAAAAAAAAAATATTGAAGAAAATGAATGAGTCAGACTCGATGGACCACTTGTTTTTTTTTTTCTGCCATCACTCTTTTATGTGTCTTTGAACCTATGAAGATTGTAACACTGACACAGTTTCATGTGCTTTCAGATGTCATTCAATGCCACACTTCAGACTCACTTCACAAAGCTTTAACACAAGGAAGGATCACTGTTTTTGTTTTTTTAATTTAACAAGATTTGTTTTGTAAATTTGTTTTGCTTTTTTTTTTATTTATTTATCTTCAAACTAGCGATGTGTTAACTTTGTATATTGAGCTTTTTTTCTGCCAGGGGGGGGAGCTGCTGAGACCATTTTAGCAGAAAACATTGAATACAGGCAGGAGTTAAAAAAAAAAAAAAAAGAAAAAAAAAAAAAGTCCCACTATAGAGAGAGCAAGAGAACAGCAGGCAAAGATTACCTGTGCTTCCAACATACAGACACAGAGGAACTACTTCCTAGAGTTGATCAGCTTGGAGGGGAACCTTATTTTTTTTTATTTTTTTACTTTTATCATCATTGCATCCTAAGTGCTGCAATAAAATACTACAAGGCACCAATTGAGAAGATGAGAGTTGACCCCCCCCCCTCCTTGCCTGTAGCAGGTCATGGTGTTCTGCAGATCTTCGCTTGACTCTGGACCTTTTTTTTTTTTTTTTTTGGATGGAGATTCTGGATTAGCTGCTTCCTTAGAAGAAGAGGGGTGGGTGGGCTGGTGTGGTGGGGGAGAACTTTACAGGACCTGGAAAAGTAGAGGAGAAATATAAGGCAAAAGCCCAGATTCTGGATTAGCTGCTTACCTAGAAGAAGAGGGGTGGGTGGGCTGGTGGTGGTGGGGTTGCGGTGGGGTGCTGCTTTTGGTAGTGCAACTTTACAGGACCTGGAAAAGTAAAGGAGCCCAGATTCTGAATTAGAGCTGCTTACCTAGAAGAAGAGGGATGGGTGGGCTGGTGGTGGTGGGGGAGAACTTTACAGGACCTGGAAAAGTAAAGGAGAAATAAGGCAAAAGCCCAGATTCTGAATTAGAGCTGCTTACATAGAAGAAGAGGGGCGGGTGGGCTGGTGGTGGGGTTGTTGTGGGGTGCTGCTGCTGGTGGTGAGGGTGGGCGAGAACTTTACAGAACCTGGAAAAGTAAAGGAGAAATAAGGCAAAAGCCCAGATTCTGAATTAGAGCTGCTTACCTAGAAGAAGAGGGGTGGGTGGGCTGGTGGTGGTGGGGGAGAACTTTACAGAACCTGGAAAAGTAAAGGAGAAATAAGGCAAAAGCCCAGATTCTGAATTAGAGGTGCTTACCTAGAAGAAGAGGGGCGGGTGGGCTGGTGGTGGGGTTGTTGTGGGGTGTTGCTGCTGGTGGCGAGGGTGGGCGAGAACTTTACAGAACCTGGAAAAGTAAAGGAGAAATAAGGCAAAAATCCCAGATTCTGGATTAGCTGCTTACCTAGAAGAAGAGGGGTGGGTGGGCGTGTGGTGGTGGGGGAGAACTTTACAGGACCTGGAAAAATAGAGGAGAAATATAAGGCAAAAGCCCAGATTCTGGATTAGCTGCTTACCTAGAAGAAGAGGGGCAGTTGGGCTGGTGGTGGGGCTGTTTTGGGGTGCTGCTGCTGGTGGTGAGGGTGGGCGAGAACTTTACAGGACCTGGAAAAGTAAAGAAGAAATAAGGCAAAAGACCAGATTCTGAATTAGAGCTGCTTACCTAGAAGAAGAGGGGTGGGTGGGCTGGTGGTGGTGGGGGAGAACTTTACAGAACCTGGAAAAGTAAAGGAGAAATAAGGCGAAAGCCCAGATTCTGAATTAGAGCTGCTTACCTAGAAGAAGAGGGACGGGTGGGCTACTGGTGGGGTTGTTGTGGGGTGCTGCTGCTGGTGGCGAGGGTGGGCGAGAACTTTACAGGACCTGAAAAAGTATAGGAAGAATAAGGAAAAAATCTACATTACTGGATTAGTTGCTACCCAGTAACCTAGAAAAAGAGGGGTGCGTGGGCTGGTGGTTGGGCTGTAGTAGGGTGCTGGTGATGGGGTGAACTTTACAAGACATGGAAAAGTAGAGGAGAAATAAGACAAAAGCTCTTCCCAGTAACCTAGAAGAAGAGGAGCGTGTGGGCTGGTGGTGGGGTCCTGGTGCTGGCAGTGGGGTGCTGGCACTGCTGGTAGGGAAAACTTTATAGGACCTGGAAAAGTCACAGAAGAAATAAGGCAAAAGCCCAGATTCTGAATTAGAGCTGCTTACCTAGAAGAAGAGGGGCGGGTGGGCTGGTGGTGGGGTCCTGGTTCTGGCAGTGGGGTACTGGCACTGCTGGTAGGGAAAACTTTACAGGACCTGGAAAAGTCACAGAAGAAATAAGGCAAAAGCCCAGATTCTGAATTAGAGCTGCTTAACTAGAAGAAGAGGGGCAGGTGGGCTGGTGGTGGGGTCCTGGTGCTGGCAGTGGGGTGCTGGCACTGCTGGTAGGGAAAACTTTACAGGACCTGGAAAAGTCACAGAAGAAATAAGGCAAAAGCCCAGATTCTGAATTAGAGCTGCTTACCTAGAAGAAGAGGGGCGGGTGGGCTGGTGGTGGGGTTCTGGTGCTGGCAGTGGGGTGCTGGCACTGCTGGTAGGGGAAACTTTACAGGACCTGGAAAAGTCACAGAAGAAATAAGGCAAAAGCCCAGATTCTGAATTAGAGCTGCTTACCTAGAAGAAGAGGGGCGGGTGGGCTGGTGGTGGGGTCCTGGTGCTGGCAGTGGGGTGCTGGCACTGCTGTTAGGGAAAACTTTACAGGACCTGGAAAAGTCACAGAAGAAATAAGGCAAAAGCCCAGATTCTGAATTAGAGCTGCTTACCTAGAAGAAGAGGGGCGGGTGGGCTGGTGGTGGGGTCCTGGTGCTGGCAGTGGGGTGCTGGCACTGCTGGTAGGGAAAACTTTACAGGACCTGGAAAAGTCACAGAAGAAATAAGGCAAAAGCCCAGATTCTGAATTAGAGCTGCTTACCTAGAAGAAGAGGGGCGGGTGGGCTGGTGGTGGGGTCCTGGTGCTGGCAGTGGGGTGCTGGCACTGCTGGTAGGGAAAACTTTACAGGACCTGGAAAAGTCACAGAAGAAATACGGCAAAAACTGGATTTGAACAACTGTAGAAGGGCATGAAGAGCAGGATCTTTAGAGTAAGGAGCTGCTCCTCTTCACCAGGGAGGTGGGGGGAGAAAAGCAGAGGACCTGGCAAGGGATGTAGGAGGGGGGGGACTGCAAAGGGCACAGGGCACCCCCTTGCTTCACCTGAATGGGTGGCATGTGTAACAAAGTAACCAGAGAGAAGTGACTTATCCAAAGCCAAGGCATCCCTCCTCCTGTGCAACCCCCCACCTTTGGATCCTTGATTGATCAAGTAATGTAATTGGAATCATTCAGTTAAAAAAAAGGGGGGGGGGGTGGAATGGGAAGGTGGAGCTGCCCTGGATCCCATTAGCATATTCGTGTTTACTCATCCTAGGAGGGGGGCTTCTCTTTTCATTTTGTAAAGGGAAGAGAGAGGAGGGGGCTAAGAGGACAGTGTGGGCTTCAAGCTTCTGTTATAAAGAAGGCTAAAAAAAAAAAAATGTTCAGCTTGAGCATCCTTTAAGTGAGAAAAAAAAAGAGTGGGTGGGGGGGCAGGGTGGGTGGTTGGGGTGTGTGTGGGGGGGTCTGTGGAAATGATCCTTTAAATGGTGAGATTGGCTTGGAGTGGATATTTTTTTTATTTTCTTTTAAGTTTCTTTTGTATTTACAAAAAAAATAAGGAAAAAAGGGAAGTTGGTCCAAATATTGGATGAAGAGACACAACTGATCTAGAGAAAAAAAAAAAAGTCAAGTGCCCCCCCCCCCCCTTAACCTCACCCCCCCCCCCCCCCAAAAAAAAAAAAAAAAAAGGAAGGAGAGCCTAAAGCTGGCCGATCGGGAGATACTCCAGGGCAGCAGGGGGGGGACCGCTGCCGGAGATGCTGCTGTTGCGTTGGCTGCTGCCTGCTGTCGGGCTCCTCTCCGCAGCCCTGGCCACCAAGTGCGGCATGGACGAGAGCCTCCAGCGTGCCCGGAGGACGGTGCGGAAGAGTCGCAGCCTCCGCAGTGCCCAGGAGGGCTCCTGCGCCACCAGCTTAGCCCGGGGGCGCCGCTCCGCCGGCGGACACCTGAGGAGCCACCAGCGGGAGGCTAGCCCACAAGCGCCGGGGGCTGCCCTCTATTTTACCGGACGGGGGGACCAGCTGAGGCTGAATGCCACCGGCACCGAGCTGCCCAGGGACACCTTCACCTTAGAAGTTTGGCTCAGAGCCGAAGGAGGACAGATGTCCCCGGCAGTCATTGCAGGTAAGTCGCCTATGGTAGGGAGGCTACCATTTCTATTACTATTTATTTTTTATTTTTTTGGTGGGTGGTTGGCATGTTTGGGCAGAGATACTTGGAGGACTTTTGAATTTAGGATGCATTTGGGTCAATTCTGGAGCCCCTGGTAAAGGAAGGTGGGCAGATGTTCCTTGCAGGTTAGTTACTTCTGGCTGGGAGGCTACTATTCTACTACTAATAATTTTTGGGTGGTTGGCATGTTTGGGCACAGCTACCTGGGTGACTTTAGATTTAGGACACATTTGGGTTAATTCTAGAGCTTCTGTTGGAGGAGGAAAGGCTGATGCTCCTTGCAGGTTAGTCACCTCTGGCTGGGAGGTTATTATTCTACTACTACTACTTTTGGGTGGTTGGCATGTTTGGGTTTGGATTTAGGACGCATTTGGGTTCATTCCGGATCTTCTGTTGGTGGAGGGAATGCTGATGCTTCTTGCAGGTTAATCACTTCTGGCTAGGAGGCTAAGGCTACTATACTACTACTACTACTTTTTTTGGGTGGTTGGCATGTTTGGGCAGAGCTACCTGGGTGACTTTAGATGTAGGACACATTTGGGTTAATTCTAGAGCTTCTGTTGGAGGAAATGCTGATGCTCTTTGCAGGTTAGTTACTTCTGGCTAGGAGGCTACGATACTACTACTACGTTTTTTGGGTGATTGGCATGTTTGGGTTTGGATTTAGGACGCATTTGGGTCAATTCTGGAGCTCCTGTTAAAGGAAGGAGGGCAGATGTTCCTTCAGGTTAGTCACTTATGGCTGGGAAGCTACTATTCTACTACTACTTTTTTGGGTGGTTGGCATGTTTGGGCAGAGCTACCTGGGTGACGTTTGGATTTAGGACGCATTTGGGTTAATTCTGGATCTTCTGTTGGTGGAGGAAAGGCTGATGCTCCTTGCAGGTTAGTCACTTCTGGCTGGGAGGCTATTATTCTACTACTATTTTTTTTGGGTGGTTGGCATGTTTGGGCAGAGCTACCTGGGTTAATTCTGGAGCTTCTGTTGGAGGAAATGCTGATGCAGGTTAGTCACTTCTGGCTAGGAGGCTACTATACTACTACTATTTTTGGGTGGTAGGCAAGTTTGGGCAGAGCTACCTGGGTGACGTTTTAGGATTTAGGTCGCATTTGGGTTAATTCTGGAGCTTCTGTTGGAGGAGGAAAAGCTGATGCTCCTTGCAGGTTAGTCACTTCTGGCTAGGAGGCTACGATACTACTACTACTACTACTTTTTTTTGGGTGGTTGGCATGTTTGGGCAGAGCTACCTGGGTGACTTTAGATCTAGGACACATTTGGGTTAATTCTAGAGCTTCTGTTAGAGAAAATGCTGATGCTTCTGGCTAGGAGGCTTCTATACTACTACTACTACTACTTTTTTTGGGTGGTTGGCATGTTTGGGTTTGGATTTAGGATGCATTTGGGTTAATTCTGGAGCTTCTGTTGGAGAAAATGCTGATGCTTCTTGCAGGTTAGTCACGTCTGGCTAGGAGGCTACTATTCTACTACTACTACGACTTTTTTTTGGGTGGTTGGCATGTTTGGGCAGAGCTACCTGGGTGACATTTTTGGATTTAGGATGCATTTGGGTCAATTCTGGAGCTCCTGTTAAAGGAAGGAGGGCAGATGTTCCTTGCAGGTTAGTCACTTCTGGCTAGGAGGCTACGATACTACTACCACTACTACTACAACTTTTTTTGGGTGGTTGGCATGTTTGGGTTTGGATTTAGGACACATTTGGGTTAATTCTGGAGCTTCTGTTGGAGGAAATGCTGATGCTCCTTGCAGGTTAGTTACTTCTGGCTTTTTTTTGGGTGGTTGGCATGTTTGGGCAGAGCTACCTGGTTAACGTTTGGATTTAGGATGCATTTGGGTTAATTCTGGAGCTTCTGTTGGAGAAGGAAAGGCTGATGCTCCTTGCAGGTTAGTCACTTCTGGCTAGGAGGCTACTATACTACTACTACTACTTTTTTTGGGTGGTTGGCATGTTTGGGCAGAGCTACCTGGGTGACATTTGGATTTAGGACGCAATTGGGTTAATTCTAGAGCTTCTGTTGGAGAAGGAAAGGCTGATGCTCCTTGCAGGTTAGACACTTCTGACAGGGAGGCTACTATTCTACTACTACTACGTTTTTTTGGGTGGTTGGCATGTTTGGGCAGAGCTACCTGGGTGACGTTTGGATTTAGGACACATTTGGGTTAATTCTGGAGTTTCTGTTGGAGGATTAAAGGCTGATGCTCCTTGAAGGTTAGTCACCTCTGGCTGGGAGGCTATTATTCTTCTACTACTACTTTTTTGGGTGGTTGGCATGTTTGGGCAGAGCTACCTGGGTGACTTTAGATTTAGGATGCATTTGGGTTAATTCTGGAGCTTCTGTTGGAGGAGGGAAGGCAAATGCTCCTTGCAGATTAGTCACCTCTGTCTGGAAGGCTATTATTGTACTACCACTGTTTTTTTGGATGATTGCCATGTTTGGGCAGAGCTACCTGTGTGACTTTTTGAATTTAGGACGCATTTGGGTTAATTCTGGAGCTTCTGTTGGAGGAGGGAAGGCAAATGCTCCTTGCAGATTAGTCACCTCTGGCGGAAAGGCTACTATTTTACTACTACTACTTCTTTGGGTGGTTGGCATGTTTAGGCAGAACTACAGGGTAACTTTGGATTTAGAATGCATTTGGAACAATTTTGGAGCTCCTGTTTAAGAAGTAGGACAGATGCTCCTTGCAGGTTAGTCACCTCGGACTACCATCCTATTACTGCTACTGCTACTATTACAACTATTACTACTACTACTACTACTACTCTTTTTGGTGGGTGGGTCGTTGGCATGTTTGGGAAGAGCTACCTGTGTGACTTTAGATTTAGGACGCTTTTGGGTTAATTTTAGAGATTCTGTTGAAGGAGGGAAGGCAAATGCTCCTTGCAGATTAGTCACCTCTCGCTGAAAGGCTACTATTCTACCACTACTACTTTTTTGGGTGGTTGGCATGTTTAGGCAGAGCTACAAGGCAAGTTTGGGTTTACAATGCATTTGGGATAATTTTAGAGCTCCTGTTTAAGGAAGTAGGATAGATGCTCCTTGCAGGTTAGTCACCTCGGGCTACCATTCTACTACTGCTACTATTGCTACTACTACTATTACTACTACTCTTTTTGATGGGTTGGTCGTTTGCTTGTTTGGGCAGAGCTACCTGGGTGACTTTGGATTTAGGATGTATTTGGGTCAACTTGTGAGCCCCTGTTGGGGGAAAAAGGATAGATGTCCCTATGCGTGATTGCAGGTCAGTCACTTTGGACTGCGAGGCTACCATTCTACTATTACTTTTTTTTTGGTGGGTGGGTGGTTGGCATGTTTGGGCAGAGCTACATGAGAGACTTTGGATTTAAGAGGCATTTGGGTCAACTTATGAGAGCCCCCGTTAGGGGAAAGAGGACAGATGTCCCAATTAGTGATTGCAGGTTAGTCACCGCTGTTTGGGAGGCTAACATTCTACTACTCTTTTTGGTGGGTTGGTGTTTGACATGTATGGGCAGAACTACATGAGAGACTTTGGATTTAGGATGCATTTGGGTCAACTTGTGTGCCCCCGTTATGGTAAAGAGGACACATGTGCCCATTAGCAATTGCAGGTTAGTCACCCCAGGCTGGATGGCTACCATTCTACTATTCCTACTACTGCTAATACTACTCTTTTTTGGTGGGTGGGTGGGTGGTTGGCATGTTTGGGCAGAGCTACATGAGAGACTTTTGATTTAGGATGCATTTGGGTCAACTAGTGTGCCCCCCATTACGGAAAAGAGGAGAGGTGTACCCATTAGCAATTGCAGGTTAGTCACCCCAGGCTGGATGGCTACCATTCTACTATTCCTACTACTGCTACTACTACTACTACTCTTTTTTGGTGGGTGGGTGGTTGGCATGTTTGGGCAGAGCTACATGAGAGACTTTGGATTCAGGATGCATTGCGGTCAACTTGTGTGCCCCGTTACGGTAAAGAGGTCAGATGTGTCCATTAGCAATTGCAGGTTAATCACCCCAGGCTGGTTGGCTACCATTCTACTATTCCTACTACTGCTACTACTACTACTACTATATTTTGGTGGGTGGGTGGTTAGCATGTTTGGGCAGAGCTACATGAGAGACTTTGGATTTAGGATGCATTTGGATCAACTTGTGTGCCCCCGTTACGGAAAAGAGGACAGATGTGCCCATTAGCAATTACAGGTTAGTCACCCCAGGCTGGTTGGCTACCATTCTACTATTTCTACTACTGCTACTCTTTTTGGTGGGTGGATGGTTGGCATGTTTGGGCAGAGCTACATGACAGACTTTTGATTTAGGATGCATTTGGGTCAACTTGTATGCCCCCGTTACGGAAAAGAGGACAGATTTGGCCATTAGCAATTGCAGGTTAGTCACCCCAGGCCGGTTGGCTACCATTCTACTATTCTTACTACTGCTACTACTACTATTTCTTTTTTTTTTATGGTTGGCATGTTTGGGCAGAGCTACATGGGCTGCTTTGGTATTCGGGTACATTTGGGCCAACCTGTGAGCCCCTGTTATGGTAAAGAGGACCCTGGTCGCAATCGCAGGTTAGTCACCTCTGAGTGGGAGGCTACCAGTTAGCAAACATAGACCCTAGACCAGTGATGATGAACCTTAGAACCCCAGATGTTTTGGAACTACATTTCCCATGATGTTCATGCACTCTGCAGTATAGTTGAGCATCATGGGAAACATAGTTCCAAAACATCTGGGGGTGCCAAGGGTTCACCATCACTGCCCTAGACCCTTTTTTGGTTAGCAGGATGAAAATAAATAAATAAATAATTAGTAGGGTGGTATATTTGGACGACTTTGGATTTAGAATGCATGTGGGTCAATTCTGGAGCCCCTGTTGGGGGAAGGAGGACAAATGCTCATGGCAGTGATCACAGGTTAATTGCCTAAGATCTAACTCCAGCCATTTCTATTTTTGGGCAGCACAGTGGCTTAGTGGTTAGCACTCCTGCCTTGCAGCACTAGGGTCTTCCATTCAAATTCCAACTAGGACTCGACCTGCATGGAGTGTGCATGTTCTTCCCGTGATTGCATTCGTTTCCTCCTATGGTTAAAGGCCAACTCATGCCAAAAATGAGGCAATTCCATGCATGGCACAGTGTTTAGCAGTCCTGCCTTGCAGTACTAGGGTCTTTGGTTTAAATCCCAACCAGAACTCTAGCTGCATGGAGTTTGCATGCTCTCCCACACTTTAAAGCCATGCTGGTAGGTTAATTGTCTCCTGTCTGAATTAACTCCTAGTATGTGAGATAGGGACCTTGTAATGTAAACTCCTTCAGGGCGGGGACTGAAGTGTGTGTACTATAAATAAGCTCAGCTGCGACGTCTCCTTATTTTCATTGTGGACGGGCAGCCAATGCACGGCACTGGATGACGCAGACATACCTGTGCCGTTTTTGGCATTGCGGTGCTCTGTAGCATGGCGGCATTGCCAAATATTGTACTTGTGCCTTCGGGGGTGCCATTCTAAATGACATGCGTTGGCACCTTGGCGGTAGCAATGCGTTTTACTCCTAATTAATGAAACTCATAGTTGTGAAGCCAACCTTAACATATATCTGAAACTTTTTAAAAGTACTTTTGGACATAGCAGGAAAGGGTTAAAACCAAATTTTATTTTTGCTGACTGTGTCCCATTGGAAGGATTTTCCTTGGCTTCCTTTCCTCTAGATTCAACAGGAAGTGAGATAAACTTCCTCCAATATAAAGAAAATACTCTCTTAGTTATAACCAGGAACAGGTGTCCCCATGTAAAGATTTACCTTCACTTCCTGTCCTCTAGATTCAACAGGATGTGAGATAAACTTCCTCCAATATAAAGAAAATACTCCAATAAAGGAAAAAAGTCTCTTAGTTATTACCAGTAACAGGTGTCCCCATTTAAAGATTTCCCTTCACTTCCTGTCCTCTAGACTCATTAGGATGTGAGATAAAATCTCTCCAATGAAGGAAAATAGTCTCTTAGTTGTCGCCAGGAATAGGTGTCCCCATTGAAAGATTTCCCTTGGCTTCCTGTCCTCCAGACACAACAGGAAGTGGGATAACATCCCTTTAATATAAAGAAAATACTCTCTTAGTTATAACCAGGAGCAGGTGTCCCCATTTAAAGATTTCCCTTTACTTACTGTCCTAGACACAACAGGAAGTGAGATACATGTAATGTACGTAAAATACTTTCTTAGTTGCCACCATGATCAGGTGTCCCCATTGAAAGATTCCATTTGCTTCCTGTCCTCTAGACCCAACAGGAAGTGAAAGAAAATATCTCCAATTAAGGAAAATCGTCTCTTAGTTGTCACCATGATCAGGTGTCCCCATTGAAAGATTCCCTTTGCTTCCTGTCCTCTAGACCCAACAAGAAGTGAAAGAAAATATCTCCAATGAAGGAAACTAGTCTCTACATTGTCACCAGGATTAGGTGTCCCCATTGAAAGATTTTCCTTGGCTTCCTGTCCTCTAGACACAACAGGAAGGGAGATAAAATACTCTTTGTAGTTGTCACCAGAATCAGGTGTCCCCATTGAAAGATTCCATTTGCTTCCTGTCCTCTAGACCCAACAGGAAGTGAAAGAAAATATATCCAATTAAGGAAAATAGTCTCTTAGTTGTCGCCAGGATTAGGTGTCCCCATTGAAAGATTTTCCTTGGCTTCCTGTCCTCTAGACACAACAGGAAGGGAGATAAAATACTCTTTGTAGTTGTCACCATGATCAGGTGTCCCCATTGAAATATTCCATTTGCTTCCTGTCCTCTAGACCCAACAAGAAGTGAAAGAAAATATCTCCAATGAAGGAAAATAGTCTCTTAGTTGTCTCCAGAATTAGGTGTCCCCATTGAAAGATTCCCTTTGTTTCCTGTCCTCTAGACCCAACAGGAAGTGAAATAAAATACCCCAATGTAAGGAAAATAATCTCTTAATTATAACCAGGAACAGGTGTCCCCATGTAAATATTTCCCTTCACTTCCTGTCCTCTAGACTCAACAGGAAGTGAGATAAAATATCTCCAATGTAAAGAAAATACTGTCTTAGTTATAATCAGGAACAGGTGTCCCCATTTAAAGATTTCCCTTGGCTTCCTGTCCTCTAGACACAGCAGGAAGTGAGATAAAATACATGTAATGTAAGGCAAATACTTTCTTAGTTGTCACCATGATCAGGTGTCCCCATTTAAAGATTCCCTTTGCTTCCTGTCCTCTAGACCCAACAAGAAGTGAAAGAAAATATCTCCAATGAAGGAAACTAGTCTCTACATTGTCACCAGGATTAGGTGTCCCCATTGAAAGATTTTCCTTGGCTTCCTGTACTCTAGACACAACAGGAAGGGAGATAAAATACTCTTTGTAGTTGTCACCAGAATCAGGTGTCCCCATTGAAAGATTCCATTTGCTTCCTGTCCTCTAGACCCAACAGGAAGTGAAAGAAAATATATCCAATTAAGGAAAATAGTCTCTTAGTTGTCGCCAGGATTAGGTGTCCCCATTGAAAGATTTTCCTTGGCTTCCTGTCCTCTAGACACAACAGGAAGGGAGATAAAATACTCTTTGTAGTTGTCACCATGATCAGGTGTCCCCATTGAAATATTCCATTTGCTTCCTGTCCTCTAGACCCAACAAGAAGTGAAAGAAAATATCTCCAATGAAGGAAAATAGTCTCTTAGTTGTCTCCAGAATTAGGTGTCCCCATTGAAAGATTCCCTTTGTTTCCTGTCCTCTAGACCCAACAGGAAGTGAAATAAAATACCCCAATGTAAGGAAAATAATCTCTTAATTATAACCAGGAACAGGTGTCCCCATGTAAATATTTCCCTTCACTTCCTGTCCTCTAGACTCAACAGGAAGTGAGATAAAATATCTCCAATGTAAAGAAAATACTGTCTTAGTTATAATCAGGAACAGGTGTCCCCATTTAAAGATTTCCCTTGGCTTCCTGTCCTCTAGACACAGCAGGAAGTGAGATAAAATACATGTAATGTAAGGCAAATACTTTCTTAGTTGTCACCATGATCAGGTGTCCCCATTGAAAGATTCCCTTTGCTTCCTGTCCTCTAGACCCAACAAGAAGTGAAAGAAAATATCTCCAATGAAGGAAACTAGTCTCTACATTGTCACCAGGATTAGGTGTTCCCATTGAAAGATTTCCCTTGCCTTTCTGTCCTCTAAACCCAACAGGAAATGAGAGAAAAAAACCTCCAATGTAAGGAAACTATTTTCCTAGTTCTAACCAGAAACCTGTGTCCCCATTAAAATATTTCCCCTCTTTTCCCATTCTGGTGACAACTCAGAATGTAGGATTTTCCCCTCGTTCTGGTCTTGGCCACTTGGATGGTGACAGCGGCACAAGTATGGCAACACATAACATGGTGACAACGCAGGAATGCAATTGGGTGACAGACCAACAGTTGCTCGTGTAGCTCTAGCTCCTGGCTTGAGAAAGGATGGCCCATTGCCCACTGGGGGCCAGATTGGCTTGGCATGCTTACAGAGAATGGATGGCCCATTGCTAACTGGGGGCCAGATTGGCTTGGCATGCTTACAGAGAATGGATGGCCCATTGCCCACTGGGGGCCAGATTGGCTTGGCATGCTTACAGAGAAAGGAGGGCCCAATGCCTACTTGGCATGCTTGCAGAGAAAGGATGGCCCAACTCTCACTGGGGGCCAGATTGGCTTAGCATGCTTGCAGAAAAAGGATGGCCCTTTGCCCACTTGGCATGCTTGCAGAGAAAGGATGGCCCATCACCTACTGGGGGCCAGATTGGCTTGGCATGCTTCCAGAGAAAGGATGGCCCATTGCCCACTGGGGGCCCCCTTTGCTACCCACTCGAACAGGGAGAAAGGGGTCCAAGTCTTGAGAAGCTCCTGCAAAAACAAAACAAAAAAAAAAAACATGATAACTCACGATTGGTTGGGCAGTCAATGGTCCTTCGTGTAGCTCTAGCTCTTGGCTTGCATCTGTAATGATTGGCTTGGCATGAATGCAGAGAAAGGATGGCCCATTGCCCACTGGGGGCCAGATTGGCTTAGAATGCTTGCAGAAAAAGATGGTCCATCACCTACTGGGAGCTTAGAATGGCTTGTTATGCTTGCAGAGAAAGGATGGCCCATCGCCCACTGGGGGCCAGGTTGGCTAAGCATGCTTGCAAAGAAAGGATGGCCCATTGCCCACTTGACATGCTTACAGAGAAAGGATGGCCCATTGCCCACTTGGCATGCTTGCAGAGAAATGATTGCCAATCGCCCACTGGGGGCCAGATTGGCTTGGCATGCTTGCAGAGAAAGGATGGCCCATTGCCCACTGGGGGCCAGATTGGCTTAGCATGCTTGCAGAGAAAGGAGGTACCATTGCCTACTTGGCATGCATGCAGAGAAAGGATGGCCCATTGCCCACTTGGCATGCTTGCAGAGAAAGGATGGCCCATCGCCCACTGGGGGCCAGATTGGCTTGGCATGTTTGCAGAGAAAGGATGGGCCATCTCTCACCGGGGGCCAGATTGGCTTTGCATGCTTGCAGAGAAAGGATGGCCTATTGCCCACTGGGGGCCAGATTGGCTTAGCATGCTTGCAGAGAAAGGAGGTACCATTGCCTACTTGGCATGCTTGCAGAGAAAGGATGGCCCATTGCCCACTTG
Source organism: Pelophylax lessonae (assembly GCF_965119305.1). Classification (NCBI taxonomy): domain Eukaryota; kingdom Metazoa; phylum Chordata; class Amphibia; order Anura; family Ranidae; genus Pelophylax; species Pelophylax lessonae. Next base: position 289,935,350 of record NC_138774.1, read on the forward strand.
GCATGCTTGCAGAGAAAGGATGGCCCATCGCCCACTGGGGGCTAGATTGGCTTGGCATGTTTGCAGAGAAAGGATGGGACATCTCTCACTGGGGACCAGATTGGCTTAGCATGCTTGCAGAGAAAGGATGGCCCATTGCCCACTTGGCATGCTTGCAGAGAAAGGATGGCCCATCGCCCACTGGGGGCCAGATTGGCTTGGCATTTTTGCAGAGAAAGGATGGGACATCTCTCACTGGGGACTAGATTGGCTTAGCATGCTTGCAGAGAAAGGATGGCCCATTGCCCACTTGGCATGCTTGCAGAGAAAGGATGGCCCATCGCCCACTGGGGGCCAGATTGGCTTGGCATGCTTCCAGAGAAAGGATGGCCCATTGCCCACTGGGGGCCCCCTTTGCTGCCCACTCAAACAGGTTGAAGAAAGAGGCCAAGTCTTAAGAAGCTCCTGCTGAAAGTCATTTTTGAAATTGCATTAGCAGCTTATGAGATTTTAGTGACTGGTTCGGGAAATCTGCAGGATTGATTGCCTGAAAAAAAAAAAAAATCACGATAAATCAGTCATTGCTATAAAAAAAACCCCCAAAAAAACGATTGGGCAGTCAATAGTCCCTCGTGGAGCTCTAGCTCTTGGCTTGCATCTGTAATGATTGGCTTGGCATGCAGGCAGAGAAAGGATGGCCCATCGCCCACTGGGGGCCCCATTTTCTGCCCACTCAAACACGTTGGAGAAAAGGGGGGCCAAGTCTTGTGACGCTCCTGCTGAAAGTCCGATGCAGGTGCCGAGTGCGTGCTGACAGGTAGACCCATGGCAAAGCTCGCCCCTCCGATGGGTCATGGATACAATGAAGGGGGGGGGGGTGCAGGAGACACAAGAGCATTGACAACCTTACTAGAAACGCTAGAAATCCGAGAGGACTTTTGCACTAATTTAGGGGAATGTCTGGAATGCTGAACTTTTGCAATGGCTCTTACTCGCTTCTAATCTCCCCAGCCAGTGTGGTAATGTACTCTTGTGCATTGTTTTTCTTGGCCGCCTTCAGGAAATGCAGGTGGATTGAGCCGTAAAGCTCTCCTGCCAATAAAAGTGTGCTGATTGTAAATAGAGATTCTGTAGTAACTCGCTTTCACGCAGCCTGCGTCACAGTGATGCACTTCTACGAGCAGCGAAGCTCCTCCACTATCCCAGAGCTTCCAGGCAGTGCCCTGGACAGTAGTTCAGCGTCCCGATGAAAGGAGATCTGTTATGCAAGTAATTAGGGGAAAAAAAAAAAAGGAAAACAAGCCTGCCGAATCTTTGATGTGTGCGGCATTTCATGTGAAAGTAAAAGAATGTGCAGAGCCTCCACATGGGCTGTTATTTTATTTACAATGTAAACATACAGGCGTTGTGTGTACACTATCCGACACAGTATTTCGAAGAGGGGGGGTTGAAGGCTTAGAAAGCTTGAGACCTTCCAGCAAGATCCCAGCGTGTGCTTTTTTTCCCTTATGAGGATTAGTTGTTTGCATTTTTCCCCGTTGCATAATGGCTCCACTATATCGAGCTTTAGTTGGACCAGATTTAGAAGACCGCGTTCAGTTTTTGTAGAGCTAGTTTGCGGGAAAAAAAAAAGAGAGTTAAATGAAAGAGCGAGGCAACTCGGACTTGGAGAAGAGCGTGGCAGATGGAAAAGGAAAAGGAGGCATGACAGAAACCTTTAAATACGGGTGCGAGTAAGGCTCAGGGGGGGCAGTGTTTTCAGTAGGAAGCTAAGGTCAAGAACAGGGGGGCATGACCTCATAGTATATCCAGTTCTAAAGATAAAAAGATATTTATAAGAAAGAATGAGGCAACTTGGACTTGGGAAAGAAAAAGGGGGGCATGATTAAACCTTTTAAATATGGGTGCGAGTAAGGCTAAGGGGGGCAGTGTTTTCAGTAGGAAGCTGAGGACAGGGAGAAGAACAGGGGGGCATGACCTCATACTATATCTAGTTCTAAAGACCTTGTTTACAAAAAGATATTTATAAGAAAGTACGAGGCAACTTGGACTTAGAAAATAACGTGGAGGATGGAAAGGAAAAGGGGGCATGACAGAAACCTTTAAATACGGGTGCGAGTAAGGCTGGGGGGGGGCAGTGTTTTCAGTAGGAAGCTAAGGTCAAGAACAGGGGGGCATGACCTCCTAGTATACCCAGTTCTAAAGACCTTGTTTACAAAATTATATTTATAAGAAATAACGAGGCAACTTGGACTTGAAAGAAAAAGGGGGGCATGATTAAACACTTTAAATACGGGTGCGAGTAAGGCTAAGGGGGGCAGTGTTTTCAGTAGGAAGCGAAGGTCAAAAACGGGGGCATGACCTCATAGTATATTCAGTTCTAAAGACCTCGTTTACAAAATTATATTTATAAGAAACAACGAGGCGACTTGGAGAAGAATGTGGAGGATTGAAGGAAAAAGGGGGGCATGATTAAACCCTTTAAATACGGGTTTGAGTAAGGCTCAGGGGGGGCAGTGTTTTCAGTAGGAAGCTAAGGTCAAGAACAGGGGGGCATGACCTCATAGTATATCCAGTTCTAAAGACCTGGTTTACAAAAAGATAGCTATAAGAAAGAACGAGGCAACTTGGACTTGGGAAAGAAAAAGGGGGGCATGATTAAACCCTTTAAATACGGGTGCGAGTAAGGCTCAGGGGGGGCAGTGTTTTCAGTAGGAAGCTAACGTCAAGAACAGGGGGGCATGACCTCATAGTATATCCAGTTCTAAAGACCTGGTTTACAAAATGATATTATTAGAAAGAACGAGGCAACTTGGACTTGGAGAAGAATGTGGAGGATTGAAAGAAAAAGGGGGGCATGATTAAACCCTTTAAATACAGGTGCGAGTAAGGCTCAGGGGGGGCAGTGTTTTCAGTAGGAAGCTAAGGTCAAGAACAGGGGGGCATGACCTCATAGTATATCCAGTTCTAAAGACCTCGTTTACAAAATTATATTTATAAGAAAGAACGAAGCAACTTGGACTTGAAAGAAAAAGGGGGGCATGATTAAACACTTTAAATACGGGTGCGAGTAAGGCTAAGGGGGGCAGTGTTTTTAGTAGGAAGCTAAGGTCAAGAACAGGGGGGCATGACCTCATAGTATATCCAGTTCTAAAGACCTCGTTTACAAAAAGATATCTATAAGAAAGAACGAGGCAACTTGGACTTGAAAGAAAAAGGGGGGCATGTTTAAACCCTTTAAATACGGGTGCGAGTAAGGCTAAGGGGGGCAGTGTTTTCAGTGGGAAGCTAAGGTCAAGAACAGGGGGGCATGACCTCATAGTATATCCAGTTCTAAAGACCTTGTTTACAAAATGATATTTATAACAAAGAACGAGGCAACTTGGACTTGGAGAAGAATGTGCAGGATTGAAAGAAAAAGGGGGGCAGGATTAAACCCTTTAAATACAGGTGTAAGTAAGGCTAAGGGGGGCAGTGTTTTCAGCAGGAAGCTAAGGTCAAGAACAGGGGGGCATGACCTCATAGTATATCCAGTTCTAAAGACCTTGTTTACAAAATTATATTTATAAGAAAGAACGAGGCAACTTGGAGAAGAATGTGGAGGATTGAAAGAAAAAGGGGGGCATGATTAAACCCTTTAAATACAGGTGCGAGTAATACTAATGGGGGCAGTGTTATCAGTAGGAAGCTAAGGTCAAGAACAGGGGGGCATGACCTCACACTATATGCAGTTCTAAAGACCTGGTTTACAAAATTATATTTATAAGAAAGAACGAGGCAACTTGGACTTGGAGAAAAACGTGCAGGATTAAAAGAAAATGGGGGGCAGGATTAAACCCTTTAAATACAGGTGTAAGCAAGGCTAAGGGGGGCAGTGTTTTCAGTAGGAAGTTAAGGTCAAAAACAGGGGGGCATGACCTCTTAGTATATCCAGTTCTAAAGACCTAGTTTACAAAATGATATTTATAAGAAAGAACGAGGCAACTTGGACTTTAAAAGAAAATGGGGGGCATGATTAAATCCTTTAAATACAGGTGCGAGTAATACTAATGGGGGCAGTGTTATCAGTAGGAAGCTAAGGTCAAGAACAGGGGGGCATGACACACTATATGCAGTTCTAAAGACCTGGTTTACAAAATTATATTTATTAGAAAGAACAAGGCATCTTGGACTTGGAAAAGAATGTGGAGGATTGAAAGAAAAAGGGGGGCATGATAAATCCTTTAAATGCAGGTGTGAGTAAGGCTAAGGGGGGCAGTGTTTTCAGTGGAAAGCTAAGGTCAAGAACAGGGGGGCATGACCTCATACTATATCCAGTTCTAAAGACCTCGTTTACAAAATGATATTTATAAGAAAGAACGAGGCAACTTGGACTTGGGAAAGAATAAGGGGGGCATGATTAAATCCTTTAAATAAAGGTGTGAGTAAGGCTAAGGGGGGCAGTGTTTTCAGTAGGAAGCTAAGGTCAAGAACAGGGGGGCATGACCTCATACTATATCCAGTTTTAAAGACCTTGCTTACAAAAAGATATTTATTAGAAAGAACGAGGCAACTTGGACTTGGAGAAGAACATGGAGGATTGAAAGAAAAAGGGGGGCATGATTAAACCCTTTAAATACAGGTGTGAGTAAGGCTAAGGGGTGCAGTGTTTTCAGTAGGAAGCTAAGGTCAAAAACGGGGGGCAGGACCTCATACTATATCCAGTTCTGAAGACCTTGTATACAAAATGATATTTATAAGAAAGAACGAGGCAACTTGGACTTGGAAAAGAACGCAGAGGATGGAAAGGAAAAGGGGGGCATGATTGAACACTTGAAATACAGGTGTGAGTAAGCCTAAGGGGGGCAGTGTTTTCAGTAGGAAGCCAAGGTCAAGAACGGGGGGGGGGGGGGCATGACCTAAAACTATTCATAAATTACTGTACCCAGTTCTGAAGACCTTGTTTACAAAAAGATATTTGTAGGAAATAACAAGGCAACTGGGACCTGGAGAAGATCGCAGAGGATGGAAAAAAAAAGGGGGGGGTATGATTGAACCATTTAAATACAGATGTAAAAAAGGCTCAGGAGGGAAGTGTTTTTAGTAGGAAGCTAGGGTCAAGAACAGGGGAGCAAGACCTTAAACCTGCCATCCATAATACTATATGCAGTTCTGAAGACCTTGTTTACAAAAAGATATTTGTAGGAAAGAACAAGGCAACTTGGACTTAGAGAAGAACAGGGAGGATGGAAAGGAAAAGTGGGTATGACTGAAATCTTTAAATACGGGTGTGAATAAGGCATGGGAGGCCAGTGTTTTCAGACGGAAGCTAAGGTCAAGAGCAGGGAGGCATGACCTCATACTATTTAGAATACCATGTCCCGTTCTGGACACCTTGTTTACAAAAATATATTTATGAGAAAGAACAAGGCAACTTGGGCTTGGGGAAGAGCGTGAAGAATGGAAAGGGGAAGCATGATTGAAACCTTTAAATATGGGTGTAAATAAGGCTCAGGAGGGCAGTGTTTTCAGTAGGAAGCTAAGGTCAAGAACAGGAGGGCATGACCACAAACCATTTATAATACTATATTCAGTTCTGAAGACCTTGTTTACAAAAAGATATTTGTAAGAAAGAACAAGGCAACATGGGCTTGGGGAAGAATGTGGAGGATGGAAAGGAAAAGGGGGGCATGGCTGAAACCTTTAACTACGGTTGTGAATAAGGCTCAGGAGGCCACTGTTTTCAGAAGGAAGCTAAGGTCAATAACAGGGGGCATGACCTCATACTATTTAGAATGCCATGTTTAGTTCTGGAGACCTCGCTTACAAAAAGATATTTATAAGAAAGAACGAGGCAACTTGGACCTGGAGAAGAGCGTGAAGGATGGAAAGGGGGGCATTAATAAAACCTTTAACTACGGGTGTGAATAATGCTCAGGAGGGCAGTGTTTTCAGCAGGAAGCTAAGGTCAAGAAAAGGGGGGTATGACCTCAAGCCATTCATGATACTATATCTATTTCTGAAGACCTTGTTTACAAAAAGATATTTGTAAGAAAGAACAAGGCAACTTGAACTTGGAGAAGAGGGTGGAGGATGGAAAAGGAAAGGGAGGCATGAGCAAACCTTTAAATACGGGTGTGAATAAGGCTCGGGAGGGTAGTGTTTTTAGAAGGAAGCGAAGGTCAAGAACAGGGGGGGCATGACCTCATACTATTTAGAATGCTATGTTTAGTTCTGGAAACCTCGCTTACAAAAATATATTTATAAGAAAGAACGAGGCAAAAAAAAAAAAGAACGAGGCAACTTGGACCTGGAGAAGAACGAGAAGGATCGAAAAGGGGGGGCATTAATAAAACCTTTAAATACGGTTGTGAATAATGCTCAGGAGGGCAGTGTTTTCAGTAGGAAGCTAAGGCCAAGAACAGGGAGGTATGACCTCAAGCCATTCATAATACTATATCCAGTTCTGAAGACCTTGTTTCCAAAAAGATATTTGTAAGACTAAGAAAGAAAAAGGTAACTTGGATTCGGAGAAGAGCATGGAGGACGGAAAGGGAAGGCATGATCGAAACCTTAAAATGCGGGTGTAAATAAGGCTTGGAGGGTAGGGTTTTTAGTAGGAAGCTATGGTCAAGAACAGGGGGGGCATGATCTCATACTATTTAGAATGCCATGTTTAGTTCTGGAGACCTTGTTTACAGAAATATGAGTTCTGGGGACCTAAGGTGAAGAATCGGAGGGGGGAAAGCTCAAACCATTCAGAATACAGTGACTTGTTTTGGAAACTTCACTTGCAGAAAGATATTGATTGGATAGAAGTCCAGGGACAGGTTAAAATCCAGTGCAAAATTCTGGAGACTTTGTTTACAAAAAGTTGTTTTTAAGAAAGAACGAGGCAACTTGGACTTAAAGAAGAGCATGGAGGACGGAAACAGGAGGCACAAATAAAACCTCTAAATACGGGTGTGAAAAAGGCTCAGGAGGCCAATGTTTTTAGTAGGAAGCTAAGGTCAAGAACAGGGGGGCATGACCTCAAACCATTCATAATACTATATCCAGTTCTGAAAACCTTGTTTACAAAAAGATATTTGTAAGTAAGAACAAGGCAACATAGGTTTGGGGAAGAATGTGGAGGACTAAGAGAGAAAAAGGTAACTTGGAGTCGTAGAAGAGCATGGAGGAACGAAAGGGGAGTCATGATTGAAACCTTAAAATACGGGTGTGAATAAGGCTCAGGAGGACAGTATTTTAAGTATGAAGCTAAGGTCAAGAGCAGGGGGGCATGACCTCATACTATTTAGAATACCATGTCCAGTTCTGGAGACCTCGTTTACAAAAATATGTCTTTAATAAAGAACGAGGCAAATTGGAACTTAAGAAGAGCATGGAGGACCGAAACAGAAGGCAAGATTAAAACCTTTAAATACGGGTGTGAATAAGATTCAGGAGGCCAGTGTTTTTAGTAGGAAGCTAAGGTCAAGAACAGAGGGGGCATGACCTAAGACCATTCATAATACTTTATCCAGTTTTGAAAACCTTGTTTACAAAAAGATATTTGTAAGAAAGAACAAGGCAACATGGGCTTGGGGAAGAATGTGGAGGACTAAGAGAGAAAAAGGTAACTTGGAGTCGGAGAAGAGCATGGAGGAACGAAAGGGGAGTCATGATTGAAACCTTAAATTATGGATGTGAATAAGGCTCAGGAGGCCAGTGTTTTTAGTAAGAAGCTAAGGTCAAGAACAGGGGGACATGACCTCAAACCATTCATAATACTATATCCAGTTTGGAAAACCTTGTTTACAAAAAGATATTTGTAAGAAAGAACAAGGCAACATGGGCTTGGGGAAGAATGTGGAGGACTAAGAAAGAAAAAGGTAACTTGGAGTCGGAGAAGAGCATGGAGGAACGAACGTGGAGTCATGATTGAAACCTCAAAATACGGGTGTGAATAAGGCTCAGGAGGACAGTATTTTCAGTATGACGCTAAGGTCAAGAGCAGGAGGGCATGACCTCATACTATTTAGAATACCATGTCCAGTTCTGGAGACCTCGTTTACAAAAAGAAAAGTTCTGGGGACCTAAGGTGAAGAACGTTCAGAAGAACATTCAGAATATAGTGCCTTGTTTTGGAAGCTTCACTTGCTGAAAGATATTAATTGGATAGAAGTCCAAAGACAGGTTAAAAACCAGTGCAAAGCCTGAGGGATGAAAGATATCAGAAGAGACTGGAGGAAACTAATATGTACAACCCATGACCATGGGGCAAAAAACCATGAAGGCCCCCCGGACCCTCTGCTGGGGACCTTTCCCCCAGGCCTGGGGCCCTTCCTATTGATCCCAGGGCCCTTTACTCCTGCCATGGGAACCATTACTACGGTCCCGCCGCAGTATCCTTTATAACGCTCCAGCAGCTGCGATGGCACCACACATGTGAGGTACCACCGCGAACGTCAGAGCGAGAGCAATAATTCTAGCACCAGACCTTCTCTGTAACTCTCCACTGATAATCTGTAAAGGCTTTTAAAGATTTTAGTTTGGCGCCATTCTATGAGCGCGGAATTTTAAAGCTTGACATGTTGGGTATCTATTTACTCACCGTAACATAATTTTTTATATTTTACTAAAAAAATTAGGTATTAGGTTGTGTTTGTGTGCATTAATAAAGTTAAAGCGTAGAATAAAAAAAAAAAAAGGAAAAAAAGCAGTGTAAAAATTTAAAAAATTAAAATACAAAAATATTATAATTAAAAAATAAAATTTTAAAGCGCGAACGCATGCTTTGATCCCACACGCATCAGATAACGGCAAATATGTGAGGTATCGCCACGAACGTCAGAATAAGAGCAATAATTCTAGCACCAGACCTTCTCTGTACGTAACTCTCCACTGATAACTTGTATAGGCTTTTAAGGTGTCAGTAGTTTTTTTATTTTTGTTATTTTATTTATTTATTTTTTTACTCTTTTATTTGTTTTTACAACTTTATTTTTTTTTACAATTTTATTTTTATACAATTCAGTTTTATAAAAAAAAAATTGGTAAATATATTGTGTTTTCGTGTATTATTAAAATATATACGTAGAATAAAAAAAAAAGACAGAAACAGTGTAAAACATTTAATAAATAATAATAATAAACTTAAAATAAAAAATAAAAAAAAGAAGGAGCAAGCTTGAACACGATTGCTGGCTTTTCCTGCCGTTGGTCTTCTGTGATGTTGTGTTTGCATGACATACATAACACTTCGTAGAATACAGTTCTGTTGCAGATAATTGCGTGTTGCGATGGAGTCGGTGTTGGAAGTTTTCTGTCTTCGAGACGAAGTGCCATTCGGTATTTCCTTTAGTTAAAAGTGGGAAAACGATTGGTATTTGAAGCGTTGCTTAATTATTAATGACGAGAGAGAATAAAGGGAGAAGGAGGGAGATAGAGCACGAGACTAGAGAGGAGACCAGGGCTGAGATAGGTACAGTGCATCCGGAGACTAGAGAGGAGACCAAGGCTGAGATAGGTACAGTGCATCCGGAGACTAGAGAGGAGACCAAGGCTGAGATAGGTACAGTGCATCCGGAGACTAGAGAGGAGACCAGGGCTGAGATAGGTACAGTGCATCCGGAGACTAGAGAGGAGACCAAGGCTGAGATAGGTACAGTGCATCCGGAGACTAGAGAGGAGACCAAGGCTGAGATAGGTACAGAGCATCCGGAGACTAGAGAGGAGACCAAGGCTGAGATAGGTACAGTGCATCCGGAGACTAGAGAGTAGACCAAGGCTGAGATAGGTACAGTGCATCCGGAGACTAGAGAGGAGACCAAGGCTGAGATAGGTACAGTGCATCCGGAGACTAGAGAGGAGACCAAGGCTAAGATAGGTACAGTGCATCCGGAGACTAGAGAGGAGACCAAGGCTAAGATAGGTACAGTGCATCCGGAGACTAGAGAGGAGACCAGGGCTGAGATAGGTACAGTGCATCCGGAGACTAGAGAGGAGACCAGGGCTGAGATAGGTACAGTGCATCCAGAGACTAGAGAGGAGACCAAGGCTGAGATAGAGTGCATCCGGAGACTAGAGAGGAGACCAGGGCTGAGATAGGTACAGTGCATCCGGAGACTAGAGAGGAGACCAAGGCTGAGATAGGTACAGTGCATCCGGAGACTAGAGAGGAGACCAGAGCTGAGATAGGTACAGTACATTCGGAGACTAGAGAGGAGACCAGGGCTGAGATAGGTACAGAGCATCCGGAGACTAGAGAGGAGACCAGGGCTGAGATAGGTACAGTGCATCCGGAGACTAGAGAGGAGACCAAGGCTGAGATAGGTACAGTGCATCCGGAGACTAGAGAGGAAACCAGGGCTGAGATAGGTACAGAGCATCCGGAGACTAGAGAGGAGACCAAGGCTGAGATAGGTACAGTGCATCCGGAGACTAGAGAGGAAACCAGGGCTGAGATAGGTACAGTGCATCCGGAGACTAGAGAGGAAACCAGGGCTGAGATAGGTACAGAGCATCCGGAGACTAGAGAGGAGACCAGGGCTGAGATAGGTACAGAGCATCCGGAAACAATCTCCACTTTTTCCACATGTTAAGTTACGGCCTTATTCCAAAATTAATTAAATTTATTATTTTCCTCACAATTCTACAAACAATCCCCCATAATGACAACATGAAAGAAGTTTGTTTGAAATCTTTGCAAATTTATTAAAAACAAAAAACGAAAAAAAATTCCATGTACACTCAAAATTTGCCATGACACTCAAAATTGAGCTCAGGTGCCTCCTGTTTCCACTGATCATCCTTGAGATGTTTCTACAACCTGATTGGAGTCTACCTGTGGTCAATTCAGTTGATTGGACATGATTTGCAAAGGCACACACCTGTCTATATAAGGTCCCACAGTTACCAGTGCATGTCAGAGCACAAACCAAGCCATGAAGTCCAAGGAATTTTCTGCAGACCTCCGAGACTGGATTGTGTGGAGGCACAGATCTGGGGAAGGGTACAGAAGCATTTCTGCAGCATTGAAGGTCCCAATGAGTACAGTGGCCTCCATCATCCCTAAATGGAAGAAGTTTGGAACCACAAGGACTCATTCTAGGGGGGGCCACCCGCCCAAACTGAGCTATCAGGGGAGAAGGGTCTTAGTCAGGGAGATGACCAAGAATCAGTTGATTGGACATGATTTGGAAAGGCACACACCTGTCTATAGAAGGTCCCACAGGTAACAGTGCATGTCAGAGCACAAACCAAGCCATGAAGTCCAAGGAATTGTCTGTAGACCTCAGAGACAGGATTGTATGGAGACACAGATCTGGGGAAGGATACAGAAACATTTCTGCAGCATTGAAGGTCCCAATGAGCACAGTGGCCTCCATCATCCGTAAGTGGAAGAAGTTTGGAACCACCAGGACTCTTCCTAGAGGGGGCTGTCTGGCCAAACTCAGCGATTGAGGGAGAATGCCTTAGTCAGGGAGGTGACCAAGAACCAGTTTGGTCACTCTGACAGAGTTCCAGCATCTCTCTGTGGAGAGAGGAGAACCTTCCAGAAGAATAACCATCTCTGCAGCACTCCACCAATCAGGCCTGTATGGTAGAGTGGCCAGACAGAAGCCACTCCTCAGTAAAAGGCACATGACAGCCCACCTGGAGTTTACCAAAGGGCACCTTAAGGGCTCTCCGACCACGAGAAACAAAATTCTCTGGTCTAATGAAACCAAGATTGAACTCTTTGACCGGAATGGCAAGCGTCATGTCTGGAGGAAACCAGGCATCACTCATCACCTGGCCAAATCCATCCCTACAGTGAAGCATGGGGGTGGCAGCATCACGCTTTGGGGATGTTTTTTAGCGGCAGGAACTGGGAGACTAGTCAGGATTGAGGGAAAGATAAATGCAGCAATGTACAGAGAAACACAATTTTCTGGTCTAATGAAACCAAGATTGAACTTTTGGCCAGAATGGCAAGCATCATGTCTGAAGAAAACCAGGCATCACTCATCAGCTGGCCAATACCATCCCTACAGTGAAGCATGGTGGTGGCAGCATCATGCTTTGGGGATGTTTTTCAGCGGTAGGAACAGGGAGACTGGTCAGGATTGAGGGAAAAATTAATGCAGCAATATACAGAGACATCCTTGATGAAAACCTTCTCCAGAGCACTCTGGACCTCAGACTGGGGCAAAGGTTCATTTTCCAACAGGACAACAGCCCTAAGCCCACAGCCAAGATAACAAAGGAGTGGCTATGGGACAACTCTGTGAATGTCCTTGAGTGGCCCAGCCAGAGCCCAGACTTATACCCATCTGAACATCTCTGGAGAGATCAGAAAATGACTGACACTCCTCATCCTACCTGATGGAGCTTGAGAGGTCCTACAAAGAAGTCTGGGAGAAACTGCCCAAAAATAAGTGTGCCAAGCTTGTAACATCATACTCAAAAAGACTTGAGGCTGTAATTGGTGCCAAAGGAGCTTCACCAAAGTATTGAGCAAAGGGTGTGAATACTTATGTACATAGGATTTTTTTTTTGTGTTTTTTCAGATTTCAAACAAACATCTTTCACGTTGTCATTATGGGGGATTGTCTAGAATTTTGAAGAAAATAATGAATTTAATTCCATTTCGGAGTAAGGCTGTAACATAACAAAATGTGGAAAAAGCGAGTACTTTCCGGATGCACTGTAAAAGAAAAGCCAGATAGCGAGCCTCGTTCCTCCTGCTTTCTACTCTTCTCCTCTGAGAAAATGTTGATATGGGATGCCTTTCGTTGATGGCAGGAGACACCTTCGGCTGCTTTCATCCAGCTTTGCCCGTAGAATGCAAATATTCGGTGTTATTGTAATAGAAGTGTGTGGTTTCGCTGTACGGAGGGAATTCAGGCTGACGCATCAATGGATATTATGAAGTCTTGTCGTTGTGTGGGAGATCAGGGTGGTGCGTGTGTGTGGGAGGTGAAGGTGGTGTGGAGGAAGAAGTCATACCCCATGAAGGAGGGGTAGGTTCCTCTATGATGACCTATCAACAGATGTACGGCTGGCTCCTCGAGAATGAATAAAAAGGATTTTCTTCCAAGAGGCTCTCGCTTTGGCAGCAGGAAAGATTTACAACTACTAATGGAAATGGGGGCCATACATTGGGCTTTAGGACGTTATTTAAGCTCCTGGTCTGTTACGTTTTCCATAACGATCGGTCTACTCGTGTTTGTAGATGAATTCTGTGTTCCATCATTAAAGTCTGACTCCAGGAAACCTAAAAATGATCCCTTGTAGTGCAGCTAATGCCTAGTTTCCACTGAGGGGTACGGTTCGGTTCGGTACTTTACGGTACGCAATTTTTGCCATTTCCATTGTCAAAAGTTGTGAATGGTACCCTAATTCAGAACCGTACCGTACCACTTTTATGGAACCCTTTCCTTGGGGTACCAAGCACATTAGTACCGTACCAACAGGATGGAGCTACACTGTTGAGGTACTGTTGAGGTGAGGTACTGTTGAGCTGAAGTACTGTTGGCAGTGGAAACGCAAGCCTGATCAAGGTGTTCCGTTCCGAACCGTACTGAACTGTACCGAACCGAACTCATCAGTGGAAATGAGGCATATGTCTAGGGAAGCCTTTCTCAACCTTTCGAAGATGGAGAAAGCCCTGATGATGATTACTATATCTACAGCTCACTGTACATTAGTGTGATGGTCAGGGAGAAGAATACTTCTTACATTAGTGGTCAGTAGGAAGAATGTCCCTTACATTGGTGGTCAGTGGGAAGAATGTCCCTTACATTGGTGGTCAGTGGGAAGAATGTCCCTTACATTGGTGGTCAGTGGGAAGAATGTCCCTTACATTGGTGGTCAGTGGGAAGAATGTCCCTTACATTGGTGATCAGTGGGAAGAATGCCCCTTACATTGGTGGTCAGTGGGAAGAATGTTCCCTACATTGGTGGTCAGTGGGAAGAATGCTCCTTACATTGCTGGTCAGTGGGAAGAATGCTCCTTACATTGGTGGTCAGTGGGAAGAATGCCCCTTACATTGGTGGTCAGTGGGAAGAATGTTCCTTACATTGGTGGTCAGTAGGAAGAATGCTCCTTACATTGGTGGTCAGTGGTGTAACGGAACAGGGCACCCCAGACCTGGTACCTCCGTTGACAGATGCTCCTAGTGCTTCCCGAGGGCTCCAAGCACTCCACCAGACACCGTAAGCACTTCAGACTCCACGAACCGCCGCAGCTTGGTTAGGGTCTTGGCATCTCCTACCCACCCTGGACCTACGACAAGGCTCCAGGTTCCTGTGGGTGAACCTCTCTTTCCCCAGAGAGTGCAGCAGAACAAGCTCTTACACAAGCTCAGTGTTTCTCTAAGGGAGTATGGAAGACCATAGCAATCCCTTGCAGCAGATTCCCCCAATAAGAGACTGGACTCTAGATGAGGGTGAAGGAACTCTAAACAACTTTATTGAACAAGACTTATATACAGAATTTGGAACATCCCGCCCCCAACAAACGCTTTCCTATTGGTCAATTGTAAAGTACCTGCAGTTCCCCTTCAGGTCCTCCTTAGCCATGCAAATGAGGACTTGAAAATGAGTCAGCATGGATTGGTCGGATAGCTTGAGTAGAAGGACTGTTATGTGTAATGAGACAGAAGCCCCCAGGGGGCAATCAATGTACACAATAGCCAGACACAGAACAATGGGAGGTCATTAGCACTTACAATGAGACAGGGCAATCCACATTCCCAATACACAAACAAAAGGAAAACCTTGCTGACATTGAAAGATATGTAATATACACAGCATTTAGGAATTACAGATTTCATGGCAAATGGGAATAAATCTTCATATTTCTATATGGAGATATTGCTGGCAAATATGAAGAAATCCAAACCATTACTTATCTGTCTTTAAATTCCAGTGACGGTGAATACTGTCACAAGTGGGAAGAATGTCCCTTACATTGGAGGTCAGTAGGAAGAATGTCCCTTACATTGGTGATCAGTGGGAAGAATGTCCCTTACACTGGTGGTCAGTGGGAAGAAGGAGGAGGACACACCCAAGGAGCTCTCTGTGAGAACCAGCCCTTTTTAAGCCTGGGCCTTGCTTGCTAGCTTGGCCCAGGAACAATGCCTGATCCTGGGGGAGGCCCTGGGAGGGACCCCCCTGATGACACGGGGCCTAGTGAGGAGGAGGTGGAGGACCTGTCTGTGGGTCCAGGCCCCGATGAGAATGCGGATGTCTTCAGCCAGAAGGTTATCAATCGTTTTAGGGCGATTGGAAGAGCTGAAGAAAAGCTTAAAGTTTTGAAGGCTGAACATAAGTCCTTCAGAGCCAAATACTGCCAGGCCTGGAGTAAAAATCGTACAGCCATGAAGCCTGAGTTACAGGATCTGGAAGATAAGGTAAAGAAACAATCTTTATTGTTGGAAAAGTTGAAAGATAGAAGCGGAGTGTTTAAAGAAAAATTTGATAATGAGAGGAGATTTGCCAGCCAAGCATCAGCAAGTTCTGTGGATCAGCAGCCTCGGTTAATGGATGACCAGGCTCCATCTGCCTCTGCACCTCTCCCCCCATGCCAGAACTGGGAATCGCCAGCGGCAACCAGCCAGGGGGTTGAGAGTGGGCATGGATCCCTGACATTTATCCAGGAGATGGAGTCCCCCCTGAGAGCAGATAAGTTTGCATTCACTGATGATCCATCAGAAATCCCTGTGGATGGGCAGAGGAGATACAAACCAGCAAAGCCAGTACTGGTGGAGAAATCCCAGTATACCATGCTGCCATCCAACATGTCTGCCCCACCTGCTGTAGTGAATGGTGTCCCAGGTGAGAAGGAGCTTTGCCTACAGCTACCTATTGGAGATTCTGCTGTGAACACAACCAGTACAGACATGCAGGGAAAATCCCTGACCGTGAAATCCCCGGACCATCAGGTGAATGTGGATGGACCTGCATCTGACACCCCAGACATGGATTTTGCTGGTCTGGCTGAGACCAGTAGTCCCTCTGAAAGCAAAATGGCTGCCAGCTCCAAGGAGTCTGTTTCACTTCCACCAGAGCTTCCCAGTGTTTCAGGGCTGATTGCTGGTGGGGGAGGGGATCAGCATGCTGCTGTTTTTGGAATGGAAGCAGCCATGGAAGTTACCTGCAGTGTTTTACCTGCTGCTGTGCTAGAACAGAATTCCATTTCCACAGCTGAAAACCCTGTCCTAGTGGAAGAGAAGATGACAGCTGAAACTCTTACCAGTGCAGCACCAACTATGGATTCTGCTGTGAAGACAACAAATATCCCAGCAAGTATAAAAAATGACAATAATCATAAAGCAATGAATGTGGTGGGTGGTGGTGAAGGGGATAATATTGCTGGGAAAAATAGAAATGACATTTCTCCCCCTGCTCAGCAGAGGAAAGATTTATCGATTGTACAGATCAATCCCGGATCTGTACAATCGTTATCTGTTATGTCTGTGTCGGATGTTTCAAAACAAACTGATGGATTTTCTGCTGGGAGGAATGTTGGAAGCTATGCTTCAGTTTTGGGGAGTCACACCAGGGTGGGTGGTGGGGTTTCGGTTAATAATCGCAATTCAAGGAGGTTTGTTGGGGGGTTGGTTAGTGGGTATAGGAGGAGGAATGTGGTTCAGTTGCGGTGGGAGGGCGATGGAACGCCGCCAGTAAGGGGGAGGGTGGCCCAGTTGGTCTTGGAAATGGGGTTTAAAGCCTGTGACATTTTTGCTTTGATTTGCCCGGTGGGAAGTTATGAATTTGATTTGTCGTTTGTGAAACCTGAGAGTTTGGATCTCTTTTGGGAGAGATTTAGGAGGTGCAAGGGCCTTCAGCAGTGGAGTGGTTTGGTGCCAAAGGTGATCTCAAGACAGCCTCTGATAAAGTCAGTGACCATCTTGGTGCGTAACGAATCCATACCAGAGGCTGATTTATTAGTATGGCTACGCTGATATGGCGAGGTCCTCACTCCACTGCGGAAGGTCCTTGATGAGCATGGGATATGGACAGGGGCCTGGACAGTGTCACTAAAATTGGGGGTGCTGGGCGATGTAGTTCAGCACCTTCCCTGCTCAGCCTTTCTGGGTAGGGATAGGCTGACCATTTTCTACCAAGGTCAGCCTAAGGTGTGCAATAAATGTGGTGATAAAGGCCACTTTGCATCGTCCTGCACCCACAAGAAGTGCTCACTGTGCCAGGATTTAGGCCATTTGGCCAGAGAATGCACCCAGATTCAGTGCAATTTGTGCCAGCAGCTGGGTCATCCATATAGCCAGTGCCCAGAGGCACTGCATAACCTGCCAGGATTGGAGACTGAGCTGCAGAGGCTTGATAAAGAAGATGAAGCAGCTGAAGTTAGAGAGGAAATTGTTGTTGCCCCTCCTGTGTCTGTTGTGTCCGATTCTGTTTACCCTAGTGATGTGGTCCCTGAGTCTGTCCCTCCTGTGTCTGTTGTGTCAGATTCTGTTTCCTCTAGTGATGTGGTCTCTGAGTCTGTCCCTCCTGTTTTTCCTACATCTACTGTGCGTAGATCCTCCAGACTAGCGGAAGCTGCTGGGGGGGAGGGTATAGTGGATCTTCCCCCTCGGCCTACTCCACCTCCAGTCCCTGTCTCTCGACACCGCAAACGCGGCCAAGAGGGTGCAGGGGTGCTGGATGGTGGTGGGGTCGATGGGGTTGAGGGAGGGGTGTCCATGTCCCATGTCTCACCCTCTGTTGTGGAGGATTCGGATGATGAGGGGTGGGAGAGGACAAAGAGGAAGAAAAAGAAGAAGAGGAAGACCAGTAAAGCGGTCATTTCTTCCTTACAGTTAGAGCCAGGAGGGGTTCCTCTTGGCAACACATTTTCTGTTTTATCAGGGGAGGAGTTGGTGTCGGATTTATCTAATTCTTTATCATCTATGGATGAGGGGGAGTCACATAGTGTAAAGAGAGCTGTTTCGGGTGATGAGAGTGTGGTGGAGGTTAAGAAACGACTACCCCAATCATCCTGATGGCAGTGCCCGCTCTGATAAAGGTGGCGACCATTAATGTCGCCAGCGTGAAATCTGCAAGAGCTCGTGATATTGCCTTATTTTTGCTCAGTGAGTTTGATGCTGAGATTTTATTTTTGCAAGAGACCTGGCTCAATACTTTGGCCGATGTCCATCTAGCAAAAAGGGAGTGGAGATGCGGTCCCTCCTTTTGGTCTCTTGCGGCTGAGCCTTGCAGCGGAGTTGCGGTTCTTTTTAAAACCGATATGGTAACGTGCCGGCGGATAATTGAGGTAGAAATGGGGAGATGCATGGTCTTAGACGTCTCTGTTAGGGGGCAAGACCTGCGCCTGATCAATATCTATGGACCGCAGTCAAAATGGGACAGGAAATGCCTCTTCACAAAGATCAAGCCCTTCCTTTTTACATCCCAGCAGGTTGTCTTTGGAGGTGACTTTAACACCATAATTAGGCCTGAAGACAGGAGGGTCTCCATAGACAGGCTGGGTTATGATAGCGTTTTTCTTAGAGATATGGTTAGACAAGCAGGCCTGGTAGATGTGCACATTAAGCACTGCCCTGGCAGCACGGGATTCATGTTTCAGAGAGGGAATAGTCAGAGTAGGATAGATAGGTTTTTTTTAAAGGAGAACTCTGCTTTCTCGGCTCCTGAGTTGAGGGCGGTGGAGTTCTCTGACCACTGTATGCTGTCTGTGACTCTGAATGCCTCGGACACTCCACCCAGGGGAAGGGGTACCTGGAAACTGAATTCGGCTCTCCTGGAAGATGTAGAGGTAAGACAATCCTTTGAGGATTTTTTTCAGGCACAGGTTTCTATTCTGGACTTTTGCAGCAGTAAGTCAGAGTGGTGGGAGCTTGTGAAACAAAGGGCGATTGGACTTTTCAAGGCCATAAGTAAGAAGAAGCAGCTTGGTATGTATATTGCCTACCAGCATTTGCGGAGGAAGCTTGATCGTCTTGTCTCGTATGGAGGAGATCCAGGGGAGATCTCGGAGCTAAAGCTTCTTCTTAGGAAGTGTCAATACGACCGGCATGCCTCCTTGGTTCTGGAGAGAGATTATGGGAAATATCACTCGCCTGATCCTTACCAGAACTGTAAGCAAGGCATAGCAGTTAAGACGGTCATAGGTCTGAGGGATAGTACGGGTTCCCTGGTGAAGTCCAGATCAGGGATCCTGGAGATCTTCAGGTCATATTACGCAGACCTTCTGGGAAGAAAGGACCTTAGTCGGGACAGGATGGAAAGCTTTCTGGATTCTACTCCAGGATTGGGAAATGATACATTGCCTTTGATGGATTTGACAGAACCAATTTCAGAGGATGAGGTAGTTCGTGCTATAGAGAAGCTGGCTACCAAAAAGTCGCCTGGGCCAGATGGGTTGACAGCTGAATTTTACAAGTGTTTTAAGTCCATTCTGGCTCCCTTTTTAGCGGAGGTTTATAACAGCTGTTTAGAAGAGGGTTCTCTCCCTCCCTCCATGAGGCAATCCGCTGTGATTCTTCTGTCAAAAGGTAAAGACCCCTCAATAATTGAGAACTGGCGCCCCATCAGTCTTCTCAATGTTGATAGAAAGATCTTGGCGAAGATTCTTTTTTGGCGCTTGTCGTCAGTAGCAGGCGATTTGTTGTCCAATCATCAGCACTGCTCGGTCCAGGGCAGAAGTACCTTTTCAGCTATTTTAGCTGTCCGGGAGGCTTTGGAGCGATGCAGGGCTGCTGGATGGAGAAAGTACTTGCTGGCATTGGATCAGGCGAAGGCTTTTGATCGAGTCAATCATGAGTACCTGTATTTGCTACTTGGTAGATACGGCCTGCAGGGGAGGTTTATTGATTGGGTGAAAACATTATATAAAGGGGCTGAGAGCTTCCCACTTGTTAATGGTTGGGTTGGACGGCCTTTTGAGGTTGGCTCTGGTGTGCGCCAGGGGTGTCCTTTGAGCCCCCTGCTATATGTATTCGCAATCGACCCCTTCATAAGAAGGTTAGAGAGTGGATCGTTGTGTGGGGTGCCTTTGGGCATTGCTGGTGTGCCGCCTTTGAAGGTCGTGGCCTATGCCGATGATGTGTCTGTTATTATCTCTGGGATGGAGGAGGCGCAGGAGGTGGTCTCTGTGATAGAGCAGTACACTGAGGCTTCTGGCTCTAAAATCAATCATGAAAAGAGTGAAGTTTTCTGGATGGGTGAGGAGGGTGAAAGCTTCGAACTTCCGGATGCCTTCCCAGAGCCCCAGCAGGAAATCAAAGTGTTGGGCATCAAATTTGGTCCTGGTGACTATGGTCATCGAAATTGGGAAAGCAGGTTGTTGAATGCCAATGCCAAGGTGACAAGCTGGAAGAAATGGAAACTTTCCTTGAGGGAAAGGGTTGACTTGATTAAAACTTACCTGATCCCAATCTTTTTATATGTCAGCTTTGTCTGTATCTTGCCGGAATCTCTCTATGCAAGGGTGTACAGCTGCTTTTTCCAACTGTTATGGGGAAATAGGCTGAACCTGATCAAACGCAATGTAACTTACCTGTCCAGGCAAGAGGGTGGTCTAGGAATGGTCAACCCTATAGTTTTCTTTTCTCTGCTTTTTTTAAAGTATAATCTTGGTAATATGTTAGCAGAGACCCCGCCGGGATGGGTGGGTATTTTTCAATCTTGGTTTAGGCCTTTTCTGCGATGCTGGGAAGATGGCGGGCCAGTGAAAAGTCTGAGAGTCCGACATGGCAAGCTTCCGGCTTATGTTGCCCCGTGTCTGAAAATACTTAGGCAGTGGCAGGTGACAGTGGGGGATATCAAGTCCCTCCCCAGAAAGCTTCTGGAGAAGAGGATTTTGGGCTCTGCTTTCAGTGTGTCGCTGACCTTAAGGGATTGCCCAGGCCCCGTAATGAGGGAGGGGTTGCGTTTAATTAACTTAGGAAGAATCCCTTTGAAGTTTAGGGATCAAGCCTGGCTCGCTTTCCATGGAAGGCTCTATGTGAGAGGGAACCTGAAGCATCGCCCTGTGGATGATCGGGATTGTCCTAGAGCGGAGTGTGTTGGTAAAGTGGAGTCTATGGACCACTTTTTGCTCCAGTGTCCCTTTAACATAGAGGTGTATAAAAATGTGGGGAGGGCTCTAGGCATCCCCTTTCTCTATCGCATGAGTTATGCGGAGTGGGTGTACGGGGCATTCCCGACTCGCTGGGATTTTGATTTGGATACACTTTTTCTAGTTAGTATAGTTGTCCGTTACTTCACGTGGAATGCACGGTGCCAGATTACCCTGCGGAAGAAAGTCCTCCCTGTCGAGGTGGTGGTGTACGATATTCTTGGTGAGGTTGGGAAGATTCGGGGTCTTGAGAAGGGCAGGGAGCCTCGAGCGGTCTGGATAAGGGCGTGGAGGAATATCAGACCTGCTTTTGGTGAACTGTCCATCTCTGGGTGAAAAGCTTTTTTCCTATGCTATTTCTTTCACGCCCTTAGCTTTTGTTGGTTAATATCTTCATTTTTTGAAGAGGGGCTGCATGCATAATGGGAGTGGTTTTTGTTTCTTGACCTCGCAGGTTTGATGTCTGGTGTGGTGGTGTGAGTCTTATTAAGATTATTTTTCCCGGTAATGATGTGTTTCATGATGTGAGTTTTGTTTTTGCTGTAAAGGCAGTCTTTATTTGAGAGCAGAATTTGCTATGTATTTTTTTTTCCCCTTTTCATGTAAATATGTATATATTTATTTATGTATATTGATTTTATGCTTATTGATTGCATGACTTTTAATAAACAAAATTGGGAAGAATGTCCCTTACATTGGTGGTCATTGGGAAGAATGTTCCTTACATTGGTGGTCAGTGGAAAGAATGTCCCTTACATTGGTGGTCAGTGGAAAGAATGTCCCTTACATTGGTGGTCAGTGGGAAGAATGTTCCTTACATTGGTGATCAGTGGGAAGAATGTTCCTTACATTGGTGGTCAGTGGGAGGAGCACAAGTGAGCTGCCCATACTATAGTTGAGCGCCCCCGGCATGCGCAGTAGTAAGGCCTGACATGTTTGCTATCTAGTTACTCGACTCGACAATGGATTCCAATGGCAGAGTTCACACCAGTGCGTTCCGGTTCCCGAAACAAAAGTAGTACATGCTGCGTTATTTCTGCACTGAACTGTACTGGAAGGTAGTAAAACGCACCAAAACCGCACCAGGACACACATGTCCTTATTTAGGGCACTTTTGATGAATCCTGGTGCATTTTTGAAGCATTTAAGGGCCGGTTCACACCACATGCAGTCCAGTGCATTTTTTTTCCTGCATTAAAAACGCACAGATAGTAGGTTATGTGGTTTCTGATGGCATTGTTCACACCAGTGCCCTCAGTTTCAGTGCGTTCCAGTTCCAGAAAAAAATAATTGCATTTTTTGCGTGTTACGGTGCATTTTGGAAGCGTTTAAGGGGCCGATTCACACCACATGCAGTCCAGTGCGTTTTTTTTTTCTGCATCAAAAACGCACAAATAGCAGGTTTTATGGCTTCCAATGGCACAGGTTACCCTAGTGCGTTTCAGTTCCCGAAAAACAACAGAAGAACCTGCAGCATTTTTTCTGCACTGGACTGTACTGGAACGAGGTAAAACGCATTAAAACCGTACCGGAACAAACATCCTTATTTAGGGCTCTTTCACACCATAGAAATGCGTTCTGGATGCATTTTTGTATGCATGTTTTTGATGCGTTTTGGTGCATTTTTTCCCCCTGTTTTTCTCCTTACCCTAAATATGGACAAGTGCGTGCATTTGTGCTAGGAGAGGAATTTTTTTTGTTTTGGTGGGGGGGGGGGGGGGGATTTGTGCTAGTAGGAATGATTGGGGGGCGTTTGTGCTAGGAGGGTGATATTTTTTTTGGGGGGGGGGTGGGGGTTTGTGCTTGAATTGGGGATGGGGATTTGTGCTAGTAGGAATGATTGGGGGGCATTTGTGCTAAGAGGGAATTTTTTTTTTTAGGGGGTGGGGGGGGGGATTTGTGCTAGGATAGGGGATGGGAATTTGTGCTAGTAGGAATGATTTGGGGGGGGGGGGCATTTGTGCTATGAGGGGGGGGGGGTTGAGCTAGGATAGGGGATGGGGATTTGTGCTAGTAGGAATGATTGGGGGGGGGGGCATTTGTGCTAGGAGGGGGGGTTTGAGCTAGGATAGGGGATGGGGCTTTGTGCTAGGAGGGGGGCGTTGAGCTAGGATAGGGGATGGGGATTGTGCTAGTAGGAATGATTGGGGGGGGGGGCATTTGTGCTATGAGGGGGGGGGGGTTGAGCTAGGATAGGGGATGGGGATTTGTGCTAGTAGGAATGATTGGGGGGGGGGGCATTTGTGCTAGGAGGGGGGGTTTGAGCTAGGATAGGGGATGGGGATTTGTGCTAGGAGGGGGGCGTTGAGCTAGGATAGGGGATGGGGATTGTGCTAGTAGGAAACATTACATTGGGGGGCATTTGTGCTAGGAGGGGAATTTTTTTTGTTTTGGTGGGGGGGGGGGGGATTTGTGCTAGTAGGAATGATTGGGGGGCGTTTGTGCTAAGAGGGGAAAGGGGTAGAGGATCTGTGTCGGGAAGGGGGAACTTTTTGAGGGGGGAAAGAGAGGATTTCAGCTAAGCATGCACATCAATTTTTATTTTTATTTTTTTTGGGGGGGGGGGGGGTTTGACACATAATGCTCAGACATCTTGGGGGGGAGGGGGGGGCGCCATTTGGCATTGACCTTCTCCTGGCACTGAATCTGGCAAGATCTCAGGAGTGTCTATCTGTCTCAAAATATGATATAAAATGCATTGGGGAAAAATGGTGAGCGACGGGGTAATTGTCAGTCAAACTATCAAAGCACTAAACTGAAAAAAAACGGCCCGGTAATGAGGAGGAATATACAGACCGGTACTCAGCTGGTTAATAGAGTGGGGAAGGGTTAGATTGTCTTTCAGCTTTATCTTTTATTGTCTTTGTCTCGGCTGCAGAGGACAAATCAATGAAAGAGGACATGACAGGAATATCTCTCCAAAGGGGATAGACGCAGCAATACACATTTATTAGTAGAATGAGGGAGAGCTAAAGACTGCCAATAGGCTTTGGGCATTCCGGTATTTTTACACCGTAATCCTAAAGTAGACTTCCACTCTCGTGTACAACTTTATGTCATGTTGCCCCCTCCCCCACCATAAGACTTACGCCAATATTTATCAAAAATTCTGAATTTTTTTGCTAAAAAATTATTAATAATCCCTTAAACATGATATATTTTCTAAAAGCAGAATAAATATTTTTTTTTTTTATTTTATGTTACGCGATAGTTGCAGATATTTAGGGAGGGGGGGGGGGAATAAATTTTATTGCACACAAACACGAATTAAAATCCATTTTAAAAAATTCTGAAAGCAGAATAAAATGGTGGCCATTTTTTTTTTTTTTTTTTTATGTTACGTGATACAGTGCCTTGCGAAAGTATTCGGCCCCCTCGAACTTTGCGACCTTTTGCCACATTTCAGGCTTCAAACATAACTGTAATTTTTTGTGAAGAATCAACAAGTGGGACACAATCATGAAGTGGAACGAAATTTATTGGATATTTCACACTTTTTTAACAAATAAAAAAACTAAAAAATTGGGGCGTGCAAAATTATTCAGCCCCCTTAAGTTAATACTTTGTAGCGCCACCTTTTGCTGCGATTACAGCTGTAAGTCGCTTGGGGTATGTCTCTATCAGTTTTGCACATCGAAAGACTGAAATGTTTGCCCATTCCTCCTTGCAAAACAGCTCGAGCTCAGTGAGGTTGGATGGAGAGCGTTTGTGAACAGCAGTTTTCAGTTCTTTCCACAGAAAGAAGTGCTTTGATAGTTTGACTGACAATTACCCCGTCGCTCACCATTTTTCCCCAATGCATTTTATATCATATTTTGAGACAGATAGACACTCCTGAGATCTTGCCAGATTCAGTGCCAGGAGAAGGTCAATGCCAAATGGCGCCCCCCCTCCCCCCCAAGATGTCTGAGCATTATGTGTCAAACCCCCCCCCCAAAAAAAAAAATAAAAATTGATGTGCATGCTTAGCTGAAATCCTCTCTTTCCCCCCTCAAAAAGTTCCCCCTTCCCGACACAGATCCTCTACCCCTTTCCCCTCTTAGCACAAACGCCCCCCAATTATTCCTACTAGCACAAATCCCCCCCCCCCCACCAAAACAAAAAAAATTCCCCTCCTAGCACAAATGCCCCCAATGTAATGTTTCCTACTAGCACAATCCCCATCCCCTATCCTAGCTCAAACCCCCCCTCCTAGCACAAATGCCCCCCCCCAATCATTCCTACTAGCACAAATCCCCATCCCCTATCCTAGCACAAATTCTCCCCCTACTAGCACAAATCCCCATCCCCTATCCTAGCTCAAACCCCCCCCCTCATAGCACAAATGCCCCCCCCAATCATTCCTACTAGCACAAATTCCCATCCCCTATCCTAGCACAAATCCCCCCTCCCCCACCCCCTAAAAAAAAAAATTCCCTCTTAGCACAAATGCCCCCCAATCATTCCTACTAGCACAAATCCCCATCCCCAATTCGAGCACAAACCCCCACCCCCCCCAAAAAAAAAATATCACCCTCCTAGCACAAATGCCCCCCCCCCCATTCATTCCTACTAGCACAACCCCCCCTCCTAGAACAAATTCCCCCTGATCATTCCTACAAGCACAAATACCCATCCCCTATCCTAGCACAAATGCCCCCAATCATTCCTACTAGCACAAATCCCCATCCCCCATCCTACCCCAAATCCCCCCCCCCCAAAAAAAAAAAAATTCCCCCCTAGCACAAATGCCCCCCAATCATTGCTACTAGCACAGATTCCCATCCCCTATCCTAGCACAAATCACCCCCACTCCTAGCACAAATGCCCACCCCCTACTCATTCCTATTAGCACAAACCCCCATCCTATATCCTAGCACAAATCCTCTGATTGGACAGAAGAGCCCCGGATAGGCATTGGCGACAGTAGGACAGGGACCTCCTTCCACTATCTGTAGAAGTGATCGAGTGGCTGTATAGCTGCAGGATCATCCTGGTACAACCACTTAAATGGCAGCAGATCATATGACGTTCACCCAGGGGGAAGTGGTTAATGTGTATGGCTAGTCTAAAAAAGTTGAAAGAAACGTATTGGATAACAAGTGTTTTGTAAGGGAATTATTGGCCCATGGTCCTATAAGGACCTGTGGTGTATTTTTGGCTTTATGCTGCCCTAGGCAAGACTAAAATCGAGCCCCCCCCCCCATCTAAATTTGACCCACCCCTTCATCTGTAAACCCCACCCCTTCCTTTTTAGGCTCCACCTCTTCCTATTAGAGCTCTATTATAGAGGTATATATATAGAGGTGAGAGAGACAGGGGGATGAGAGAGAGAGGGAGGGGTGAGATAAAGAGGGGAGGCTGAGAGAGAGAAAGGGGGGGTTAGAGAGAGAGGGGGGAGAGAGAGGGGGGGGTAAGAGAGAGAGGGGTGAGAGAGAGATAGGGGGTACGAGAGGTAGGGGGTGAGAGAGAGAGGGGTGAGAGAGAGATAGGGGGTTAGAGAGAGAGGGGTGAGAGAGAGATAGGGGGTGAGAGAGAGGGGGGTGAGAGAGAGAGAATGGGGTGAGAGAGAGGGGGGTGAGAGAGAGGGGGGTGAGAGAAAGGGGGGTAAGAGAGAGAGGGGTGAGAGAGATAGGGGGTAAGAGAGAGAGGGGTGAGAGAGAGATAGGGGGTGAGAGAGATAGGGGGTGATAGAGAGGGGGGGTTAGAGAGGGGGTGAGAGAAAGGGGGGAGAGAGGGGGTAAGAGAGATATGGGTGAGAGAGAGAGAGGGGGAGAGAGATAGGGGGTGAGAGAGAGAGGGGGGGGAGAGAGAGAGGAGGGAGAGAGAAAGAGAGGGGGTGAGAGAGATAGGGGGGTGAGACAGAGAGGGGGGTAAGAGAGAGAGAGAAGGGGGTAAGAGAGGGGGTAGAAAAGAGAGAGGGGGTAACAGAAAGTAGGGGTGACAGTGAGGGGGTGTGAGGAGGGGTTAGAGGGGGGGGGCGAGAGAGGGGGGGTTGAGAATGAGAGGGGGTGAGATAGGGGGTGAGAGAGAGGGAGGGGGGAAAGAGGTAAGGGGAGAGAGAGATGGGGGTGAGAAAGAGAGGGGGGAGATGAGGGGGTGAGAGAGGGAGGAAGGGAGTGAGCTTGGCTCCCCTATCCCCCCATACTACACCAGGAGCTTCTCTTATCCCCCTCCCAAAAATATTTACACCAGACTCTCACCTTCCCGCAGCCCGCTGGCTCCTTTTTACCAGCTGTGTGTAGTGAGGTTGCCAGGGCACAATCATAGCCTGGGACTCCGGCCTGCTCTGCCAAGTTTTTTCCCGGGATTGGGGGCTACAGCCACCACTGCCTCCTGCTTCCGCTTTGCTCCCCTGTCACACAGGTTCCGACTGCACCCCCGTAGTGACGCCGCTGCTGTTATTGTCCCTTTTGCCTGGGGGCGTCGCCGCCCCCCCTGAAAAATACCACTCTAGGCAAATGCCTTGATTGCCTTGAGGTAGATACACCCCTGATAAGGACAGTAGATCTCCATACAAGTTGGACAGGAAACTTTACCTCTCGAAGATGTCCTCAATGTAGGTAGACCCAACTATATCTCATCTCTGTTGAATGAGTTAAGTGCGTTGGTGATGGGTATAGTCTTGATCAGGGGGGGGGTACACAATATAAGACCCCCAAAATTAACCCCTCAAGATGACATTGAAGAATCTCCTAATATCCCTTTTCTTGATTAAACAATTTTGAGGAATGGTTTGAGAATTGTTCATCTGACCGAGAGGGACTTTTTTTTTTTTTCCATGCCTTTCATACTTTCTCGAGATCAACTACTTCCAACCTCTCGAAACATTTTTTCCATATTATATCAACTGAGATCCTGGAATTGCTACATTCAGATCATGTACCCCCCCATTGCTGACACTGAAGGTCTCCAAGGGGAAGGCCCAAAATAGAAATTGGAGAATCCGAGTTTCCTTAGCAGTCCCAAGTTTATAGAGGAACTGGGAAAATACGTGGGAAGGAGGACAAGTGATCTTCTACTGGAAACCCATCAAGATTCGGGGAAATGTGTAAAGCTGTGGAAATGGGTCATAGACTTAAAGTGGTATTAAACCCAAAAGGAAACATTTATTATATTGCAGCTTACCAATCCTTAGATGTGACGGCTGGATTTGTTTTCTTTTTTAGGACTTCTTTCCTTTATTTTCACCTGGTGATCCAGCCAGTAAATCTGTTGTTTTTCAACAGACTAGGTAGAAGCTTGAGGGAACATGGAAGAAATGGGGAGGATCTAGCAAGTTCCGGGACAAGGTCACCTGGAGCCCAGGGCAAACATGCCAAACTGCGCCCCCCCCCAAAGATGTATGAGCACTATGGGTCAGCAAGAATCCTCCCCGCCAAAAATTGGGCACTAATTTGCATGACTACCCCCCCCAAGAATAAATAGTTCCTCTTCCCAGTAAAAATCCCCCCTGCATGAATCTCTGCCCCATTCATCCCCAAATTCCCCCAGCGCAACTCCCCCCAAAAAAATAATCATCCCTCCTAGCACAAATCCTCCACCCCTCAAGTTCTCCCCCTCCCCCCAAGTGTACCTTCTCCCCCTCCTACTCCAAGTCCCCCTCATAGCACAAATACCCCATCCCCCTCCTAGCATAAATCCCCCCCAAGAAAAAAAATCTCCTCCTAGCCCTCCCTTATCTTTCATATTACCCCTTCTAGCACAACCCCCACAAATCAACACCACCTAGCACAAATCCTCTTCTCCCATCTCCCTCCTAACACAAATCACCCCTGAATTGTCACTCCTAGCACACACACCCCAAATTTTCCCTCCTAGAACAACTCTTACCCACTCCTTCCAACACAATTCCCCTCCCCCTCAATCTCCTTGCAGTGTCCCACCTCTCGTGATATCACAGGGCCCAGGACAGCTGTCCCTCCTGCCCACCCCTTGTCCCAGCCCTGGGTCTAGCTAGAACTGAACTAACTAGAAATAAACGGGAGGGGAGGACAGAGGAATAAACCAAAATCACATAGAAAACCTGTTGTAGTGGCCCAAAACCTCCACTAGATGTCATCATATTAATGAACAATAATATTGCCCATGCTATCACAAATGTTGTTCATGCCTTGCGATAGCAATAAAGTTGATAAAAAAAAAAATAAGATATAGTGTAGAATTAAAACAAATAAATAAAAATGTAAAAACATTTTTAAAGCACCTCAGTCCCCCCCGTGCTCACGCGCAAAGGCGAATGCGCATGCGCGCTCATACTTACACAGTGATCAAACCACACATGTGAGGTATCACCGCGACCGCCAGAACGAGAGCAGTAATTCTAGCAGCAGAACTTACAGAATCTGCAGGGAATAAAGTAATTATTTTCCCCACTGTATGCTGAGTTAATTTTGCCGAACTGGCTATGAGTGGCAGTCAAAGTTGAAGATTTGGGTCACCAGTATTCACATTTTTAGGCATACTCTGTGTTGGCTACCTCAGCCCCAGCAGTCTCCATCACCAAAAAAAATGATTGACTTTTGTTCAACGGAGCAGGGCCACCCAATGAGCGAATGTTGGGAGGTTCCTCAGGAATTTCATAATATATGTAATATTTAGAAGGACTTCTTCGACATCGTTGAAGTTTATCTGGCAAAACCAGACAACTGTCTTTGACATATCTAACACCACCAGAGATATATACAGCGTGTAATGTTTCCACTTATTGGATGATTGTATCCTTAAAGGGGCTCATCGTTTGACCTCTTTGGATAAATTG
Organism: Pelophylax lessonae; assembly: GCF_965119305.1. Classification (NCBI taxonomy): domain Eukaryota; kingdom Metazoa; phylum Chordata; class Amphibia; order Anura; family Ranidae; genus Pelophylax; species Pelophylax lessonae. The sequence continues at coordinate 289,965,103 of NC_138774.1, forward strand.
GAGTTGATACTTCCAGCTTTGTTTGTGTGGCCTAATGTTCTTCTTTAAAGGATTTGGTGGTAGTTTTCCATAAATGCTAAAGATATTGTTTGAGAAGACTTAAAGAAATATCAGGCATTCCAAGTGGTTGTTCTCCAATAATGCTAAAGATTTTGCTGAAGAAGACTACCTCCTTGGATACATTGGAGTTGATGCTTCAAGCTTTGAGTGTGGCTTAATGTTCCTCTAAAGGATTTGGTGGTAGTTTTCCATAAATGCTGAAGATATTGTTTAAGAAGACCTAAAGAAATATTGGGCATTCCAAGTGGTTGCTCTCCATAAATGCTGATGGGAGCAGTTGGGATTCTGAGAAGACTTTTTACCCCGCAGTTGGTGGAGCACCCAGGAATTTCATAATATATGTAATATTCAGAATGACTTTTTCTTCAACATCTTTAAAGCTTATCTGGTAAATCCAGACAACTGTCTTTGACATATCTAACACCACCATAACCATATACAGCGTGTAATGATTCCACTTTATCCTGGTTTTCAGGGGCTTATCGTTTGACCTCCTTGGATACATTGGAGTTGATACTTCAAGCTTTGGTTGTGTGGCTTAATGTTCTTCTAAAGGATTCGGTGGTAGTTTTCCGTAAATGCTGAAGATATGGTTTGAGAAGATCTAAATAAATATTTGGCATTCCAAGTGGTTGTTCTCCATAAATGCTAAAGATATTGTTTGAGAAGACCTAAAGAAATATTGGGCATTCCAAGTGGTTGTTCTCCATAAATGCTTATCGGAGCAGTTAGAAGTCTGAGAAGACTTGTTACCCCACAGATGGTGGAGCACCCAGAAATTTCATAATATATGTAATGTTCAGAATGACTCCTCCTTCAACATCTCTAAAGCTTATCTCGTAAAACCAGACAACTGTCTTTGATGTATCTAACACCACCATAACCATATACAGAGTGTAATGTTTCCACTTTATCCCGATTTTCAGGGGCTTATCGTTTGACCTCCTTGGAAACATTGGAGTTGATACTTCAAGCTTTGGTTGTGTGGCCTAATGTTCTTCTTTAAAGGATTTAGTGGTAGTTTTCTATAAATGCTTAAGATATTGTTTGGGAAGACTTAAAGAAACATCAGGCATTCCAATTGGTTGTTCTCCACAAATGCTAAAGATATTGCAGGAAAAGACTTAAATAAATATTGGGCATTCCAAGTGGTTGCTCTCCATAAATGCTGATGGGAGCAGTTAGGAGTCTGAGAAGACTTGTTACCCCACAGTTGGTGGAGCACCCAGGAATTTCATAATATATGTAATATTCAGAATGACTCCTTCAACATCTCTAAAGCTTATCTGGTAAAACCAGACAACTGTCTTTGATGTATCGAACACCACCATAACCATATACAGTGTGTAATGTTTCCATTTTATCCCGATTTTCAGGGGCTTATCGTTTGACCTCCTTGGATACATTGGAGTTGATACTTCAAGCTTTGGTTGTGTGGCTTAATGTTCTTCTAGATGATTTGGTGGTAGTTTTCCGTAAATGCTGAAGATATGGTTTGAGAAGATCTAAATAAATATTTGGCATTCCAAGTGGTTGCTCTCCATAAATGCTGATGGGAGCAGTTAGAAGTCTGAGAAGACTTGTTACCCCACAGTTGGTGGAGCACCCATGAATTTCATAATATATGTAATATTCAGAATGACTTCTTCTTTGACATCTTTAAAGTTTATCTGGTAAAAACCAGACAACTGGGTTGACAACTTTGACATATCTAACACCACTATAATCATATACAATGTGTAATATTTCCACTTTATCCTGGTTTGCAGGGGCTCGTTGTTTGACCTCCTTGGAAACATTGGAGTTGATACTTCAAGCCTTGGTTGTGTGGATTAATATTCTTTTAAATGATTTGGTGGTAGTTTTCCATAAATGCTGAAGATATTGTTTGAGAAGACCTAAAGAAATATTAGGCATTCCAAGTGGTTATTCTCCATAAATGCTAAAGATATTGTTTGAGAAGACCTAAAGAATTATTGGGCATTTCAGGTGGTTGCTCTCCATAAATGCTAAAGATATTGTTGGAGAAGACCTAAAACAATATTAGGCATTCTGGGTGGTTGTTCTCAATAAAGGCTAATGCTATTAATTGAGAAAACCTAATGATATACTTGGAATTCCAGGTGATTGTTCTCCATAAATGTTAAGGATATTTGTTGGAGAAGACCCGAAGAAATATTAAGCATTCCAAGTGGTTGTTCTTGATAACTGCTAAAGATATTGTTGGAGAAAACCTAAAGAAACATTGGGAATTCCAAGTGATTGTTTTCCATAAATGCTAAAGATATTGTTGGAGAAGACCTAAAGAAATATTGGGCATTCCAAGGGGTTTTTCTTCATAAATGCTAAAGATATTGTTGGAGAAAACTTAAAGAAACATCGCTTATTCCAAATGATTGTTTTCCATAAATGCTAAAGATATTGTTTGAGAAGACCTAAAGAAATATTAGGCATTTCAGGTGGTCGCTCTCCATAAATGCTAAAGATATTGTTGGAGAAGGCCTAAAAAAATATTAGGTATTCTGGGTGGTTGTTCTCAATAAATTTTAATGCTATTAATTGAGAAGACCTAAAGAAATACTGGGCATTCCAGGTGGTTGTTCTCCATAAATGTTAAGAATATTTGTTGGAGAAGACCTAAAGAAATATCGGGCATTCCAAATGATTGTTCTCCATAAATGCTGAAGACATTTTTAGAGAAGACCTAAAGAAATATTGGGCATTCCAGGTGGTTGTTCTCCATAAATGCTAAAGATATTGTTGGAGAAGACCTAAAGAAATATCGGGCATTCCAAGTGGTTGTTCTTCATAAATGCTAAAGATATTGTTTGACAAGACTTAAAGAAATATGGGGTATTCCAGTATTTTACGTATTTTTATAATAACTACAATTGCACAGGGCTCTATTTTGTACGACTTTCTTCTTTTTTCTTCAAATTGAGGAATGAATAATTGAGAGATATGGTTTGTAGCACTTGGTATGCTTATGGATAGAAATTCATCCATGAAGTGTTAATTGTTTAAGTTCCACGGCTGAAGGCATGAATTTTTAAATTGCCAGGGTGGAGATGTTCAGATGGCATTATATGTGGGTGACAGATGGTGTCAAAAGCCCCATTCTTGTTTAGTGATGGTTGTTCCAGTTTGATGTAGGCAGCCTCGTTCACACCTATTGCAAGGCGTTACATTTCTTTCAGGATGACTAGACAGAGACTCTCCATTGAGAGCACAAGGCAATTAAAGACTTCATTGCCATTCCATGAAAGTGGTTCCATTGTCCATCATTGAAAGCTTTTAACTCAGCCTAGTAAGGGGAAATTGGATTCCGTAAATTGATTATGGGCTTTCTCTATTCTTTGGCTCTTCGTTCTAGTCAGTGATAACTCGCTGGATTGGGGACGGGTGAGTATAAATCTGTCATGGATGGCTGGGGGCTTGAGGGTGGGATACTACTATATAGCTGTTTTAGAGCCTAATTAACTTGTTCGACTTTAGTCCAAGTCAGGTTTAGGGCTCTCCGCACAGACATCTAATTATTGCTGTGTAGAGTTGCGTACATCGTATTGTTTTGTACGCATTTGTGCACAGCATTTTTATAGTCTGTGGGCCCATTTAGACATCTGCGCCCGACAGCATAATGTTCCACTGCGTTTAGCAATTTAAAAAAAAACAGCTGCATCTGGGGCTGTATTTTGGGCCGTATTTTAGGCTATACTCATGTAAATGTTTGTGCTAATGTTTACTTGCGTACAGTGGCAAGCGTATTTGTACCTTATTGGTTGGTAACCCTTCCCACCCAGCATCCTTGGTTGCTAGGATGCAGGTGGGCCCTGGCAGGTAGCATCCTTTGTTGGTAGGATACAGGCCACCACTGAAGGAGGTGGCCCCTGTCACTTAGTGTCCTTGGTTGCTAGGATGCAGACCACCCTTGATGCTGGTGGCCCTTGCCACCTAGTATCCTTGGTTTCTAGGGTGCAGTGTTACCCCTGATGTAGGTGGCTCCTTCCACCTAGTGTCCTTGGATGTTGGATTCAGGCAGCTCCTGACTCTGGTTGTCAATGCCACCTAGCATCCTTGGTTTCTAGGATGCAGGCTCACCCCTGATGTAGGTGGCCCCTTTCACCTAGTGTCCTTGGATGTTTGATTCGGGCAGCTCCTGGCGCTGGTCATCCATACCACATAGCATCCTTGGTTTCTAGGATGCAGGCAACCCTTGCTGTAGGTGGCCCCTTCCATGGATGTCCTTGGATACTAAGATTCTAACAGCTCCTGACGCTGGTCATCAATGCCACCTAGTGTCCTTGGTTGCTAGGTTGCAGGTGGCCCCTGATGCAGGTAGCCCCTGCCAGCTGGTGTCCTTGGTTTCTAGAATGCAGACATACCCCTGATGCAGATGACCCCTGCCAGGTAGTGTCCTTGGTTTCTAGGATGGTGGCTCACCCCCTAATGTGGAGGGCACCTGCCACCAAGTGTCTTTGGTTGCTAGGTTTCAGGTGACCCCTACTAGCTGGTGTCCTTTGTTTCTAAAATGCAAGCTCACCCCTGATATAGGTGGCCCCTGCCAGCTGACGTCCTTGGTTTTTAGGATGCAGGCTCACCCTGATGCAGGTGACACCTGCCACCTAGCGTCTTTGGTTGCTAGGACACAGGTGGCCTATGACACAGGTGACTCCTACCGGCTAGTGTCCTTGGTTGCAAGGTTGCAGGTGGCCCTTGATGCAGGTGACCCCTACCAGCTGGTGTCCTTGGTTTCCAGGATGCAGGCACACCCCTGGTGTAGATGACCCTGCCAGGTAGTGTCCTTGGTTTCTAGGATGGCAGCTCACGCCTAAAGCAGATGGCACCTGCCACCTAGCATCTTTGGTTGCTAGGATGCAGGGGGCCTTTGACGCAGATGGCCCATGCCACCTAGTGCCCTTGGTTGCTAGGTTGCATGTGGCCCCTGATGCAGGTGGCCCCTACTAGCTGGTGTCCTTGGTTTCTAAAATGCAGGCTCACCCCTGATGCAGGTGGCCCCTACTAGCTGGTGTCCTTGGTTTCTAAAATGCAGGCTTGCCCCTGATGCAGGTGGCCCCTGCCAGCTGGTGTCCTTGGTTTGTAGGATGCAGGCTCACCCCGATGCAGGCGACACCTGCCACCCAGTGTCTTTGGTTGCTAGGACACAGGTGGCCTCTGACGCAGATGACCCCTGCCAGCTAGTGTCCTTGGTTGCTGGGATATAGGATACTCCTGATGCTGTTGATCCCTGTCCCCTCATGTCCTTGGTTGCTAGTATGCAGGATTAGTTTCTAGGATGCAGACAACCCCTGCTGTAGGTGGCCCATGTTGATCATTTCTTTTTGCATACTATTGGTTTGGCTCTAGAAACCCAAACCTACATTTTTGGTTAGTCGGCTATAACTCCAGTTATTGTAATTTAAGTGATGTATTTCCTTTTTTTAACCCTATGAATATGTAGGTGGCCCATGCCGCCTAGTATCCTTGGTTGCTAGGTTGCAGGTGGCCCCTGTCAGCTGGTGTCCTTGATTTCTAGGATGCAGACTCACCCCTGATGCAGGTGGCACCTGCCACCTAGCACCTTTGGTTGCTAGGATGCAGGCGACCTCTAAAGCAGGTGACCCCTGCCAGCTAGTGTCCTTGGTAGCTGGGATATAGGATACCCCTGATGCAGGTCACCCCTACCACCTTGTGTTCTTGGTTATCAGGACTCAGGCGGCCCCTGTTACAGGTTGGCCCTGCCTGCTAACATCTTTGGTTGTTTAGAATGCAGGCTACCTCTGATGATGGTGGCCATTTAATAATACCCAATTTTTTTTGTAAAATATAAAAAATACCACCAATGGAACCATAAGTGATGAAGTCCTCATCACTTCTGGGTTCATTTATGACAGTGGAGATGGGGGAACAGATGTTGTCCTTCTCCTCTGTGGGAAGCTGTCCCGGCTGACACCCTGGAGGAACGGGCATCCCGGGAACCACTGCCATGGCGGTCATCAAGTGGTTAAGTAAGAGCAATAAGACCTCTAGCTATGAGAAATGTTTGGAGCTGGTGATCTCTGCCATGGGGGGAGGTGGAGGGGGGGGTGGAGGGGGGATTCTAAGTGCTAACAGGGTGTCTAAACATTTGCACATGCCAAATTTTATGTTTTGTTTTTCCAGTCTGTTAGATTTAGTAAATAGCACAAGCATGTCATGTTTGTGTTTGTTCCATACAGAAGTTGTGTTTGGTTTATTTTCACTTAGAAAATTAGGAAAACATGGAAATTGGTCAGGTCGCCTACAGTGTACGTCTGAGGAGAAGGAAAAGAAAATTAGAACATTTCTGCCCGTAAAAAAGGTTGAAAGTGTGGAAAAATAGCGGTTCATCTGCTCGGAATCCATTGGGCTCCTAGCTACTTGTTTGGGGATGACAACATAGTGCCCCTGATGTACTGAAACCCCAACCAGCATTTTCAAGCCCTGCCTAGTGGACTTCAGAACTCTACCCATCTTCCTTGCCCCTTTCCGTCCCTCTCCGTGGGCATACATTGATTTATATCCCAGCAAAAACAGTGCCGCTGTCTTGACTGCTTTCCCAGTGTGTCTACAGTATTATGTTTATTTCCTTTGAATGTCATCTCCATCTAGTGGCAGTAATGCGGTACTCTCCTGAAATACCTCACTCAGGAAAATACTGCATTATGGTCACTAGATGGAGCTGGTGATTATAATAAATTGGGCACATTACAGTGATTATTTATGGCGGCTGTGTGAATGCTTGAGCCATTAATAAATGGACCCCTGCGTTTAGAAAAAGGGCTCTTGGGAGATGTAGTTCTGGGGGTGTGCCTATACAAATATATATATATATATATATATATATATATATATATATATTTTTTTTTTTTTTTCTTTTTTATATCTTTTTTTCTTGTCTTGGAGTAGGGAAGGTTTAACACCCCCATCTGTCTATATTTAGCCGTCTCTGTCCCGCTGCGTTTAGGAAAAGGGCTCTTGGGAGATGTAGTTCTGGGGGTGTGCCTATGCTATATATTTTTTTTATTTTTTTTTAGTTTTGGAGTAGGGAAGGCTTAACACCCCCATCAGTTTATATTTAGCCGCCTCTGTCCTGCTGCCTGTAGGAAAAGGGCTCTTGGGGGATGTATTTCTGGGAGTGTGCCTATACAAATATATATATATATATATATATATATATATATATATATATATATATGTTTTTTTTCCATCAGTTTATATTTAGCCACCTCTGTCCTGCTACATTTAGGAAAAGAGCTCTTTGGAGATGTAGTTCTGGGGGTGTGCCTATAGATAGATAGATAGATAGATAGATAGATAGATAGATAGATAGATAGATAGATAGATAGATAGATAGATAGATAGATAGATAGATAGATAGATAGATAGATAGATAGATAGATAGATAGATAGATAGATAGATAGATAGATAGATAGATAGATAGATAGATAGATAGATAGATAGATAGATAGATAGATAGATAGATAGATAGATAGATAGATTTTTTTTTCTTTTTTTTAAGTTTTGGAGTAGGGAAGGTTTCATACCCCCATCAGTTCATATTTAGCCACCTCTGTCCTGCTACTTTTAGGAAAAGAGCTCTTTGGAGATGTAGTTCTGGGGGTGTGCCTATACAAATATATATTTCATTTTTTTTAGTTTTGGAGTAGGGAAGGTTTAACAACCCCATCAGTTTATATTTAGCCACCTCTGTCCTGCTGCATTTAGGAAAAGGGCTCTTGGAAGATGTAGTTCTGAGGGTGTTCCTATACAAATATATATATATATATATATATATATATATTTATGTATATATAGATGGGTAAATATTTTAGTAATAACAAAGATAAAAATAATGTGTGTGTGTATATATATATATATATATATATATATATATATATGGTATTTATTTGTTTATATTCATATTAAATATTAGTAATTAAATTTAATTTATTAATTTTATTTGATTAATTTATTTTTGTCTTTAATACTATTTATTTAATTTATAATAATGTATTTATCTGAAATATATTTTTATTGATTTATGAGTTTATTTAATTTAATTTTTTTATCTTATTTGTTTAATTTAATGTACTTGATGAAATGTTATTTGTTTACATTCCTATTTGTTAATATTTATTTAATTTTTATTAATGCATTTTTATTTAATCCTTATGTATTTATTTCTATTGATTATTGATTATTTGGTCCCTGTTCACACTGGGGCAACTTGTCAGGCGACTTACCCGCTTGACAAGTCGCGCTCCATTCAGTGCAATGGAACCGTTCTAATCGGAGCGAATCAAGTCGCTCCGACTTACTAAAAGGTTCCTGCACTACTTGGGGGCAACTTCGGAGTGGTTTGCATTGACTTCTATTAGAGAAGTCGTTTGCAAGCCACGCTGAAGTCGCGCTGCACGGGGCGGCTTCAGAGTCGGACGACTTTGAAGCCTCCCCAGTGTGAACCGAGCCTTATATTGATTTATTTGTTTGATAATTTATTTAATTTGATTTATTTACTTTTTTAATTTTATTTATGTATTTTTGTTTAATTTGATGCGTTTATTTTTATTTATTTGTTTGTTTATTTATTACATTTTATTTATTTCATTTTTGATTTATTTATTTATATTTGTATTTAATACTGTTTGTTTAATTTTTGCTTATGTATTTATTTAATGTCATTTATTTTTTTTTTATTTATTTGATTATTTACTCAGATGTATTTATTTGTTAAATTTTGTTTATTTAATTCTATTTATTTATTTATTTAATAGATTGATTGACCTATTTTAGTACTTTGTGTGCCTCTCCTGTAGAATCTCACCATTTACTCTCTACTGTACTCATTTGGTCATGCCCCTTGGTGACACCGAGCCATGGTCCATTTAATACATGTACTTGCACCTACTTTGCGGGAAACTCAACTTTTTAGAGGGGTGTCCACATGCTTTTTTTGGCCATAGAGTAGATGTAATCTAAAACACAGAATTTTCACGCATTTTAAAAAATATTCAAGGGAAAATGTGCGTAAATTGTAATCTTCTCAGTTTTCTCTCCTAATTAAAAAAAATAAATAAATAAAAATTCAGACAAAATCTCTTTTTTTTTTTTAAATTTAGAACCATAAAAATTTGTGGCTCGACTCTGATGTGATGAGGGGGTACTCTGTCATGGTTGGGCTCTAATATGATGGCGGGACTACTGACGATATGGGGTGTAAAAGTGATTCTGATGTAAAAGGGGTCTTTGATGTGATGGGGGGACCTCTGATGTGAAGTTCATTTCATTGAGGCTGTTCTGTGCATCATCTCCTCTCTGGTTTCTCATTGACAAATAACGTTTATGTTTTTACATCTTAGACTGGGGTGCCTCTAATGTATGGGAGGGGAGTCTGATATGAAGGGGAACCTCTGACATGAAGAAGAGACTCTGATGTTATGGAGGGCCTTTGACTTGAAGGGGGCCTCTGATGTAATGGGGGGGACCTCTGATATAATGGGGAGACCGCTGATGTGATGGGGGGGATCTCTGATGTGAAAGGGGGCTCTGATGTGAAGGGGGACCTCTAATGTGATGGGAGGCCTATGACTTGGACTTGGCTCTGATGTGGAGGGGGGACCTCTGATGGGGGGGGGCTCCAGTGGGTTGGGTGGTTCTGATGTGTAGGGGGGACCTCTGATGTGTAGGGGATCTCTGATGTAACGAGAGATCTCTTATGTGAAGGGGGGCTCTGTTGTGGAGGGGGATCTCTGATGTTGACGAAAGCCTATGACTTGAAGTGGGCCCCTGATGTCATGGGGGGCTCTGATATGAAGGGGTGGCCCTGATGTGATTGGGGGGGGGGCCTCTTATGGGAAGGGGAGCTCTGATGTGGAGGGGGGGGCGTATGATGTGGAGTGGGCTCCATTGTGATGAGTGGTTCTGATGTGGAGGGGGAATCTGATGTGATGGGGGGACCTATGATGTGAGGGGGATCTCTGAAGTGAAGGGGAGCTCTGATGTGAAGGGGGCTCCATCGTGATGGGAGGTTCTGATGTGATAGGGGACTTCTGATGTGAAGAGGGGCTCTGATGTGGAGGGGGTCTCTAATGATAAAGGGAGCTTTGATGTGGAGGGGGGATCTCTTATGTGAAGGGAAGCTCTGATATGGAGGGGGATTTCTGATGTAGAGGGGGGAATCTCTTATGTGAAGGGGAGCTCTGATGTGGAGAGGGGGATCTCTGATGTGAAGGGGAGCTCTGATGTGGAGGGGGGAATCTCTGATGGGAAGGGGGCTCCATTGTGCTGGGAGGTTTTGATGTTATGGGGGAACCTCTAAAGTGAAGGGGAGCTCTGATGTGAAGGGGACCTCTGATGTGGAGGGGGGACCTCTGATGTGAAGGGGGCTCCATTGTGCTGGGAGGTTTTGATGTGATGGGGGGACCTCTGATGTGAAGGGGAGCTCTGATGTGGAGGGGGGGACCTCTGATGTGGAGGGGGGACCTCTGATGTGAAGGGGGCTCCACTGTGATGGGATGTTCTGATGTGATAGGGGACCTCTGATCTGAAGAGGGGCTCTGATGTGGAGGGGGTCTCTAATGTTAAAGGGAGCTTTGATGTGGAGGGGGGAATCTCCTATGTGAAGGGGAGCTCTGATGTGATGGGGAACTTCTGATGGGGACGAGGGCTCTGACATGATGGGGGGACCTCTGATGTAGTGAGGGGGGTGTGATGTGATGGGGAGGCTATGACTTGAAGGGGGTCTCTCACATCATGGGTAGCTGTGATGTGATGAAAGAGCTCTGATGTGGAGGGGGGGGGGTCTCTGATGTAATGGGGGGACCTCTGATGTATTGAGAGGCCCTCTGATGTGATGGAGGGACCACTGATGTGATGGGGGGGGGGCTCTGATGTGATAGGGGGACTTTTGATGTGAAGAGGAGACTCTGATATGATGGGGGCCTATGACTTGAAGGGGGCCTCTCACATCATGGGTAGCTCTGATGTGAAGAGGGGGGGCCTCTGATGTGATGGGGGAGGGGGACCTCTGACATGATGGGGGGCCTCTGGGGTGCCTTGAGATTTACAAGTTTGAAGGCGTCCATGACTGAAAAAAAGGTTGACAAAAGCTGCTCTACAGCATGAAAGCGTAAAATCACATTAAATGAAGGGAACTCAATTCCAAATGGGAGAAGAAGAAAAACTCTTCACAACTTGGCCTAGATTCCGGCCCAAGGAGAGAAACATTTATTTTGGAAACAAAAAATAAATCGTAACTTTCATGCCTTGCCTGTGCGTGTTTTCATTCCTTTTTAAGGTAACCAAAACATTAGAATTTTACACATTTAGGCCTCGATCAAACGGGGCAGCCAGGGGGGGTAGTATACCTGGTGGTTGAGACGCATTTTCGACCTACCCCAACCATCCACCAAAACTGTGCCATTGTTGCTGGAGGAGGAAGAACATTGAAATGGCCGTGATCAGGTTTGGCAGGCAGTTTGGCCACCAGACGCAACCCATTTAATTTATTGAGGCTGAGACACAACCACAAGTCAAGCACTTGGCTTGCTGTTGCAGCTCAGTATTTTAAAAGAGAAAGTTCCCATTTATAGTTATCATTTAAGCTTCACAACACACTGTATGAATTTTGGCCGGTTGCTGATAACGTGGGCAAAAATCGAACAGTGGGTGGCCCTGTCAACCCCCGTCCCCATGAACATCCCTCAACTAATAAAGTTGTGTGTTTCAGGTATTGCTGGCTGGAGCTGACTGTTTGTGGCCAATCTTGCTCGTGCCTTTGAATTTTCCAGAAAATTTGACTGCTTCTGGAAGAGTCAATTCCTTAGCACAGGTCCTTACCTCCTTGCACATCATAATCCTCACCTGTTTCTGGAAGTATCTAATTACTGTCTTTTTTGGTCCAATTCCTCCGCCCCTCACTTCCCTATATAATCTTATATTTAGCTGATGATGGAGAAAAGAAAGGAAATACTATAAAGTAGCCTTTCTCAACCATTTTCACCCAGAGGAACCCCTGAAATAATTTTAGATCTAGAAGAACCTTTGCTCAAAACAATTAATCGGAGGTCAGCGGTGAGAATGTCACTTACTTTAGTGGCCAACAGGAAGAATGCTTCTTACATTGGTGGTAGATGGGAAGAATTCTCCTTACATTGGTGGGCAGTGGAAAGAATTCCCTCTACATTGGTGATCAGTGGGAAGAATGCTCCTTACATTGATGATCAGTGGGAAGAATGTTTCTTACATTGGTGTTCAGAGGGAAGAATGCTCCTTACATTGGTGGCCATTGGGAAAAATGCCCCTTACATTGGTGGCCATTGGGAAGAATGCACCTTACATTGGTGGTCAGTGGAAAGAATTCCCTCTACATTGGTGATCAGTGGGAAGATTGTTCATTACATTGGTGGTCAGTGGGAAGAATGTTCCTTACATTGGTTGTCAGTGGGAAGAATGCTCCTTTCATTGGTGGTCAGTGGGAAGAATGCACCTTACATTGGTGGTCAGTGGGAAGAATGCTCCTTTCATTGGTGGTCAGTGGGAAGAATGCACCTTACATTGATGATCAGTGGAAAGAATGTTTCTTACATTGGTTGTCAGAGGGAAGAATGCCCCTTACATTGGTTGTCAGTGGGAAGAATGCCCCTTACATTGGTGGTCAGTGGGAAGAATGTTCCCTACATTGGTGGTCAGTGGGAAGAATGCTCCTTACATTGGTGGCCATTGGGAAAAATGTCCCTTACATTGGTGGCCATTGGGAAGAATGCTTCTTACATGGGTGGTCAATAGAAAGAATGCTCCTTACATTTGTGATCAATGAGAAGAATGCTCCTTACATTGGTGGTCAGTGGGATGAATGTCCCTTACATTGGTAGGCAGTGGTATGAATGTCCATTACATTGATGATCAGTGGGAAGAATGTCCCTTATATTGGTGATCAATGGGAAGAACGCTCCTTACATTGGTCATCAGTGGGAAGAATGTTCCTTACATTGGTGGACAATGGGAAGAATATTCCTTACATTGGTGGCCATTGGGAAGAATGCCCCTTACATTGGTGGCCATTGGGAAGAATGCTACGTACATGGGTGGCCATTGGGAAGAATGCTCCTTACATTTGTGGTCAATGAGAAGAATGGTCCTTAGATTGGTGGTCAGTGGGATGAATGCCCCTTACATTGGTAGTCAGTGGTATGAATGTCCATTACGTTGATGATCAGTGGAAGAATGTCCCTTACATTGGAGGTCAGTGGGAAGAATGCTCCTTATATTGGTGATCAATGGGAAGAATGCTCCTTACATTGGTGAACATTGGGAAGAATATTCCTTACATTGATGATCAGTGGGAGAATTCCACTTTTAATGGACAGCTAAAACAAATTATTGGTTCCTCTCTGCTGTCTCTGCCAATTGGTGTTGGCCCCCGAACTACGCAGGCACCATCAAATGAGAGGTCAATCAACTGAAGCTGAAGGGACCCCAAGCAACCTCTGGAGGAACTTTAGGGTTCCACAGAACCTTGGTTTGAAAATGGCTGTAATGTAGTCTTCTGGAGCCGCCAACACCACATCCAAGATGGCGGCACCCAGCAGCATTCCCAAGGTTTTTCTATGTCTACACAAGGGAGGCTTTTATAGGTAAATAACATGCATAAAGTTCATTAAATACTCTCATAATCTTATGGAAATATTTTTGTTTGAATGGATGGTCTTTGTATACCTAACGATACAAAACCACATTTTTTAGCCCGGTGTTCTTTGCTTGCTGAGTGCTGACCCGATCACCACCAAGAAAAAAAGACCAGTTTGTTTTGTTGGAGCATTGCTCTTCAATCCAGATGCTTGATTTGCACTATAGAGTCCTATACAACCCTATTTTATCGAGGAACTAAGACTCTGTTACCGTTAATCCCCCACTCGTCCACCCCCCCCCCCTTCCCGGACATAGCTTGTGCCACATTGAGCCCAGAGCAGCCCCGGCTTGTCTAAGCGTATTACTTTCCACCTGACAGATAAAAGCTTTTCATATAGATTCTTGGAGAATATCAGCTCTGTGGAGCGTTTGTCTACCGCTTTGATACTTGACAATTAAAGCCAGGAAAGGCTAGGCACGCCCCCCCCCCCCATCCCTACCCCAGCCTGCGCTGTGTGTGCTGTGGCTACGGATTGACCTTGAATTCCCTCTTCTGGATGAAATCACCTCACCTGCCCCCTATTTTCTGTGTTCAGCGTAGAACAGAGCACAGACTGTACACACATCCTCCGCTGTAAGCCAGGCACTGCGGGGTTTGAGATCGACGTGAAATGCTATAGTGCCTGGGCTGGCATTGGGTAGAATGGCATTACTGTGCGTCATATTACTGCCCTCACAGATAGGCATGGCTCCCTTATGCATCCCCCCCCCCAATCCTGCACTTTCATTAATCATCCTTACGAGGCGTTCCAAGGATTACTGCTGGATGAAAGGGATAGACCACATGTTGCGTGGGTAACTTTTTCTTTTTTTCTTTTGAGTGGCAATAAATATTTCCTTTACCATATTACCCTTTACGTCTTTCCATGCATTTTCTTTTCCATGTCTCATAGATTATAGCCTTTCTGAATGTAGTACAGAGTGCAGATTTTTTAAATTTTATTTTATTAAAGTTTGGCCAAATGCTGACCCAAGTATTGCTGCAACATGTAACATTTGTGGTAATATATTTTGAAAGGGATCTCAATGCACCTAGGCCAGGGGGGGTCAACTTCCTTGATATAGTGAGCCTCTAGTGAGGGTCTTGGCATCCTCAAAGGGCACTGCGTTATATTCAGTGAATGTAGTGAGACTAAAAGCTGTCAGAGACTGCAGATGTTCAACAGGAGAAGGCCAGAGACTGCAGATATACAACAGGAGAGGGTCAGAGATATTGGACCTGCTACAAGAGATGGTCAGAGACTTCATACTGCTCCAGGAGATGGTCAGAAACTGCAGACATGCTATAAGAGAGGGACTGAGACTATCTGCGTGCTATAGTAGATGTTCAGAGACTATGGACGTGCTACATGAGATGGGTAGAGACTATGGGCACGGCACAAGAGATGGTCAGAGACTATAGGCATGCTACATGAGATGGGCAGAGACTAGGGGCACACTATAAGAGATAGAGACTATAGGCATGCTACATGAGATGGGCAGAGATTATGGACACGGTACAAGAGATGGTCAGAGACTATAGGCATGCTACAAGAGATGGGCAGAGACTAGGGGGACACTGTAAGAGATAGAGACTGCAGACATGCTACATGAGATGGGCAGAGATTATGGACACGCTACAAGAGATGGTCAAAGCCTATAGGCATGCTACATGGGATGAGCAGAGACCATGGGCATGCTACAAGAGATGGTCAGAGACTATGGGCATGCTACAAGAGATGGTCAGAGACTATGGGCATGCTACAAGAGATGGTCAGAGACTATGGGCATGTTACAAGACATGGTCAGAGACGATGGGCATGTTACAAGAGATGGTCAGAGCCTGCAGGCTTGGTACAAGAAATGATCAGAAACTATGGGCATTATAGAGAAGATGGACAGAGACAATATGCGTGCTACAATAGATGGTCAAAGAATATGGGCATGCTACAAAAGATGGTCAGAGACTATGGACATGCTTCTAGAGATGGTCAGAGCCTGCAGACTTGCTACAAGAGATGGTCAAAGACAATGGACTTGCTACAAGAGATGGTCAGAGACTATGGGCATGCTACAGGAGATGATCAGAGAATATGCGCATGCTACATGAGATGATTAAAGACTATGGGCATGCTACAGGTAATGGTCAGGGACTACACACATGCAACAGGATATGGTCAGACACTGCAGACATACAGTATTATAGGATAGGGTCAAAAACTACAGACTGCTGCAGGGGATGGTCAAAGATTGCAAACATTATGGAGGAGTTATTGGAGACTAGAGACATGCTTCAGGATGGTCATAGGCTGGAGACACATTATATGTTAGAAAACTGTCTGCAGGGGCCCCAACGTCCACACTGTAGGTGCCATAGGACAGCAGAATGTGCACCAGGGATCCAGGCAGAGCAGCACGGTACTTTTGGGATTTAGCAAACCACAATGAACAGATACAGTATGTGCAATGGTGTGGAAATGCACTCCAGGTCGCTCAGGTGTGGACTGGACCTTATGAGTCAAACTCAGAAGCAAATATAATGCAACATGCATTCTGAACCAAGATATTAGAAGTAAGTGCACACACTAAAAAAGTTGATTGCCCAAAAAGTTTATTCAGGGCACATATACTGACAATCCCCACCTGTAGCCGAACCCCTCTGTAGGCCCCCCAACTAACACTGTGTATGTTTACCAAAAATGTAAGCCTTTTATGACCATAGTTTATGTAGTGATGTTCAATATCCCGTTGGTCTTTAGCAAACCTCATTGCAAGGCTTTATTGACCATAGTTCATGTAGTGATGTGCAACATCCAGTTGGTCTTTAGCAAGCCTCAATGCAAGGCTTTTATGACCATAGTTCATGTAGTGATGTGCAACATCCGGTTGGTCTTTAGCAAGCCTCAACGTATACCTTTTATAACCATACTTCATGTAGTGACGTTCAACGTCCAGTTGGACTTTAGCAAACCTAAACATAAGCCTTTAATGACCATAGTTCATTTAGTGATGTTGAACATCCAGTTGTACCTTAGCAAACCTCAAAGTAGGCCTTTCATGACCATAGTTCATGTAGTGATGTTCAACATCCAATCGAACTTTAGCAAAGCTCAGCATAAGCCTTTTACAATCATAGTTCATCTAGTGATGTTCAACATCCAGTTGGACCTTAGTAAGACTCAACATAAGCCTTTTATGACCATAGTTTATGTAGAGATGTTCAACATCCAGCTGGACTTTGGTCATAAATGCCTTACGTTTAGGTATGCTATAGTTCATGTAGTGATGTTCAACATCCAATTGGACTTTAGCAAAGCTCATCATAAGCCTTTTATGACCATAGTTCATGTAGAGATGTTCAACATCCAGTTGGACTTAAGAAAACCTAAACATAAGCCCTATATGACCATAATTAATGTAGTGATGTTGAACATCCAGTTGGACTTTAGCAAACCTAAACATAAGCCTTTAATGACCATAGTTCATGTAGTGATGTTGAACATCCAGTTGAACTTTAGCAAACCTCAAAGTAGGCCTTTAATGACCATAGTTTATGTAGTGATGTTCAACATTCAATCGAACTTTAGCAAAGCTCAACATAAGCCTTTTACGACCATAGTTCATCTAGTGATGTTGAACATCCAGTTGGACTTTAGCATACCTAAATATAAGCCATTTATGACCATAGTTCATGTAGTGATGTTCAAGATTCAGTTAGACTTTAGCGAACCTCAAAGTAGGCCTTTCATGAACATAGTTCAAGAACTGATATTGAACATCCTGTTGGACTTTATCAAACCTAAACGTAAGCCTTTAATGACCATAGTTCATTTAGTGATGTTCAACATCCAGTTGGACTTCACCAACCCTAAAGTAGGCCTTTCATGACCATCGTTCATGTAGTGATGTTCAACATCCAATTGGACTTTAGCAAAGCTCAACATAAGCCTTTTACAACCATAGTTCATGTAGTGATGTTCAACATCCAGTTGGACTTTAGCAAACCTCTAAGTAGGCCTTTCATGACCATAGTTCATATAGTGATGTTCAACATCCAATTGGACTTTAGCAAACCTCAACATAAGCCTTTTATGACCAAAGTTCATGGAGAGATGTTCAACATCCAATTGGACTTTAGCAAAGCTCATCATAAGCCCTTTATGACCATAATTCATGAAGTGATCTTGAACATCCAGTTGGACTTTAGCAAACCTAAACATAAGCCTTTAATGACCATAGTTCATGTAGTGATGTTCAACATCCAGTTGGACTTTAGCAAACCTCAAAGTAGGCCTTTAATGACCATAGTTCATGTAGTGATGTTCAACATCCAATTGAACTTTAGCAAAGCTCAACCTAAGCCTTTTACGACAATAGTTCATGGAGTGATGTTCAACAATCAATTGGACTTTAGCAAAGCTCATCATAAACCTGTTTTGACCATAATTCATGAACTGATATTGAACATCCAGTTGGACTTTAGCAAACCTAAACGTAAGCCTTTAATGACCATAGTTCATGCAGTGATGTTGAACATCCAGTTGAACCTTAGAAAACCTCAAAGTAGGCCTTTCATGACCATCGTTCATGTAGTGATGTTCAACATCCAATCAAACTTTAGCAAAGCTCAACATAAGCCTTTTACAACCATAGTTCATCTAGTGATGTTGAACATTCAGTTAGACTTTAGCAAAGCTCAACCTAAGCCTTTTATGACCATAGTTCATGTAGTGATGTTGAACATCCAGTTGGACTTCAGCAAACCTAAACGTAAGCCTTTAATAAACATAGTTCATGTAGTGATGTTGAACATCCAGTTGAACTTTAGCAAATCTCAAAGTAGGCCTTTTATGACCATAGTTCATGTAGTGATGTTCAACATTCATTCGAACTTTAGCAAAGCTCAACATAAGCCTTTTACAACCATAGTTCATCTAGTGATGTTCAACATCCAGTTAGACTTTAGCAAACCTAAACATAAGCCATTTATGACCATAGTTCAAGAACTGATATTGAACATCCAGTTGGACTTTAGCAAACCTAAACGTAAGCCTTATACAACCATAGTTCATCTAGTGATGTTCAACATCTAGTTGGACTTTAGCAAACCTCAAAGTAGGCCTTTCATGACCATAGTTCATGTAGTGATGGATGTTCAACATCCAATTGAACTTTAGCAAAGCTCAACATAAGCCTTTTATGACCATAGTTCATGTAGTGATGTTGAACATCCAGTTGGTCTTTAGCAAACCTAAGACAGACATTGATGGCATGTTAAATTGACTAGGTTCCTTCTCGTAACTTTCCATGAGCACAACACTCGTTTGGTTCATTTTACTATAAAAGGCATGTTAACATAACTATCATCTTTGTTACAAAAGTCAGCAGATTATTTGGTGTTACAAGTTCTTTGGCACCTGTGTGAGGATTGTTTGGTGTGTCCTTGGCTTTCTTTCACCTTGACAGGAGCCCAACTTTAGGGAGAATAGCAATGGTGCCGAAGTTCTCCCAGCTACCTACCTAACTGTGGATTAATGAAGGCACAAGTCTTAGAAATTCTATTGCAACCCATTCCAGTCTTATGAGTGGCAAAAACTGATCTCATGAGATCTATGATATCTCTCATTGGGCCATCGTGTAGGTTGTAAAGGGCAAGCAAGGAGGTTGGGGGATTTCTTGTACAAGGGGGCATGTCAAACTCTCTCCTGAATTGCCTGACTATATACTGTGTATATATATATATATATATATATATATATATACACACGCACACAGAGAGACAGGGAGAGAAAGACGGGGATAGAGAGAGATTCGCAGTGGTATACTTATGTATATATTTTGACAAAATAGATTTTGCACCAAAATTACCAATTTCAACACTTGAAAACTGAATTTCTCAATTTTGCTCATTAACCGCTTGCCGACCGCCGCACGACTATTTACTGTGGCGGTCAGTCCCTCACAGGCAGAGCGACGTAGTACTACGTCGCTAGCCTATAAGGGTCTAGGGAGCAGGTGCGCGCTCCCGCGTGGTCACGGACCCCTCCGCGCGTGTGACCGGTGGACCGATTTTTGCTGGTCACTCAGCGATCATCGGTGCAGAGGGAGAAAGGCAGGCGGCTAATGTAAACAAGCCGCCTGTCATTCTCCCCTGTGTAGGAACAGTGATCATACAGTTCTACTATGTAGGACCGTTGATCACTGTTCCTACACCTCAAGCCACAGCCAATCACAGTTAGAATCACGCCCCTAGGACACACTTAACCCCTCCCTCTCAAAAAAGTTAACCCCTTCACTGCCAGTGTCATTTTACAGTAACAGTGCATATGTATAGCACTGATTACTGTAGAAATGTCACTGGTAACCCCAAAAGTGTAAAAAATGTCAGTCAAGGGTCCGATCTGTCCGCCGCAATGTCGCAGTACCGCAAAAAAAATCGCAGATCGCCGGCATTACGCGTTAAAAAAAAACAACAAAAATGACAGAAATCTTTCCCTTAGTTAGCAAACGCAATAACTTTTGCGCAAACCAATCAAAATACGCTTTTTGCAATTTTTTTTTACCAAACATATGTAGCATAAAACAAATTGGCCGAAAATGTTAAAAAATTTTGATTTTTACATTTTTTTTTGGGAATTTCATATAAAAAAATGTGAAAAATATTGTTATTTTTGCAAAATTGACGCTCTTTTTTTTGTTTATAGCGCATGATCAAAAAATCGCACAGGTGATCAAATACCACCAAAAGAAAGCTCTGCTTGTGGGAAAAAAAGGACGCCAAATTCGTTTAGGTACAGCATTGCACGACCGCGCAATTGTCCGTTAAAATCACGCAGTGCCGAATCGCAAAAAAAACCCTGGTCGGAATGGGGGTCAAATCTTCCGGGGCTTAAGTGGTTAAATAGCTTCAGCAAATGTTACAATTAGCACGTTTTTGTTTTTTGATTTTTTA
Organism: Pelophylax lessonae; assembly: GCF_965119305.1. Lineage (NCBI taxonomy): Eukaryota > Metazoa > Chordata > Amphibia > Anura > Ranidae > Pelophylax > Pelophylax lessonae. Next base: position 289,985,802 of record NC_138774.1, read on the forward strand.
GAGGGTGAGTTTTTTGGGTGTGTACTTACTATGTTTGTGTTCTTTTTTTATTTCATAGTGTATTTGATCCTCAATTGGTTTTGTTGCTTTACGATTTTTATTTTTATTTTGTTTTCTTTTTTATTGTTGGCAAAGGTCCTAAATAGAAAGACACTTTATAACCCTCATGAGCCATTTAAAGCCCATTGTCCCTAAATTGTCCCGCCTAAATTTAACTTTCTTAGCTGACTCCAATGCAAATTCCTGTTTTTGGGAAATTCAAACTCTTCATTGTACCCCTCCTATACTGTATATATAACAGACATATAGGCTAGATTAAAGCTGACATCATTTTTTGCTTTAGAGGGAAGCTAAATGATTGCTAGACAAAGATCCTGGAAAGGATCAATATTCCTTACAGAAGAGCTTTCCTAAGCTATACATACAGTATCTCATAAAAGTGAGTACACCCCTCACATTTTTGTATTGTACATTAGATAGATAGATAAATTTATATTTTATTATTATATTTATATTATTTATTTCTATATACAGGTAGGTCCATATATACCGTATCTCACAAAAGTGAGTACACCCCTCACATTTTTTTAAATTATTTTATTCTATCTTTTCATGTGACAACACTGAAGAAATGACACTTTGCTACAATGTAAAGTAGTGAGTGTACAGCTTGTATAACAGTGTACATTTGCTGTCCCCTCAAAATAACTCAACACACAGCCATTAATGTCTAAACCGCTGGCAACAAAAGTGAGTACACAATGTCCAAATTGGGCCCAATTAGCCATTTTCCCTCCCCGGTGTCATGTGACTCGTTAGTGTTACAAGGTCTCAGGTGTTAATGGGGAGCAGGTGTGTTCAATTTGGTGTTATCGCTCTCACTCTCTCATACTGGTCACTGGAAGTTCAACATGGCACCTCATGGCAAAGAACTCTCTGAGGATCTGAAAAAAAGAATTGTTGCTCTACATAAAGATGGCCTTGGCTATAAGAAGATTGCCAAGACCCTGAAACTGAGCTGCAGCATGGTGGCCAAGACCATACAGCAGTTTAACAGGACAGGTTCCACTCAGAACAGGCCTTTCCCTGGTCGACCAAAGAAGTTGAGTGCACGTGCTCAGCGTCATATCCAGAGGTTGTCTTTGGGAAATAGATGTATGAGTGCTGCCAGCATTGCTGCAGAGGTTAAAGGGGTGGGGGGTCAGCCTGTCAATGCTCAGACCATACGCCGCACACTGCATCAAATTGGTCTGCATGGCTTTCGTCCCAGAAGTATATATGTGGCGGGCGGTCGGCAAGTAGAACTATAGAAAAAATATTTTTTTTCATTTTTCATAGCGCAAGGAAAGGTTTTAACCCCTGTCAGATTTTTTTCTTTCTTTCTTTTTTTTTGCCCAATGTCCCATTGGGGAGATTTTCCTTCACTTCCTGTCTTATAGCCAAACCGGAAGTGAGAGGAAATCCCTTCAAATGAAGGGTGACGTGACCGGCTGCATCTACAGTAAATGCCTCCTAAACCAGGGATCCTCTAACTACGGCCCTCCAGCTGATGTGGAACTACACATCCCATGAGGCACTGTAAAACACTGACATTTACAGACATGACTAGGCATGATGAGAATTGTAGTTCCTGAACAGCTGGAGGGCCATAGTTTGAAGACCCTTGTCCTAAACGGTGCACGTTTGGGAGATACAGTATTTACAGTACCTATGCCTTATCATAGGCTTAACTATAGGTAAAAATCATGCATGGGAATTTACTACCACTTTAATTTTCTGGCTAAAGTTCTACTTTAAGACCATTGATGAGCTTTGGTTCGTCCGAACCCGGATGTTAGCCGTCATTGGTGGGTAATATAAGGAGGCACTCTGATGGGGAGATTTGATCTAACGACAATGCTGATGGGGACAATTCATTTAATTGATTAGATTTGATTTGGACACAGTTGATGCAAGGTTGACTCTGATGGGGGCTGTTGATGTAAAGTCCACTTTGATGGCAGCAGTTGAGGTAAGGGGAACTCTGATGAGGCATTTGATGTAAGGGAGCACTCTGATGGGAACATATCATGTAAGGCACACTCTGATGGAGAGAATTGATGTAAAAGGGCACTATAATGGTGAAAATTCATATAATGCTACTTTCTGATGGTGATCCAGATCAGAGCCGATGGGGACCATTTCTGTAAGGGAGCACTTTGAAGGGCATCCTGATATAAGGGTGGACCCTGATGGGGTTAAATTATTGATCCACGTAACGGAACCGCGACCCCACAATGTGCTTGTGTGCTTCCGTCAGAATACCGCTTCCTTCAGTCTTGAACATAGATATCAGATATTCTAGCCGCCCCCATACAAAACTAGCCGATAATAGATTGTATAAGATCTGGAACCTTTATTGAACAAACTCACACCGAATATATACCCCACCAGGTCAGGTGCGAGATTACATTATCATATGCAGATGAAATTGTGTACAGAACTATAATTAACATATCTAAAGAACAACCAACACAAACAGTATTCTACTTTCCCACTAGACACTAATAGATGACAGTGATTTAATTAAATTGAGCTAATTAACTAGCAGACTTGCCATCATCGAGCTCATGGAGTACAGTACACCTTATTATAAGTGTAAACACATCCCCACAGTAGACAATAGATGAGTTAATCAGCACAATCAAGGGCCCTCCCAGCATACACCCTATAATGAGCAGAGGTCCCTCACAAACCAGGGCCCATAGTCAGTAGGCAAGAGGCTAGCCTGCAGTCCCCTCCAAAAGCCCCTGTCCTGAGTGAGTTTGTCATAATCCATGAGTCAGTCTGAGAAGGGCAATTGATGTAAGGAAACATGCTGATGGGGCAATTGATGTAAGGGAGTACTCTGATGGACATTCTGATGTAAGGGTGGACCCTGATGGAGACAATTCATTGATCCATGAGTCAGTCTGAGGAGGGCAATTGATGTAAGGGGTACTCTAATGGGGCAATTGATGTAAGGAAACACTCTTATGGGTTAATTGATGTAAGGGAGCACTCTGATGGGACAATTGATGTAAGGGAGCACTCTGATTGGGCAATTGATGTAAGGAAACATGTGGATGGGGCAATTGATGTAAGGGAGTACTCTGATGGACATCCTGATGTAAGGGTGGACCCTGATGGAGACAATTCATTGATCCATGAGTCAGTCTGAGGAGGGCAATGGATTTAAGGGGGCACCCTAATGGGACAATTGATGTAAGGGAGTACTCTGATGAGGACATTTAATGTAAGGGGGGTTCTGATCAAGACATTTGATGTAAGGGGGCACTCTAATCAAGATGTTTGATCTGAAAGGGGGATTCGGAAAGGGACAATTGGTTTAAGGGGGCACACTCATGGGGACGGTTGATGTAAGGTTAATCCTGATGCGGGCATTCGATGCAAAGGGGCACTCTGATGGGAACATTTCATGTAAGGCGTACTCTAATTTGGACAATTGCTATAAGGGGACACTCTGATGGGCATCCTGATGTAAGGGTGGACCTCAATATGGAAAACTGATGTAAGAAGGTACTCTGAGGTGGACAGTTAATGGAGACCCTGATGTATAGGGAGACTCTAAAGAGGACTCTGATAAGGACACTTGATATAAGGAGGCACAGGTTCTCTTTAACCATTTTAATTTAATGACAGCCAAATACATACTGGCGTTCCCCTTTCACTGGTGCACTGCTTCTGCATTACCTGTCAGATGGTACTTCTGGGTCATGACTTCTGGTACAGAAGCATGCCAACCTTGTGTCCCCCCCCCCCAACATTTTTACTACCCCTCCAGATCAGATAGGCTACATCAGTGGTTCTCAACCAGGGTTCTGTGGAACCCTAGAGTTCCTCCAGAGGTTGCTAGGGGTTCCTTGAGCAATGAGCAATTTCCACCTCTCAGATAAGTTCCCCCTGATCTGACACCATTGATCGTTTTAGCTATCCGGAAGAAGGTGATCCTTCCCAATGTCCACAAATGTAAGGATCATTCATCCCACTGACCATCACACTAATGTATCATGAGTTGTAGGTATAGTCATTTTTAGCAGGGGTTCCCTGAAACCAGAAAATTATTTCAAGGGTTCCTCTGTGTTGAAAAGGTTGAGAAAGGCTGGCCTAGATTCATCCCTGTATTTACATATAGTGGCATTCATTCTGCAAATAACTGTTACAAATAAAGAAGTTTAGGATGTAATTTTGTTTTATAAAGATTTTCACTTTCGATGTTTTATGAATTATTTTGTATCCTAGAGTATATAGTTGTAATAATTTTACATGAGCATATTAGGATAGATCTTATTACTTATCCATGGCAGTGGACTCTGTTGGAATCTACGCGTGTGCCATGCAGTAGGGGGATTCAGAACACAAACGTTCTTCATTATTTTGGAGGCTCTTTGTGAGTTAACAGGGAAACAAATGCAGTTATACATTATCCACTGATTGAATAATCTTTACGATGACGCACCATACATTATTTTGAGAAAACAATAGCCTTGGCCCCGGTGTCTGCTTGTCCATGGGTTATGTGTTTCTCTGGTGTATCATGTTTGGACTTAGGTAATCACATTACTTAGTGAACACACTGATTTCTTTGAACATTGAAAGTGCCTCTCCAGGAAAAAAATCAAAAACTCTGTTTTGCGAGCCTACCATAATTCCAGTTCATTCAAAGCAGGCTCTTATACATTAGCCCTATGTAACATTAATAAATTATCTTGTGAGTCTACTGTTTACAAGCTTATGGTTTTAGTTCTGCTTCTGGCCCAACAACGCTTTATTGATGACTTAATTCTCTGGCATTGTCAGGTCCCACTCATTATCTATGTGAAAACTCTGTTTACCTTGGGTGATTGCTTCACTGCACATTCACTGGAATTCTAAGACTCCTCCCCACCTTTTGCCTTCACATAGCATCCTATGGGTTCATTGGAACCCATGGAACCCTGGTTAAGAAACACTGGCCTAGGCAATGTCACTTGACCAACATTAGTGGTCAGTTTAGCAGTGACCCTTGACATTAGCAGGTAGTGGAAAATTGCCCCCTTGCATTGATCTTCAATGTAGGTGAAAGATCAGACCACTATTGCTCACTGCCCAATGGCAACATTAAGAAAAACCCAAGGATTCCATGGAACCCTGGTTGAGAAACACTGGCCTAGGCAAAGTCACTTGACCAACATTAGTGGTCAGTTTAGCAATGACCCTTGACATTGGCAGTTAGTGGAAAATTGCCCTCTTGAATTGATCTTTAGTGTAGGTGAAAGATCAGACCACTATTGCTCACTGCCCAAGGAACCAATGGCAACATTAAGAAAAACCCAAGGATTTCATGGAACCCTGGTTGAGAAACACTGGCCTAGGCAAAGTCACTTGACCAACATTAGTTGTCGGTTTAGCAATGACCCTTGACATTGGCAGTTAGTGGAAAATTGCCCCCTTGCATTGATCTTCAGTGTAGGGGAAAGATCAGACCACTATTGCTCACTGCCCAAGGAACACATGGTGAGCTTAAGAAGAACCCAAGTATTCCATGGAACCCTGGTTGAGAAACACTGGCCTAGGCAAATTCACTTGACCAACATTAGTAATCAATGTAGAAGTGCCCCCTGACATTAGCAGTTATTGGAAAATTGTCCCCTTGCATTAATGTTCAGTGTAGGTGAAAGATCAGTCTACCATTGCTCACTGCCCAGGGATTACACAGGAACCTTAAGAAGAACCCAAGGATTCCATGGAACCATGGTTGAGAAACACTGGCCTAGGTAAAGTCACTTGACCAACATTAGTGGTCAGTGTAGAAGTGACCTATTACATTAATGGTTAATGCAAAATTGCCCCCTTGCATTGATGTTCAGTATACGTAAAACATCAATCCACCATTACTCACTGCCCAAGAATCCCATAGCAACCTTATAGAACCCCGGTTAAAAAACACTGGCCTAGGCAAATTTACTTGACCAACATAGTGATCAGTGTAGAAGTGACCTCTAATATTGGCAGTTATTGGAAAATCATCCCCTTGCATTGATGTTCAGTGCAAGTGAAAGATCAGTCCACCATTGTTCACTGCCTGGGGAATACACAGTAAACCTTAAGAGGAACCCAAGGAATCCATGGAACCCTGGTTGAGAAACACTGGCCTAGGCAAGGTCACTTGACCAACATTAGTGGTCAGTGTAGAAGTGACCCATTAGATTGATGGTTAATGTAAAATTGCCTCCTTGCATTGATGTTCAGTGTAGTTGAAAGATCAATCCACCATTGCTCACTGCCCAGGGAATACACAACAACCTTAAAAGGAACATTAGTGGTCAGTGTAGAAGTGACCCATTACATTGATGTTTAATAGAAAATTGCCCCCTTGTATTGATGTTGAGTGTAGGTGATAGATCAATCCACCATTGCTCACTGTCCAGGGAATACACAGCAACCTTAAGAGGAACTCAAGGTTTCAATGGAACCCTGGTTGAGAAACACTGGCCCAAGCAAACTCACTTGACCAACATTAGTGGTCAGTGTGGAAGTGACCCATTACATTGATGGTTAATGTAAAATTGCCTCCTTGCATTGATGTTCAGTGTAGGTGATAGATCAATCCACCATTGCTCATTGCCCAGGGAATACACAGCAACCTTGAGAGGAACTTAAGGTTTACATGGAACCCTGGTTGAGAAACACTGGCCTAAGCAAACTCACTTGACCAACATTAGTGTTCAGTGTAGAAATGACCCATTATATTAATGGTTAATGGAAAATTGCCTCCTTGCATTGATGTTCAGTGTAGGTGAAAGATCAATCCACCATTGCCCAGGGAATACACTGCAACCTTGAAAGGAACCCTAGGGTTCCATGGAACCATGGTTGAGAAACACTGGCCTAGGCAAAGTCACTTAAACAGAGCTCAAGGATTGTTTTTTTAATGATAAAATGCAACACTATCCTGAAGATTGATTATATGGGCCCCTTTGTGATGTCCAAAGTATATTGACTGTTAATAAATAAGACACAATTACATTGGCAAAATGTTTCTGTAAAATGGTGATATTATGTTGAACTTTCATTGACACATTTCTCTTTTCTGGAAATGCCTAGGACTTTATGACAAATGTACTTACACTTCTCATGATCGTGGATGGGTTCTTGGAATTGAGGCCATGAGTGACCAGGGTACAAAAGATCCTCGCTATTTCTTCTCCTTAAAGACAGATCGAGCTAGAAATTGGACCACCATAACTGCTAATCGCAACTACCTCCCAAACCAGTGGGTCCATCTAGCCATAACCTACAACGGTCGTACAATAAAACTTTACGTCAATGGGGCACAAGTGGCAACAAGTAGCGAACAAGTTGGTTCCGTCTTCAGCGCTTTTGCGAGAAGATGTAAAGCCCTTATGATTGGTGGAAATGCACTTAACCAGAATTACAGGGGCTACATGGAACAGTTCAGGCTCTGGAATACTGCTCGGACACAGAAGAAAATTTTACTAGACATGGGCCAGACATTGCATGGACTGAGTAATCCTCTACCTCAACTTGTTCTTCAGGATAGCTTTGAGAATGTGAAAGACATCTGGGCTCCCATGAAAGACGGAAAGGTCCCAAAAGTAGAACCCATCAATCTCCATGTTTCGGCACTGGATACAAACTTAGACCTGCCCCAGTGCGGGCAAACCCTTTGTGACAATGTGCAGGTCATTTCAAACTACAACAAAGTTGCAGGCTTCCGTCGACCCAGAGTCGTCCGATATACAGTGGTCAACGTGTTTGACGACAGCCATGAGAACCCAACGGTCACCAAAGAACAAATCGAGCTCCAGCATAAAAAATTAAATGAGGCGTTTGGACCATACAATATCACTTGGGAACTGAATGTGTTAGAAAGGAACGACTCCTTCCTACGACAGCGACTCATCCTCACCAACTGCGACATCACAAAGATTGGAAGCACTGAGTGCGATCCAGAATGTAACCATAAACTTACAGGTTATGACGGCGGGGATTGTCGCAGACGCAGCACTTGTTTAACCTCCAGTAGGAAAGAAAACAGCTTATGTGACATGGATTGCAATATTGAGGAATTGGATTACGATGGCGGAGCTTGCTGCAATCCAAATGTTACCGATGTCACAAAAACTTGCTTTGATCCAAATTCACCATACAGGTAGGACTTTTTTTTTCTCCGCTTTATGGTAACTTTATGTTAATTATTAATTTGGGGTATGTGTTAAATGTGGTATACTTGAAGCTGGACATAAAAAGAATGTTTGCTTTGGGTGTTTTTGATTATTGATGGGTTAGGTTGGCCAAATTTATGTATGTGTAGCCAAAGCTTTTTCTTATTTTTGGGTAGAGTAGGGATGGATTACAACCCCTAAAAAGTTTAAATTAGTAAGTCCAGAGTAGGTATCGAAGAGATGCTTGCAATGATAATAATCAATTATTTCAGAAGGTCAAACAAATTTCTAAGTCCTTTATGGCCGTGGATAGGCTAGGTTGGCCAAATAAATGCAGGTATGGGTAGCCAAGGTTTTTTTTTTTTTTTTTTTATATACTTGTGTAGAGTAGGGATGAATTAGAACCCTTGCAAAGTTGTAATTGCTAAGTCCAGAACAGGTATCACAAAAGATGCTTGGAATGATGATAATCAGTGGTTCAGTATTTCAGAAGGTCAAACCAATTTCTAAGCCGGTAATGGCCATGGACAGGCTAGGTTGGCCAAATGAATGTAGGTATGTGTACCCGAAGATTTTTTTTATGCTTTCGTAGAGTAGGGATGGATTAGAACCCTTGAAAAGTTTTAATTGCTAAGTCCAGAATAGGTATTTAAAAGATGCTTGGATTGATGATAATCAGTGTTTCGGTATTTCAGAAGGTCAAACCAATTTCTAAGCCATTAATGGCCATGGACAGGTTAGGTTGACCAATTAAATGTAGGCCAAAGATTTATTTTTATACTTGCGGGCTGATTATACAGTAGGGATGGATTAGAACCCTTACAAAGTTTTAAGTGCTAAGTCCAAAGCAAGTATCGAAGAGATGCTTGGAATGATGATAATCGGTGGTTTAGTATTTCAGAAGGTCAAACCAATTTATGAGCCCTAATGGTCATGGATAGGCTAGGTTGGATAAATAAATGTAGGTATGTGTAGCCAAAGGTTTTGTTTATACTTGCGTAGAGTAGGAATAGATTAGAACCCTTGCAAAGTTTTCATTTCTAAGTCCAGAGCAGGTGTTCGGGAGATGCTTGGAATAATGATAATCAGTGGTTCAGTATTTCAGAAGATCAAACCAATTTCTAAGCTCTTAATGACCATGGATAGGCTAGGATGGCCAAATAAATGCAGGTATGTGTAGCCAAAGGTTTTTTTTATACTTCCGTAGAGTAGGGATGGATTAGAACCCTTGCAAAGTTTTAATTTCTAAGTCAACAGCAGGTGTTCAAGAGATGCTTGGAATAATGATAATCAGTGGTTCAGTATTTTAGAAGGTCAAACCAATTTCTAAGCCATTAATGGCCATGGAAAGGTTAGGTTGGCCAAATAAATGTAGGTATGTGTAGCCAAAGATTTTTTTTATACTTCCGTAGAGTAGGGATGGATTAGAACCCTTGCAAAGTTTTAATTTCCAAGTCCAGAGCAGGTGTTCAAGAGATGCTTGGAATGATGATTATCAGTGGTTCAGTATTTTAGAAGGTCAAACCAATTTGTAAGCCCTTAATGGCCATGGACAGACTAGGATGGCCAAATAAATGTAGGTATGTTTAGCTATAGTTTTTTTTTTTTTATACTTGCGTAGAGTAGGGATGGATTAGAACCCTTGCAAAGTTTTAATTGCTAAGTCCAGAAAAGATGATTGGAATACTGGTACTTGGAAGGTCAAACCAGTTTCTAAGGCTTAATGGCCACGGTGAGGCTGTTTATGTCAAACAGAATCTAAAAAAATAAATATAGCAGGAAGAGTGCCAAAGTACAAATAAGTCCAAAGAAACTTTGAATTTTCATTAAATAATTGAAAAAAAAAAAAGTAGCCAATGTGTTTCGGGGGGCTGGATACTCCAACTTCATTAGGGCTTATAAGTTGTATATTGCCTTAGAAGGACACAAATGGCCCAGTTAGCAAACTGAAATTAGATCCAATTTTGGGAACTGCACCGCTCATGTAAATTTCATTCAGTTTGCTAATGATGAAGGAGGATTGTTCAGACCCTGAAACACTTGATTATTTATAGATGATTATTAATTAGTTTCGATTGGACTCATTTGTGGTTTGGCGCTCTTCCAATTCTTTTGTTTCTGTCTGCGTTCCCATTGGGCAGGTTCACTCTCTCTGTTTGTCCTGGTGGCCATTGACACCGAAATAGAAAGTAAAGGTGAAATCCAATTCTTCTACTTCCTCACATTTCACGTTGTGTCTCTGGGACAGGACCTGAAGGGACCCAACGGGACAAAGGCAATGGTTTTAGAGCCTTCCCGTTTTTTGGCTATAGCACAGTAGAGCCTTGTTAGAACAGAAGGTCATCTCGTGTCTCATTCCATCACATATCCCAAAAATAAGAGGAATATTTCTCATTTCAGAACAGTGGGTGGAACACACTATTTACATCATTGGTTAACTGCATACAACTGTTTTAGGTTGATGACCATTGTCAGTGTATTGTATGGAAACTCATTATTGGAGCATCCAAGATGCATCAGGGTCAGGTGTCCTATATGGCTAGTATAGCCACCTGACCTCCTATAAGGCTAGTATAGCCACCTGACCTCCTATAAAGCTAGTATAGCCACCTGACCTCCTATAAGGCTAGTATAGCCACCTGACCTATACTTTCTTCTCTTCGGCAATGCTTACACCTGAATGCACTATTTCCAAAAAAATGTTATTTAGAAACAGATGTGTGATGTATTATCTGATGGTGAGATCTACTTCCATGGTTTTTTAGAAGGACCTTTCCATAATAAGAAGCCCTGTGTCAAGAATTATGTTTAAAAGTTTCTGTCTCTGTATTACTTTTACCTATATTTTTTTTCATGTTACTCAACCATTTATGGTTAAAAGAGGTGTATGACCAAAGCTTTTTGGCCAAATTTCTCTTATGGGTCACAGGAGTGCACTTGCACGTCCGTGACCCAGAGTTGGCTGACATGACAGACCCGGAAGGATCTCAACAATAGGAGTGGGATCCACCCAGCTACCTGATTGACAGCTGGCTCCTCCTCTTAGCACTAGGCTGAGAGACGGAGCCAGCTGCTCTCCAGTGAGCGCTGAAGGAGCAGAGTGGAGAGTGTTGACTGGCAGTCACTGCTCTCCACTCTGAGCAGACTGAGAAATGAGCGATCAGTGGTTATGTGATCGCTGAATTCTTAGGATTGACATGGTTACAGCTGCATCTTTACACCGATGCTGCAACAAAGTGAGTATGTGTATTTGTTTCTTATATACCCCAAATTTCTCCTTTTAATGGGTTTCAATTGATTGGCTTCTATTCTATATGGTCCATTGTACCGAGGGTGACCCCGCTGTACGCTAGGCTCAGCTACAGGAGGTGTGACATGGCCTCCTTCAGCCTTTTGAATATTTAACACTTCAGGGGGTGTCAGATGCCACGCTATCCTGAAGGCCATGTAGTGGGCTGCTTAGTAGACCATGTTGAGGTCTAAGGATTTCTTATGGATTGAAAAGAAGAATTGTGGAATCAGGAGCTCTCCACTCTTTTTAGAGGAACAAACCCTTTGCCAAATGAGCCGTGTATAGGCAGGGGCAGTCTACTTTCTCTACTGTAGGTGGCGCTCATCTGCAGTGAGAGGAAGTCAAGGGGAACATGGTTCCTTTATGGCTCCTGGGTCACCAGAGAAGCTATCCGGTTGGATGCTACCACCCCATGTGACTCTAGCAGTCTTCTTGAGTCAGGCAGAGCCTCCGAAGTTTAAAACATATCTCCTGCGCTCAAGTGGTATATGATGGGGGAATAGAATATATACAGATGTTCAATGGTATTTTGTTGGTATCACTTGTGGTCTTGCTGCCCCCTCAGGACCCAATGTATCCAAAACAAAGCCTTTTTTAAGACCCTGCCTCCCAGGCTTGGCATGCTTTTGGCGAGTGGGTAGAGTAGGGACAGGTACCCCACCTGGTAGGGACAGAACCAGAGGCAGGGAAAGGTTCCTCACAAGGAGGGAAAACATTGGGGTTGAAATTTCTATGGACGTCTTCCCACTTGGGCATGATACGGCTAGGCCGAATTCTGCCGTGTTTATAAGCAATCAACACAGGGCTCCTGTGTTCCTCCTATTTAGAAACACAGGTCCCTGTGTTGATTCCATAAGCCCACCCCCCTCCCAGTTAGAAAGCACCCCCTAGGGAAGGGGATCCTCAAACTACGGCCCTCCAGCTGTTACGGAACTACACATCCCATGAGGCATTGTAAAACTCTGACATTCACAGACATGACTGATCACCCCTGAGTTAACCCCTTCCCTTCCAGTGTCATTAATACAGTGATAGTGCATATTTTTAGCACTGATTACTGTAGTAATGTCACTGGTCCCCCCAAAAGTGTCAAAAATGTCAGTTAGGGGTCCGATCTGTCCGCTAAAAATCGCAGATTGCCGCTATTACCAGTAAAAAAAAAAAATAAAAAAAAAAATTACATAAATCTTTCCCTTAGTTTGTAGACGCGATAACTTTTGCGCAAATCAGAATAAGCTTATTGGGATTTTTTTTTTTTTTTTTACCAAAAATATGTGGCAGAATACAAATCGGTCTAAAATGATGAAAAAATTTTTTTTTTTAAATTGTCTGTCTTTTTTGTTTATAGCGCAAAAAAATAAATAAAAACCGCAGAGGGGATCAAATACCACCAAAAGAAAGCTCTATTTGTGGGGAAAAAAAGGACATCAATTTTATTTGGGTACAGCGTTGCACGAACGCGCAATTGTCAGTTAAAGTAGCGCAGGGCCGAATCGCAAAAAATGGCCTGGTCATTAAGGGGGGCAAATCCTTCCGGTCCAGAAGTGGTCAGTAAAAACCCAATTACTTGCATTCAGCAGCTGTCCACGAAGCAGGGGTCCCCCCAGGAACAGGGGGTCACCCAAATCAAGAAGTCTATGCGTATTAGAGCTAGAGGGAGGGCCAAACAGACATTAGTACTCATACCTAAGAACAACCTTCTAATAAAAGTAAAAACAATAATAATTTGTTTTTATTAACATTTTATTTTTAAAGGTTTTTTTTCCAAAAATATTACTTTAATTTTTTTTTTTTTTTTTTAGCCCTGATGAAGGGGTACCTGAAACTTGTTGGCTGCCTTGTTGTTGTTTTTTTCCTGTTGTCACTTAAAGTGTTTGTTAAGTCACTACTATAAAATAATCCCTCTGTAATAGAACACTAAGGGCTCCTGTGCCTGAAAAATGCCAATCTGTACCTATATCAGAGCAGCTCCCAGCGATCAGCTGACTCCTCGGCTCTCTTCTCTGCCCAGCTGACAGCTCCAGTGGGCGGGGCTGAGCACTGCAGCTGACGTAATGAGGGGAAGAGAGGAGAGAGAGCCAAACGGGTCATGTGATCGCCGGGAGCCACTCTGATATAGGTACAGATCGCATATTTTTTCTATAAGACAGGCACAGGGGCACTTATTGTTATATTACAGAGGGGATGGGATTATTTTATAATAAATATGAGAGCGGCAGGATGGGAGGGGGCGGGGAACTGACACAGAAGACAGGCAGGGAGGGGATATAAAAAAATATATATATATATTTATGTGTGTGTGTGTGTGTGTGTATATATATATATATATATATAATATTTTTTTCTAACTTGAGAGAGTTGCTTTGACTGTACAACAATCCCCAGGTCTTACCAGCCATTTTTCTTTCTTTTGAAAAATGCTCTATCCCTTCATCAGGGTAAAAAAAGGAATAGTAACATTGAAAAAATAATAATAAAATATTAATAAAAAAAATATGAACTTTCTTTTTCTTGCTTTTGTCATTACTAAAATATTTATCTATCTATGAATACATTTTTTTTTAGAAAAATGTAAAAAAAAATAAATAAATAAATAATAAAAAAATATACATACATCTATATATATATATATATATATATATATATATATATATATATATATATATATATATATATATATATGTATATAAAACATTTTTTTTTATTAACATGACAGGGTTACTTTAACTGTAGCATAATTCCCAGGTCTTATCTTCCATTATTTTTTCTTTTAGATCATTTTTTATCCCTTCATTAGGGTAAAAAAAAGTAAGTAATATGTTTGAAAAAAAAAATAATGGTAAAATGTAATTGAAAAAAAACCTAATTTTTTTTTTTTTTACTCTTGTCATTACTAAAATATTTATCTATTTCTTTATATATATACATATATTTTAAAAACGATAAATCAATATATATATATATATATATATATATATATATATATATATATATTTTTTTTTTTTTTTTTTTATTAACATGACAGGGTTGCTTTGACTGTGGCACAATCCTAGGGTCCTATTTGCCATTTAGTTTTCTTTCAAAAAAAGGTCTATCCCTAATCAGGTTAAAAAATAAGAAGTGATATGTTTGAAAAAAATAATAATAAAATGTTAATTCAAAGATATCAGTTTTATTTTTAAACTTTTGTCATGACTAAAATATCTGTCTATCTATCTATAAATATATATATATATATATATATATATATATATATATATATATATATATATATATATAAATATATTTTTTTTTATTTATATATATATATATATATATATATATATATATATTTTTTTTTTTATTTATATATATATATATTTTTTTTTTAATTTTTATATATATATATATATATATATATATATATATATATATATAGTTAATTTCTATTTTTTTTAAACATAACAGGGCTGCTTTGACTGTAGCAAAATCCCTTACCTGCTATTTTTTTACTTTCAGAAAATGCTGTTTTCCTTTTTTTTTATTTTTTTTCCCCCTTTGTATCATCATAAAATTATTTTATAGAATTTTATTTTTTTCATTTTTACACGTATGTACATGTCGGATTATTATATGCATGTGCTCTATCTCTGTCTTTCTCTGTTTTGTGCTAGGCAGGAGCAAGTGATCTAGAATGTTACAACTCTCCTTAAAAATCAGATTGCCCGTAGAATTTTTTTTTTTTTTGAGAAAATGTAAAAATTTCTAGCATGTCTGCCAGTGGAGTCAAAACTGGGCCTGTTTTGCTTTTTTTTTTTTTTTTTTTTTTTTTTTTTTACGTTTGGCTTTTTCCTTTAGTGACCGAGCTAGCAGAAATGGAAATACCCTCTTGCTTCACTCTTTTTCTAAGCGTTTCTTTCTCCTGTCTCCAGTTACAGGGGGCCTCCCTTTTCCGTTTCTTGAAGCTGGCAACAGTCTTATTTAATCAGTGTGCTGAGACGGACAGCCAATAGGGGCTCTGCTGTGTGATGTCGGCTCCCATGTGGGTTCAGTGGTCCGCAGCTGTTAGCTAGCAGGGCTGTTTTCCCGACTACTGGGGGCCGTCTTCATCTTCACTGAGCATTAGAAAGATAGTTTTCAAAACATGACATGTGCAGCTATTGAGGAGAAATTGTAAAATACGGAATAAACAGAAAGCGCGTTGGAAAATTACGCATAAAGTCCTCTTTATAGGGACAGAAATTATTTTTGATATCATTTTACTGCCTTACTTTTGGAAAAAAAATAAATAATAATTTTACTGCAATTTTATTTTATTTTATTTTTTTTTTCCAAATTTATTTTATTTTTTATTTATTTATTTTGTGAAAATTACGCATAAAATCCTCTTTATAGGGACAGAAATTATTTTGGCACAATTTTACTGCCTTACTTTTGGGAAAAAAATAAAATATTAATTTTACTGCAATTTTATTTTATTTTTTTTCCAAATTTATTTTATTTATTTTGTATGCGTTTTCATAGCAGTAACCATTAAAATATCACACAAGGCTTGTTACTTTTTTTTTTTATTAACAGTGTGTATATACCCTTTCATTTCCAGGCCATTTTTTAGTTTTCACCGCTGTGATAGTTTGACTGACAATTAATCCGTCATACAACTCTGTACCCCAAAAGAATTTTATAGCATTTGTTTTAGACATATCTTTCTTTTAGTGGTACCTAGTAAACCCCAGTTTTTTTTTTTCCTGTGTATGTTTTTTTTTATTATGTCTATGAAATTACAAAAATAAAATGATATCATTGTAATATCACACAAGGCTTGTTGCTTTTTTTTTATTAACATATCTTTCTTTTGGTGGTACTTAGTAAATCACAGGTTTTTTTTTTTTTGTGTATGATTTTTTATTATGTCTATGTAATAAAAAATAAAATAAAATAAACAAATGTAAAAAAAAAAAAAGCCAGGGCAATAGGAAAACTCCCAAAGTGACCCCATTTTTGGAAAATAGATACAAAAATAGAAATCACCCCAAAAAATAGGTACAGGCTGTTATGACATGACATGTGCAGCTATTGAGGATACATTGTAATATATAGAATAAACAGAAAGCGCATTGGAAAATTACGCATAAAATCCGCTTTATAGGCACAGAAATTATTTTGGTATACTTTTACTGCCTTACTTTTGGAAAAAAAAAAATAATAATTTTACTGCAATTTTATTTTATTTTATTTTTTTTTCCAAATTTATTAAATTTTTTTATTTATTTATTTTGTATGCGTTTTCATAGCAGTAACCATTAAAATATCACACGAGGCTTGTTACTTTTTTTTTTTTTTTTATTAACAGTGTGTATACACCCTTTCATTTTTTAGGCCATTTTTTAGTTTTCAGCGCTGTGATAGTTTGACTGACAATTAATCCGTCATACAACTCTGTACCCCAAATTAATTTTTTAGCATTTGTTTTAGGCATATCTTTCTTTTAGTGGTACCTAGTAAACCATTGTTTTTTTTTTTTTTTTTTCTGTGTATGTTTTTTTATTATGTCTATGAAATTACAAAAATAAAATGAAATTAAAAAATTCAATAAAAAAAAATTTAAAACATACCAAAAAAATTGCCAGGGCAATTGGGAAAACTCCCAGAGTGACCCCATTTTTGGAAAATAGATACAAAAATAGAAATCGCCCCAAAAAATAGGTAGAGACATGTGCAGCTATTGAGGAGAAATTGTAATATACGGAATAAACAGAAAGCGAGTTGGAAAATTACGCATAAAATCCTCTTTATAGGGACAGAAATTATTTTGGTATAATTTTACTGCCTTACTTTTGGAAAAAAATAATAATAATAATAATTTTACTGCAATTTTATTCTTCTTTTTTTTTTTTATGTGTTTTCATAGCAGTAACTATTATAATATCGCACGAGGCTTGCTAGTTTTTTTTTTTTTTTTTTATTAACAGTGTGTATATCCTTTCATTTTTTAGGCCATTTTTTAGTTTTCAGCGCTGTGATAGTTTGACTGACAATTAATCCGTCATACAACTCTGTACCCCAAATGAATTTTATAGCATTTGTTTTAGACATATCTTTCTTTTGGTGGTACTTAGTAAACCATTGTTTTTTTTTTTTTTTTTCTGTGTATGTTTTTTTATTATGTCTATGAAATTACAAAAATAAAGTGAAATAAAAAAATGAAATAAAAAAATAAATGTAAAACATATCAAATAAAAATGCCAGGGCAATTGGAAAACTCCCAAAGTGACCCCATTTTGCACACGGAAAGCACGGTGGATGTACATATATCTGAACATTTATTATTTTTATTTTTTTCACAACTTTTTTGGACTTTTATGTTGGGAGACTTAAGCTATTTTCAATGTGGTGTTAATGTATGCAGGCTGCGCTATATATTTTGTTTATGCAATTTCATTAAGGAGTGGAGTGAAATCGCTTTATGGTGTTTGGCGGAATTCATTTAGTTTTCTGGTGTTATTCAGGAGGAAAATAAAAAAACACATAAAAATGAATTTTAGTGCAATCAAGCACAATATTAGACCCATTTTTGGGGGAAAATGTAAAAGATTGGGTTGAGTCGAGTAACTAGATACTTGTCAAGTCTTAAAATTGTGCACGCCTGTAAAATAGCAATAAATAAAATAAAATAAGAATAAAAAAAAAAAATGGTACCCAACGTGGAAAGCACCGGTGGATGTACATATATTGTGGCATTCAGGGAAAAAAAAAAAAAAAACGAAAATAAATAAATAAAAGAAAATGGTACCCAACCATGCAAATGGAAAGCACCGGTGGATGTACATATATCTGAACATTTATTTATTTTTATTTTTTTTCACAACTTTTTTGGACTTTTATGTTGGGAGACTTAAGCTATTTTTATATGTGGTGTTAATGTATACAGGCTGCGCTATATATTTTGTTTATGCAATTTTATTAAGGAGTGGAGTGAAATCAGTTGATGGTGTTTGGTGGAATTAATAAAAAAAAAAAAACACACTAAAATGAATTTTAGTGCAAACAAGCAGAATATTAGACCCATTTTTTTGGGTAAAATGTAAAAGATTGGGTTGAGTCGAATACTTAGATACAACTCAAACCTTAAAATTGTGCACGCCTGTAAAATAGCAATGAATAAAATAAAATAAAAAAAATGGTAACCAACTATGCACATGGAAAGTACCGTTGGATGGACATATATCTGAACATTTTTTTTTTTTTTTTTTCACAATTTTTTTGGACTTTTATGTTGGGAGAATTAAGGTATTTTTTTTTTTTATTTTTTTTAGACTAATTTATTTTTGATGTGGTATTCAGGAAAAAAAAAAGTGAAATCACTTGATGGTGTTTGGCAAAATTATTATTTTTTTTTTATTGTGGCATTCAGGAAAAAAATAAATAAACACACTTTTTAAATGAATTTTAGTGCAAACAAGCACAATATTAGACCCATTTTTGGGGGTAAAATGTAGAAGATTGGGTTGAGTCGAGTACTTAGATACATGTCTAACCTTAAAATTGTGCACGCCTGTAAAATAGCAATGAATAAAAAAAAAAATAAATGGTACCCAACTATGCACATGGAAAGCACCGGTGGATGGACATATATCTGAACATTTTTTTTTTTTTTCACTATTTTTTTGGACTTTTATGTTGGGAGAATTAAAGTATTTTTTTTTTTTTTTTTTTAGACTTAAGCTATTTTATATGTGGTGTTAATGTATACGGGCTGCGCTACTTATTTTGTTTATGCAATTTAATTGAGTGGAGTGAAATCACTTCATGGTGTTTGGCGAAATTAATTTATTTTTGATGTGGTATTCAGGAAAAAAAAAAAAAAAAGTGAAATCACTTGATGGTGTTTGGCGAAATTAATTTTTTTTTTATTATGGCATTCAGGAAAAAAAATAAGAAATACACACTAAAATTAATTTTAGTGCAAACAAGCGCAATATTAGACCCATTTTTTTGGGTAAAATGTAAAAGATTGGGTTAAGTTGAGTACTTCGATACATGTCAAACCTTAAAATTGTGCACGCCTGTAAAATAGCAATGAATAAAATTTAAAAAAAAAAATGGTACCCAACTATGCACATGGAAAGCTCCGGTGGATGGACATATATCTGAACATTTTTTTTTTTTTTCCACAACTTTTTTGGACTTTTATGTTGGGAGACTTAAGCTATTTTTTTCTTTTTTTTTAGACTTAAGCTATTTTTTTTTTTTTTTTTTTTTTTTAGACTTAAGCTATTTTATATGTGGTGCGCTATATGCGATTTCTTTAAGGAGTGGAGTGAAATTAATTGATGGTGTTTGGCGATATTAATTTATTTTTTATTGTGGCATTCAGGAAAAAAAAAAAACACACTAAAATGAATTTTAGTGCAAACAAGCACAATATTAGACCCCTTTTTTTGGTAAAATGTAAAAGATTGAGTTGAGTCGAGTACTTGGATACATGTCAAGTTTTAAAATTATGCACGCCTGTAAAATCGCAAAAAAATAAAAAAAACGGTACCCAACTATGCACATGGAAAGCGCTGATTGATGTACATATATCTGAACATTTATTTATTTATTTATTTATTTATTTTCACAACTTTTTTGGACTTTATATGTGATGTTAATGTATGCAGGCTGCGCTACTTATTTTGTTTATGCAATTTTATTAAGGAGTGGAGTGAAATCACTTTATGGTGTTTGGCGGAAATTAATTTATGTTTATTGTGGCATTCAGGGAAAAAAAAAAAACGAAAAAAATAAATTAATTAATTAATAAAATAAAATGGTACCCAACCATGCACATGGAAAGCTTCGGTGGATGGACATATATCCGAATTTTTATTTATTTTTTTCCACAATTTTAATGGACTTTTATGTTGGGAGGCTTAAGCTATTTTATATGTGGTGTTAATGTATACAGGCTGCACTACATATTTTGTTTATGCAATTTTATTAAGGAGTGAAATCACTTTATGGTGTTTGGCGGAATTAAATTATGTTTTATTGTGGCATTCAGGAAAAAAAAAAACACACACTAAAATAAATTTTAGTGCAAACAAGCAGAATATTAGACCCATTTTTTTGGTAAAATGTAAAAGATTGGGTTGAGTCGAGTAACTAGATACTTGTCAAGTCTTAACATTGTACACGCCTGTAAAATTGCAATTAATAAAATAAAAAAATAAAAAAATGGTAACCAACTATTCACATGGAAAGCACCGGCGGATGGACATATATCTAAACAATTTTTTTATTTTTTCAAAACTTTTTGGGACTTTTATGTTGGGAGACTTAAGCTATTTTATATGTGGTGTGGTGCTTATTTTGTTTATGCAATTTCATTAAGGAGTAGAGTGAAATCACTTGATGGCGTTTCTGGTGAAATTAATTTATTTTTATTGTAGCATTCAGAAAAAAAAAAAAAAAACACATATTGGGGTCTAAAAAAAAAAAAAAAAACACACACATATTGGGGTCTAAAAAAAAAAAAAAAAAAAAAAAAAAAACATATATAGGTCTAATATTGTGCTGGTAATGTATACAGGCTATATAAATATATTTATTTATATATTTATTTATGCAATTTTTATTATGGAGTGGAGTGAAATCACTTTATAGTGTGAGCTGCAACTTATGGAATTTATTTATTTATATTGTGGCATTTGAGTTTTTTAGTAAGAGGACTGCACTGATTGCTTTTCATATATGGTACCCAACTATGGTATGGGCAGGAGACAGGTCATCTTTTTGAAGACATTGGGGTCTATTGGGTCCCCAATGCCTCCCCTGTCCTCCAATTCAGCTTTTCAAGCACAGATTGAATAAGTAAGAAAATTAAAACTTTTTTTTTTTTTAATCACAAAGTTGTTCATTTATAAGATATTTCTAACACATAGCATGTAAATAGCAAAAATTACACCCCAAAATACATTCTGCTACTTATCCTGAGTATGGCAAAACCACCTGTGTGAGGCTTTTCCACAGCCTGGCCACATACAGAGGCCCAA
The DNA here is from genome assembly GCF_965119305.1 of Pelophylax lessonae. Classification (NCBI taxonomy): domain Eukaryota; kingdom Metazoa; phylum Chordata; class Amphibia; order Anura; family Ranidae; genus Pelophylax; species Pelophylax lessonae. The sequence goes on from NC_138774.1 coordinate 290,007,317, forward strand.
AATCCACGGAGCACCTTCAGGCGTTCTAGGAGCATAAATTACACATATAATTTCATGACTGCCTATCACACCTGTGAAGGCCCTCGAGCACCAGGAGAATGGAAACGCCCACAAAATGTCCCAATGAGACAGGTACTCGGGTACTCTGATAGGCTGGAGACAGAAACTTGGGTATTCTGATAGGCTGGAGACAGAAACTCAGGTATTCTAATAGGCTGGAGACAGGTACCTGGTTACTCTAATGGGCTGGAGACAGGTACTCGGGTACTCTGATGAGCTGGAGACAGGTACTCGGGTACTCTGATGGGCTGGAGACAGGTACTCGGGTACTCTGATGGGCTGGAGACAGGTACTCGGGTACTCTGATGGGCTGGAGACAGGTACTCTGGTACTCTGATGGGCTGGAGACACATACTCGGGTACTCTGATGGGCTGGAGACAGGTACTCTGGTACTCTGATGGGCTGGAGACAGGTACTCGGATACTCTGATGGGCTGGAGACATGTACTCGGGTACTCTGATGGGCTGGAGACAGGTACTCTGGTACTCTGATGGGCTGGAGACAGGTACTCGGATACTCTGATGGGCTGGAGACATGTACTCGGGTACTCTGATGGGCTGGAGACAGGTACTCGGGTACTCTGATGGGCTGGAGACATGTACTCGGATACTCTGATGGGCTGGAGACATGTACTCGGATACTCTGATGGGCTGGAGACACATACTCGGGTACTCTGATGGGCTGGAGACAGGTACTCGGGTACTCTGATGGGCTGGAGACAGGTACTCGGGTACTCTGATGGGCTGGAGACAGGTACTCTGGTACTCTGATGGGCTGGAGACACATACTCGGGTACTCTGATGGGCTGGAGACAGGTACTCTGGTACTCTGATGGGCTGGAGACAGGTACTCGGATACTCTGATGGGCTGGAGACATGTACTCGGGTACTCTGATGGGCTGGAGACAGGTACTCGGGTACTCTGATGGGCTGGAGACAGGTACTCGGGTACTCTGATGGGCTGGAGACATGTACTCGGATACTCTGATGGGCTGGAGACACATACTCGGGTACTCTGATGGGCTGGAGACAGGTACTCGGGTACTCTGATGGGCTGGGGACAGGTACTCGGGTACTCTGATGGGCTGGGGACAGGTACTCGGGTACTCTGGGTTGGAGACAGGTACTCAGGTACTCTGATGGGCTGGAGACAGGTACTTGGATACTCTGATGAGCTGGAGACAGGTACGCAGGTACTCTAATGAGCTGGAGACAGGTACGCAGGTAGTCTGATGGACTGTGAGGCAGGTACTTGGGTACTCTGATGGGCTGGAAACAGAAACTCAGGTACTCTGACAAATTACGATATTTTAATATCTCCATGGATGGCACCTCAATTGGTTACCAGTTTCAAGTTACAGAGGAGGGCTAACGCTAGAATTATTGTTCTCGCTATAACCTTCTCTGCAATACCTCACATGTGTGGTGCGAACGCCGTTTACATATGCGCGTGCAACCTAAGTAGGTGTTCGCTTCCTCCCATGGGGGTTCTTTTGTTTATTTATTCATTTTTTATCACTTTTATTCCTATTACAAGAAATATAAACATCCTTTGTGATAGAAATAAGGGATGATAGGTCCTCTTTATTGACCAGCCATGCAGACCAATTTGATGCAGTGTGCGGCGTATGGTCTGAGCACTGATAGGCTGACCCCCCACCCCTTCAACCTCTGCAGCAATGCTGGCAGCACTCATACGTCTATTTCCCAAAGACAACTGGATATGATGCTGAGCACGTGCACTCAACTTCTTTGGTTGAACCATGGCAAGGCCTGTTCTGAGTGGAACCTGTCCTGTTAAACCGCTGTATGGTCTTGGCCACTGTGCTGCAGCTCAGTTTCAGGGTCTTGGCAATCTTCTTATACCCTAGGCCATCTTTATGTAGAGCAACAATTCTTTTTTTAAGATCCTCAGAGAGTTCTTTGCCATGAGGTGCCATGTTGAACTTCCAGTAACCAGTATGAGAGAGTGAGAGCGATAAAACCAAATGTAACACACCTGCTCCCCATTCACACCTGAGACCTTGTAACACTAACGAGTCACATGACACCGGGGAGGGACAATGGCTAATTGGGCCCAATTTGGACATTGTCACTTAGGGGTGTACTCACTTTTGTTGCCAGCGGTTTAGACATTAATGGCTGTGTGTTGAGTTATTTTGAGGGGACAGCAAATTTACACTGTTATACAAGCTGTACACTCACTACTTTACATTGTAGCAAAGTGTCATTTCTTCAGTGTTGTCACATGAAAAGATAGAATAAAATATTTACAAAAATGTAAAGGGTTGTACATACTTTTGTGAGATACTGTATAATATACATATATTTTTTTTTATTCTCTTTTTTTTATCATCTCTTATTTCATTTCATTTTTTTTTTAATTTCTTTTCTTTTCAGGGTGAGGGGTGTACTCACTTTTGTAAAATACTGTATATATACATACATACAGTCAAGTCCATAAATATTGGGACATCTACACAATTCTAATCTTTTTGGCTCTATACACCACCACAATGGATTTGAAATGAAACAAACAAGATGTGCTTTAACTGCAGACTTTCAGCTTTAATTTGAGGGTATTTACATCCAAATCAGGTGAACGGTGTAGGAATTACAACAGTTTGTATATGTGCTTCCACTTTTTAAGGGACTAAAATAAATTGGACAATTGGCTGCTCAGCTGTTCCATGTCCAGGAGTGTGTTATTCCCTCATAATCCCTTTACAAGGAGCAGATAAAAGGTCCAGAGTTCATTTCAAGTGTGCTATTTGCATTTGGAACCTGTTGCTGTCGACTCTCAATATGAGATCCAAAGAGCTGTCACTATCAGTGAAGCAAGCCATCATTAGCCTGAAAAAAACAAAACAAACCCACCAGAGAGATAGCAAAAACATTAGGTGTGGTCAAATCAACTGTTTGGAACATCCTTAAAAAGAAAGAACGCACCGGTGAGCTCAGCAACACCAAAAGACCGGGAAGACCATGGAAAACAACTGTGGTGGATGACCGAAGAATTCTTTCCCTGGTGAAGAAAACACCCTTCACAACAGTTGGCCAGATCAAGATCACTCTCCAGGAGGTAGGTGAATGTCTGTCACCTTCACAACAGTTGGCCAGATCAAGATCACTCTCCAGGAGGTAGGTGTATGTGTGTCACCTTCACAACAGTTGGCCAGATTAAGAACACTCTCCAGGAGGTAGGTGTATGTGTGTCACCTTCACAACAGTTGGCCAGATCAAGAATACTCTCCAGGAGGTAGGTGTATGTGTGTCAAAGTCAACAATCAAGAGAAGACTTCACTAGAGTGAATACAGAGGTTTCATCATAAGATGTAAACCATTGGTGAGCCTCAAAAACAGGAAGGCCAGATTAGAGTTTGCCAAACAACATCTAAAAAAGCCTTCACAGTTCTGGAACAACATCCTATGGACAGATGAGACCAAGATCAACTTGTACCAGAGTGATGGGAAGAGTAGAGTATGGAGAAGGAAAGGATCTGCTCATGATCCAAAGCATACCGCTTCATCAGTGAAGCATGGTGGTGGTAGTGTCATGGCGTGGGCATGTATGGCTGCCAATGGAACTGGTTCTCTTGTATTTATTGATGATGTGACTGCTGACAAAAGCAGTAGGATGAATTCTGAAGTGTTTCGGGCAATATTATCTGCTCATATTCAGCCAAATGATTCAGAACTCATTGGACGGCGCTTCACAGCGCAGATGGACAATGACCCGAAGCATACTGCAAAAGCAACCAAAGAGTTTTTTAAGGGAAAGAAGTGGAATGTTATGCAATGGCCAAGTCAAGCACCTGACCTGAATCCGATTGAGCATGCATTTCACTTGCTGAAGACAAAACTGAAGGGAAATGCCCCAAGAACAAGCAGGAACTGAAGACAGTTGCAGTAGAGGCCTGGCAGAGCATCACCAGGGATGAAACCCAGCATCTGGTGATGTCTATGCATTCCAGACTTCAGGCTGTAATTGACTGCAAAGGATTTGCAACCAAGTATTAAAAAGTGAAAGTTTGATTTATGATTGTTAATCTGTCCCATTACTTTTGGTCCCTTAAAAAGTGGGAGGCACATATACAAACTGTTGTAATTCCTACACCTTTCACCTGATTTGGATGTAAATACCCTCAAATTAAAGCTGAAAGTCTGTAGTTAAAGCACATCTTGTTTGTTTCATTTCAAATCCATTGTGGTGGTGTATAGAGCCAAAAATATTAGAATTGTGTTGATGTCCCAATAGTTATGGACCTGACTGTAATATATATATATATATATATATATATATATAGTAACATTGATCCCATGTTTTACAAAAAAAAAAAAAAAAAGTGTAAAGGCACTGCTAAACAAATGCATTCACCATCACGCTTAGTATATGAACAAGAAGCTGTACTTCACAGCATTTAATAGCTATAAATAAATCAAGTGATCATTTTCTCTAGTAAACAGTGTGTTTTGAGAACATGACATATTGTGAATTGGGGGGAGGGGGTTTGAAGCCAGCTGCTGCTAACGGAAGTTTGTGATTTATACAGTCACAATGTGCATAGCCCCAGGAAAAAATATATATAACAAGATAAAAATGAATAGCCCGATTAGAAAAGAAAATGCAATATTCACCTTCAAACTAGAGATTTTTCCATCAGCATTTTTTTTTCTGCCACTAGATGTCCTCAGTCAGTTGGCCAACATCATTCAAACTTCTTCTTTTGAGGCCAGGTCATCCCGGACCAGCCCCCAACTTATATCTGGACAGTGAAAGGAGAAGCAGCACAGCGATGAGCTCATCTCTCTGCCATTCTGCTCTCTCCTTCCATCAGCAAACTTGTTAGCATTTGAACTGATTGGCTTCTTGTACTGCTTCTTCCTCTCATATTCCAGCCCTGCTGTACAAGGACTGCAAGAAGCCAATACTGGGTCAAATTTATAACAAAAGCGCCCTATGTTATGCAATTTTGTTTAGACAGGTTCTTTTTAGTGAGACATTTTAAATCCCTAAGGTTTCATCTGCCCTTCTATAAAGCTAAAGGAAGACAGATCGCAGTTTTATTTGTATAATCACATTGGTAACAGGCAGAGCCCAGCCTGCCACTTTCAGGGACTTTACTCCATTTCTCCCTAGTCAGCTTAACTTGGATTTGGATGGTCCCCCTCCCCAAGAGGTTTGCAAGGTGACCCCCTCGGAGCCATGGCTGGCCACTTTGGTGGACCCCATCCTGGTCCTCTCTAGCCAGCTTGGCCCAGACTTGGACGTTCCTCAACTTTTTCAAAGTCTAGGGCGGTGTCCCAGCCAGCCTGTTTTGCCAACCTTGCCCCGAACCCTGAATTTTTTCAGCTTGGCCCACACTTGGATAATTCCACGGGACATGGCCGGCCACTTTAGCGGACCCTACCCTAGTCCTTTCCGGTCAACTTGGCCCAGGCTTGGACAGTTCGCTATAACATTTCCAAAGTTCAGGCCAACCCCCTTGAAGCCATGACCGGCTACTTTGGTGGACCCCGCCCTAGCCCTCCCCAGTCAGCTTGGCTCAGACTTGGACGTTCCCCAGGATATTTTCAAAGATCAGGCCAACCCCCTTGAAGCCATGACCGGCCAATTTGGCAGACCCCAGCCTGGTCTTCCCCAGTCAGCTTGGCTCAGACATGGATGTTCCCTGGGGACTTTTCCAAATCTCAGGCTAACCTCCTCTGAGCCATAACTGGCCAATTTGGCAGACCCCACCCTGGTCTTCCCCAGTCAGCTTGGCTCAAACTTGGACGTTCCCAAGGGTTTTTCCAAAGATCAGGCCAACCCCCTTGAAGCCATGCTTGGCCACTTTGGCAGACCCCACCCTGGTCTTCCCCAGTCAGCTTTGCTCAAACTTGGACGTTCCCAAGGATTTTTCCAAAGATCATGCCAATCCCCTTGAAGCCATGTTTGGCCACTTTGGCAGACCCCACCCTGGTCTGCCCCAGTCAGCTTGGCTCAGACTTGGACGTTCAGGCCACCCCCTTAGCCGTCTTGACTGAATACTTTCACAGACATCACGGCAGTTCTCCCTGGCCAGTTTGGATGAATGTAAGCATGCATATACTGTACCTGGCTGATTCCTGTGGAAGTGGAGATTCACTGTAGTAGCTACTACATTGATCCTCATGGTCTTCTGGATCCTGTGCCAAGCGGCTGCCGCGCTGTATAGTAACCACAGAGGGGTCACCAACTCAGCACTGCTGCATTCAGAGAATGCTTTGACAACAAAGTGTTCTCTGATTGGACGAGGTGGAAATTCGGTCTCTACTACAGCGATTATCTGCTTCCACAGGGGTGGAATATGGATACTTACATTCATCCAAGTTGTAACTATGCAAAAAAAAAAAATCCATACCTGGAATTCAGCTTTAAACCCAGATTACTGTTTACAGATAAAAAAGTGGAATGTATGTTGGAGAAGGATATTGTTCTATAGCTAATGTTTGTCAGTATGGGAAAAGTTCATTTCCAGGGATAAATCTTTAAAATCTGGCACTCGTCCTAGAACATGTATGGAGTGATAGGAATGCGCTTTACCAATTGACTTCCAGAGAAAATAGCAGGTTCTAAAGATTTTTCTGGAATACTATATAAACTCCATTGACACCTGTTGTAAAAGGAATGCATCACTCTCATTGATTTATTAGATACATTTTAAAGTGTAACTTCATGCAGATATAATAAATATACAGATACAAAGTACATACACTATATTACCAAAAGTATTGGGACGCCTACCTTTACACGCACATGAACTCTAATGGCATCCCAGTCTTAGTCCGAAGGGTACAATATTTAGTTGGCCCACCCTTTGCAGCTATAACAGCTTCAACTCTTCTGGGAAGGCTGTCCACAAGGTTTCGGAGTGTGTCTATGGGAATGTTTGACCATTCTTACAGAGGTCAGGCACTGATGTTGGATGAGGCCAACAGTCTCCACTCTAACTCATCCCAAAGGTGTTCTATTGGGTTAAGGTCAGAACTCTGTGCAGGCCAGCCAAGTTCCTCCAACCCAAACTTGCTCATCTATTTCTTTATGGACCTTGCTTTATGCACTGGTGCGCAGTCATTTTGGAACAGGAAGGCGCCATCCCAAACTGTTACCACAAAGTTGGGAGTATGAAATTGTCCAAAATGTCTTGGTATGCTGAAACCTTAAGAGTTTCCTTCACTGGAACTATCGGGCCAGGCCCAACCCCTAAAAGACAACCCCTCTCCATAATTACCCCTACACCAAATGATTTGGACCAGTGCACAAAGCAAAGTCCTTAACTTCTTGCCATCCGCGCTATAGCCGAAGTACGGCTACAGCACGGACTCGAATTTCCAGGAGGCCGTCTCCCCGCGCGCTCCCGCGAGCGCGCATCAGGGAAAATCTGTGTTGGCCGTGTCCCTTGGACACAGCCAATCACAGATCGTGGTAAATGGCCAATCACAGCAGCCATTTACCACGTGATCGGCCCATGCAATGAGAGATGATCTCATATGTAAACATATGAGATCATCTCTCATCGCCAGCGCTCCTTCCTCACACGGAGACTGCAGTGTGAGAAAGGAGGAGAGCCGATCAGCCGTCGGGGACACAGTGGAATGTAATCAGGGCACTGATCACCAGTGCCCTGATTACTACAGAGGTGAAAAAAAACAATATGCCCACCATCAGTGCCCCCCATCAGTGCCCACAATCAGTGCCCATAGTGCTGCCAGTCAGTGCCCATCAGTGCCTGCTCATCTAGGCACTGATGAGCACTGACTGGCAGCACTATGGGCACTGAGTGTGGGCACTGATGGTGCTGCCCATCAGTGCTCATCAGTGCAGCCCATCAGTGCTCATCAGTGCCGCCCATCAGTGTCCATCAGTGCCACCCGTCAGTGTCCATTAGTGCCACCCGCCAGTGCCCTTCAGTGCCTCCTATCAGTGCCCATCAGTGCTGCCTCTCAGTGCCCAGCAGTGCCACCTCTCAGTTCCCAGCAGTGCCACCTCTCAGTTCCCAGCAGTGCCACCTATCAGTGCTCATCAGTTCCGCCTATCAGTGCTCATCAGTTCCGCCTATCAGTGCTCATCAGTGCCGCCTATCAGTGCTCATCAGTGCGGCATATTAGTACCTCCTCATCAGTGTCCATAAGTGCCACCTCATCAGTGCCCATCAGTTCAGCCTATCAGTGCCCATCAGTGCCGCCTCATCAGCGCACATCAATGAAGGAGAAAAATGTATTTATTTTCAAAATTTACTCGCAGAAAATAAGAAAAACTTTTTTTTTTTTCAAAATTTTCTGTCTTTTTTCTTTTTTTTTGTAAAAAATAAAAAACCCAGAGGTGATTAAATACCACCAAAAGAAAGCTCTATTTGTGTGAAAAAAATGATAAAAATGTCATATGGGTACAGTGTAGCATGACCGCGCAATTGTCATTCAAAGCGTGAGAGCGCTGAAAGCTGAAAATTGGCCTGGATGGGAAGGGGGTGAAAGTGCCCGGTAGGCAAGTGGTTAAAGACATGGATGAGCGAGTTTGGGGTGGAGAAACTTGACTGGCCTGACCTTAAGCCGATAGAACACCGTTGGCATGAATTAGAGGGCAGACTGAGCAGACTCGTCCAACATCAGTGCCTGACCTCCCAAATGCACGTCTGGAAGAATGGGTTCCTCCATAGATTTATTAGGATTTACCTTGAACAGTGGCTGATTGACCTTCCTTTTGGTGATGCCTGGATACTCCCAGCATACCAGTGCCCCCAAAGACTCTTACTCTTGTATTCATGTGACACCTGTATATTAGTGTTTCCAGAGACTCTGACTACTGCGTTCCTCAGCCCTGCATCTTGGCCATTCTCAGGGCTTTTACATCTCTCAAGTATGCAGACACCCTGAGTTCTGTTGCCTTCCGAGTCCTTGGAGTATCCTGTGCCACCCAGTGTCACATCTGCTGTTACTTTTGGCACTTTTCCACTGCAAGTACCGGCTTGGCTCTACTCGGCCCTGCTTGGCCCGGTTTGCTTTTCCACTGCTGGTACCGCATGGTACGGTGTTGGAACAGTTCGGTACGGTACGGTATGGTTTGCTTTTCCACTAAAGTAGTACTAAAGTTAAGTGGGTGGGATAACAACGGGGTGGGTGGGATTCTCTGACCAATCAGTGGCTAGTGGTGACTGCATGCAAAGGATTGTGGGATATGGTACCGGGGTATGGTACCTCTTGGAACCACAATCGAGGTGGTACTGTTTTTGAGAGCCGTACCGTTCGGTTCCATTTAGTGGAAAAGCGCCGCCGTACCGTACCGAACCGTTCCTACACTATACCATACCAGCAGTGGAAAAGCACAAAAGCGAGCCGAACCGTTCAGTTCCATGCAGTGGAAAAGCACCAAATGTGTCTTCATGAGTATTCATGCCTCTTTTGGTTATCAGATTGTCTTCAGTCACTCCATGGCCCAATCTACCAGTGTCCCTTGGGGTCCTGGAACTGATACTTTTCAATGTCTCCTCTGTGTTCTGCACCTGATTTTTCATATTGGATTATCAATGACAGCATACATATTTCTTTAAGTACTGGTTTCCGGTAAATAATTGGTAAAAAAAAACATGTTGTGTGTAACCCTAAATCACCCTGTTCTACTCCCGAGCACATAAAACTGAGTACATGACGGCATTGAATCCTAAGTGTATTTGGAATATCAAACTAACATAGATAGCCTTCGGTAATTAGGCTTTAACTGTATGTTCTATTACAATCTGTTATCTCCAGGGGCTTATAAATGGCATTAATTGGAAAAGTCTGGAAAAATTGATTATAGAGACACAGAGAACTCTTTTACCATGTTGCTATTACATAAAAATGATATTGGCTGGGAGGAAGGGTATGTGCAGGGTACAAGAACATTTTTAAAGTGATATTTCAGGTAGATATAAAAGACACAAAAACGATGCAGCTCTGTAATCAATACGTCCTTTCATGTATTTTTTAAATACAAGCTGTATAAGAACCTGTGGCGGCTGGTGCTCAAAATTTTTTGGGGTGGCGCAAACAGAAAAAATGTAATAGGCATTGCTTTGCGGCAAAAAACGCGGCAAAAAATTGCATGACTTTGAGGTCACAAAAACGTGAAAGGGGCCTTTAGTAATCAAAGTATAGTGTGCCCCCATCAATGAAGAGTTACTACAGTGTGCCCCCATTCAATGCAGAGTTACCACAGCGTGCCCCCAGTCAATGCAGAGTTACCACAGCGTGCCCCCAGTCAATGCAGAGTTACTACAGCGTGCCCCCATTCAATGCAGAGTTACTACAGTGTGCCCCCATTCAATGCAGAGTTACCACAGTGTGCCCCCATTCAATGCAGAATTACCACAGCGTGCCCCCAGTCAATGCAGAGTTACCACAGTGTGCCCTCAGTCAATGCAGAGTTACTACAGCGTGCCCCCATTCAATGCAGAGTTACCACAGCGTGCCCCCATTCAATGCAGAGTTACCACAGCATGCCCCCATTCAATGCAGAGTTACCACAGCATGCCCCTGATCAATGCAGTGACCAGCGTGCCCCCAATCAATGCAGTGACCAGCGTGCCCCCCATCAATGCAGTGACCAGCGTGCCGTGTCCCCTTCAATGCAGAGAGACTTACCTGAAGCTTCTCCTCAGTCCCCCGGCGTCTCCTCGAGTCCTCCCGCCTCCTCCTCGGCCAATTGCATGCGTTCGCCTTTCGGCCAATCAGGAAGCGGGTCTCGGACCCGCTTGCTCATTAGCCAGGAGGAGGATCCGTGTGACAATAGCAAATTTTCATTTGCTATTGTCACACAATGGGTGGGCTTGGGGCGCACTGCTTTGCGCCCTGGGTCCACCCTTTTCTGAAGCCTATTAGAGCCTCTGGCTCTAATCAGGTGATTAAAAAAAAAAAAACATTGAGCTCCATGCGTCGGGCGCCCCGCATGTAGATTAGGGGGCCGGACGCATGGATGGGGGGGGGCAGCGCCCCTGCTCCCCCAACACACCAGCCGCCACTGATAAGAACCCGGATGTGGCCTGGTATCAGCCTCTTGCAGCACCTTTACAGAAGGGTTGGCGTGTCAGAGGAAGTAAGAGCGCAAGGTGGCCATTCTGTTCTGACTGTGAGCATGCTGATGGGAGGACAAAGCAGAGTGACAGAAATATGAGCCTATCATTATGCTGCTTCTGCTTTCACTGCCCAGTCACAGGTTGGGGCAGGTCCGGGATTGACTTGGGCTCAGAGGAAGTGGGTTAAATGCTGCTGGCCAACAAACTGTGTTGGAAAGGAAGAACTGTGGAGGAGAGTTTTAGACTGAAAGTTAATATTACAACAAAAATATCACAAACCTGGTAGCAGAGCCTGATATGATGAGGAAGGCCTCTCTTACACCTCTGACTCTGGGGCCCCTGAAAGTGTAAACAGGAGGCACAGGAGTACAGAATGGCACGAGTACCTGTAAGTCTTGCTAGCAGCAGGGCAGGTGTCCACACTGGGCAGGTGAAGTCGCCAGTAGGCTCCAGTAAGCAGGCAAGCTTGTAGGCACTAGACTGGGGTAGGCTGGTACTGGCGACAGCAGGCAGCTGAGACTGTAGGTCAGCTGGAACAGCAGGGTGGTAGGCAGGTACCACTGACAGCAGGCATAGTAGCAGAGTCAGGCAGGCTGGGTCATACACAGACGGGATGGAACGGGCAGGAGTATGGTCAGGAAACAAGCCTGGTCTGGAACCCATCAGTGAAGCCAATGGAGCAGACAGAAACAGAGTTTAGGGGACAAGCCGAGATCAGTACAGGTGGGGTTTAGAGAGTAGTCAAGACAAGCTGGGTCAGCAACGGGAATCAAGATACAGAATCACAGGATGCACAGGAGGCTGAAGACAAAGCAGCACTGATCATTAGCACTGGCCCTCGTTTGGTGCCATCATCTGTCACAGGTTCACCTGAACGGATGCGCGCACGGGTATGCACATACACATATGCATTAGCATATGCCCAATTCCCGCTAGGGAACATCTATTGCTCTGTGCACAAAAGTCCGTCCAGAGGAGCCATCTCGTCTATTGGCATGCCCTTCCTTCGAAAAACTTTTTTTTTATGTTATCATGTAATGGTTTATTCATTTTTATCTTGTTGTTTTTGGCTGGAGTTTTTGTTCTAAATCTAAATTTTTCCAAGAAGCCTCACAGCCCTAGTTTCAGAGGCTGGTGACCTGTACCATGACATTCCTTTCCAGGATGTAATGGTCACATCTAGATTGGAGAATTCTCAGTCCTATGGGATAGTAAGGTTGGAACACTATGACTGTGCTCCTGTGGACAAAGCCAGCTTAATAAAGACATGGTTTGATGAGCTTGGCGTGGAGAAATTTTTGTGTCCTGCCCCTAAATCCTAGTGAAAACCATTGGGATTCATTGGAATGGCAATTGTGAGCCAGGTCTTCTCATCTAACTTCAGTACCTGACCTCACAAGTGCTCTTTTAGCTGAATCGAAACACTTTAAAATCCTATTTGAAGCTTTTGCAAAAAGATGAAGGATGCTATAGCCACCAAATTGGGGGAGGTAATCCCATATTCATTGCCATGGTTTTGGAATGAGATGTTTGACAAGTTTGATTGGGTATGATGGTCAGATGAATTCAAATACATCTTTTTTTACCATAAGGCTTGACGTGGTTTGACTAGAAAAGACATGGTTTGACATGGAAGAACTCGGGTGGCCTTCAGAGAGCGACCCCAACCCTACTGAATACATTTTGGATAAATCGGAAGGCCAATTGTGAGCCAGTTCTTTTCATCCAACATCAGTACCTGGTCATATGATGGGCCCAAATTCCCACAGACCCATTACAAACTTTTATGGAAAGGACCAACACAGTTACCTTGGCGGCTTGACCACTATTGTAAAGTGGACATTTGCCATCACAATATAGGTGGCATTCTTCTCACTTACCAGCACCAATGTAAGGGTCAATGACGCCCAATGGGAAAATCTTACCAGGGCTTCCCTAAAACCTAAGCAAGGGTTCCCCCAAGGTAAAAAAGAGGTTGAGAAAGGATGGAGCACAGCTAAAAGTCTAGCTAAAATTATTCTGCTCCACAGAATATACTTTTGCATTTACCTTAACACTAAACCAGGGGTATTGAAATAAAATTCACGAAGGTCCAGATCCAGGCCATGGTTCGCCATTTAGTGATGCCTGCACTGAACCTATTTTGGATCCAGTGTCTCCCACCATCAACATGTTTTAAAGTATATAAAGTGTTAATAGGCAGGGCCACTGATAAGGCAGTACAGCCAGCCCTCCTGTATAGGGCCCCATCAGTTCAAAAGAGGGGCCCAAGCATCTGCTGAGCAGGAAGGCTGTACTTCCTTTTTGCTGACACTAGTGGATTCCCCTTCAGCACTGCCGTATTCAACTCCTTTTTTTCCCTCAGGCTACTCTTCAGGGGGATCGGTTTTTGGATCAGCACCCCCTTCCACCTGCTGTTGGACCCCCCATGTGCCCCCCCCCTTCCCCACAGCACTGCTGGCTTTTCTTCACTGCTGAAGGGTAGAGCGGGGGGGGGGGCACCTTCCTTTCCTGAGTTTGGCATTTTAGCCAAAAGGTAGGCTGTGCGGGGCCCCGTGATTTCTAAGAGCAGCCCCGTTGATAGGCATAATGAAGTCAAGCGATGGTGCCCCTCAATGGCGGAGAGAATTAGAATAGGTTGAGCTTGACGTGCTTTGATCTTTTTTCAGATGTATTTTTTATTTTTTTTGGATGTTATGTAATAGCAAGTTCGGAAAGATTTAGCAACAATTGCCAAAAAGTGACAGATTTAGAGAACAGCGTGTCACCGGCTCTGACCTGTATTGAACAAGCACGGCATAAAAAACCTATGAGCAGAGGACGTAATGTACAAACGGGGGAAGAGCGAGTCGGGTTGTTTTCACTTTAGATACTTTTTTTTTTTTTGCTTCATAAAAGGCAATGGAATTGGCTGAAACTGCAAACAAATCTGTAGCAGTAAGCAGAACGATGAACGATGAAAATACCTGGGAGGTTAATGTGATATTTTGTGACAACTTAAATGCTTTCACATGCTGGGGGAGTGAAGGATAAGACCGGTCAGTATGCGGAAGATTATGTAAGCTGGTAACGTCAATCGAAGTGATAACAGGATGGAAACAAGAAAGCACACATGCCTGCATAACTTTCTACCAAAGCAGGATCGTTACCATTAAAATTTTGTGCAGCATCTCATAATAAAATGAAATAAAGCTGAACTTCAAGCAGGGGCTCACTGGCAATTTTCGGCCCAGGGGGCAAGTGCAAACCAGAGGCCCATGGTGCCTCTTTCTACTCTTCCTCTTCCTGGCCACCTCCATAACATTTTTTCTACCAAAGCAGGATCGTTACCATTAACATTATTCTCCTGATAAGTGAAATAAAGCTGAACATCAAGCAGGGGCTCACTGGCAATTTTCAGCCTAGGGGGCAAGTGCAAACCAGAGGCCCATGGTGCCTCTTTCTACTCTTCCTCTTCCTGGCCTCCTCCTGACCCCAATTCCAGGCTAAAGCTCTGCTCCAGTTACTCTCTACTCCCTGGCTGAATCCAGGTTCCTGACCTGGCCAGCAGGGGGTGGTTGGGGGGAGCTGGGACAGCTCAGTCGGGGCTCCCTGGGGAAGGGGAGTCTCCAGTGGGGCATGGAACCGGCATCTTCTCATAGAAAGTTTACATCATCCGTGCTGGAGGGGAGGGCAGCGATCTGTCCTTGTCTTCATCCCGCACTCAGTAGGTCAATACGTACTTCTCTTCACCAGGAATCCTTTAGGCATGTCTGTAGCAGAAGTGGTGCAGCCTTTTTACAGGACATCAGAGCGGCCAAGGGGGCAATTGCCCCCCTGGCCCAGTCCTCCCCTGACTTCAAGTAAACAGCCCAATACACAGAAAACAAAACACATATGGTCCAGGTACGCATCTTCTGCTGAGACGTACGGCAGGGAATGGAGCCCACTCCGGCTCCTGCAGTGGCTCAAAGAGGAAAGGGGTTATCCCTGATGCCCTGCCTCCTGGCCCAGTCCTCCCCTGGTCATCAGTTTGCGGCGTGTTATGGGCGGCATTTCCCCATCTCATACTGCCGTCCATAGTGCAAACTGATGAGTATGAGGAGGACAGCTCGGTCGGGATTGGCCAGGGGAGGAGAGTCTCCAGTGAGGGATTGAACCGGCCTCAGCTCAGACACAATTTACACCATCTATGTTAGGGGGGAGGCCTGCGCTCTGTCCTTGTCTTCATCCCGCACTCAGTAGGTCAGCGGTGGGGACTTTTTACTTCTCTTCACCAATCTTTTAGACATGTCTGTGGCAGAAGCAGTGCAGCCTTTTTATGGGGCTTTAGAGCGGCCCGGGGGGCAGTTTGTCCCCTGGCCCAGTCCTCCCCTGACTTCAAGTAAACAGCCCAATACACAGAAAACAAAACACATATGGTTGGGTACAGAGGCGTAACTAGAGCCTTCAGGGCCCCGATGCAAGAAACCATGAAGGGCCCCCCAGATCCCTGGCCGGGGCCCTTCCCTTCAAGCCCAGGGCTCTTCCCACTAATCCTGGGGCTCTTTATTCTCGTTGCATGGCCTTTTATTACGGTCCTGCAGCAGGATCCTTTCACAAGTTCTGCAGTGGGCTCCCTTCCTGCAATCTTGGGGCCTCCCAACAGTGGTGCAATGCCAGGGCCCGGTCGCAAGTGTGACTTTTGCAATCCTGGAAGTTCACCCACTGGTTTGCTACTGGGCCCCCTGGAGCATGGGGCCCGGTAGCAATCGCAACCCCTGCAACCCCTGTAGTTACGCCCCTGGTTGGGTACCTACGCATCTGCTGCTGAGAGTGCCAGCAGGGAATGGAACCCACCCCGGCTCCTGCAGTGGCTCAAAGAGGAAAGGGGTTATCCCTGATGCCCTGTTTACTCTTCAGGCACTGTGGATAAGGGGTGTACAGGTGGGTACCTCCGTATCTACTGCTCAGACTGCTGGCAGGGGATAGAGCCTGTCCTGGCTCCTGCAGTGGCTCAAAGAGGAAAGGGGTGATCCCTGATGCCCTGTTTACTCTTCAGGCACTGTGGATAAGGGGTGTACAGGTGGGTACCACCGTATCTGCTGCTAAAAGAGTGCTGGCAGGAAATGGAGCCCATCCTGGCTCCTGCAGAGGCTGAAAGAATAAAAGGGTGATCCACAAAGCCCTGTTTAAACTTTGTGACGTGAGACACTTTGGTTGGGGGGCTTGTGGAACCCCAATTGCTTTAGGGAGGTTGGGAGACCCCTTGTCCAGCATCCCCAGTCCCTCTTATGTGTAAATCACCCTGTGTCTATAAGGGGCACAGGGTGACCAAAAACCCTAGTCAGGCCAGCTCTGCACTAATCAGACTCTTGCTGGGGGGGGTGTGTTACACTTTAATGCTGTCTATTGTTCTTTGGGATCTCGATGCCGGTGTGTCTGGCCTTGAATGAGATTCCTGAATGTTCAGGTGTTTGTGTCATCTATTGTTTACCTGCTAGCATTCTGTGCATTCCGCCTAGGCTGATTTAAGTGCTCAGTTAATTGGTATGTTAATGATATCATGGTCAGCCCTACCTCGTTATCGTAGCTATTGTGTGATATTTTGTGTAAATATTTGACTGGCCAATGACATACTTCTCCAATGTATAAAAGTCTGTGAGTTGGTTTTAATAAACAGTCCATTCTGGTTTCACTCCAAAACTTGTACTGTCTAGTTCTTGGGGTAACTATAGCCAGAATCACGGATCCGGTGTTCCAGAGCTTAGGAAGCAGGTTACTGGCGGAGATACCCAGTCGTTGGTGTCCGGATTCCGTCACATTGGTGGCAAGCGGTGGGACGCTTCCTGCAGTCTGGGACATCCAAACCTCCACCGGGATCCAAGATAGGGATAGCAGACTTTGGTCAACCCAACGGAGATATGGACCTGGCATCAGAGTTTGAGGGGGTGCTGCGGATCGCCCTTTCAGTATACCCCAGGACGGTCTCTGCGGATCAATACCTGGAGCTCAGGCAGAAGATTCGGGTGGGGCTCTGGCTTGGAGCCCTCCAGCTTGCTGGTATATACCAGGGAAAGTGCTTTCCAACCCCAGGGGAACAGGCCAGTGATCAACGGAAGTTGCGGATGGCATTCCTGGGAGAGCGGCCCCAGGAGCAATGGGTATCCGAGTTGGACAGGCTGGTCCAGCAGGAGATAGAGCTGGACAATCAATATCGGGCTCTGCAATGGCACGCAGAGCAGAAATATTTAGGAGAGACATCAGAATGCTCTCCGGAGGGATATGACTTTGGTGGCCCTGGATTGCTGTGGGAGAGCCTTACAGATGTCTTTGTGTTTGGGGATGAAGGGGAACCTACCCTTGAGAACCTGCAAGAATACAGAGAGGCTATGCTCCGTCTCACAGGGGTCTCAGAGCTTGAACCTGATCTAGAACACTTGGTAAGGAAAGAACAGCATCTGGAAAGGGCATACAGGAAACTGCTAGGACACGTTCAGCAGCATGCCTATGAGTCGGCAGTGGAAACTCCGGAGATTGCTGTTCCCAAAGCTAAAGTGCTGACAACAGGGCAGAGCTCTGCTAGCCTCTGCCCAGCACCAGTAACATCTTCTGGATTCCACAGAAAGGAGATGGTGAACCTCGATCCCCAGACACCACCAGAGACTGGGGATTTAATAGACTTTTCTATTGAGGAGGAACAACCCGGTGAGACTCCTGCAGAACAGCTCACTTCAGAGCATGGCGCTGTGGACCCCTGCATACAAAAATCGGTGGCCCTGAAGGATGTGTGCAAGGTCACCGATGTTTCAATTTACTTCCCAGTGGAAAAGCTGGAAGCTGGGCAGAACGCTACTGGCCTCTGCCCACAACAGTCTCTCCTTGGTTGGAGAGACAGTACAGACTGGGGGTATTGTGAAGACCCACCAATGGCAGATGGAGATGGGACCGCGGTCTCTGCACCAGACCTACAGGGATGGTGGACGGCCGGTCCAGATCCCCAACCTACCCCGCAGGAATACAAGGAGGAGGAGGTAAGTGATCCCTCCTCTCTACAGCAGACCCCCAACCAGGTTCTGGGGGTAGTATTCGCCAACCCCAACCCAGCAGAAGGGCTGGCAACAGAGCAGAGCGCTGCTGGCCTCTGCCCCCAACTAATAGAAGATGGATTCCCTGTGGTAGTGGATGAGACTTTGGTTCCCACTTACACAACCCCAGAAAAAGGTCTGGCATTGGGACAGGAGGATGTCAGCCTTGTTGTGCAATCACTGGTGGATTTTCATACAGAAAAAGTATATGAGACTACAGTCTCCACCTGCATACCCCAGGGATGCTGGGCAGTCGGCCCAGATCCCCAACAGCATGATGGAGTGATCCCAGTCACCCTGTCTTCTCTCCAGCGGCTAAATGGACTCCAGGGAGAAGGACCAGTCCACACTTCTCCCCAGCAGGGGTTTTGTTCTACAAGAGAGGCAGAGGTTGGCTGGGTGAGTAACGATCTGTTCCGGACAATTTGTTTGGGGTACTGTGTGGGTGCAGACATTGGGGGACTGGAACTACGGACTAACTTCAAAGTCAACCCGTTTGGGGTCTCCTTCTGTGTTAGTCTCCTGCCGAAAGGGGAGATATGTGACGTGAGACACTTTGGTTGGGGGGCTTGTGGAACCCCAATTGCTTTAGGGAGGTTGGGAGACCCCTTGTCCAGCATCCCCAGTCCCTCTTATGTGTAAATCACCCTGTGTCTATAAGGGGCACAGGGTGACCAAAAACCCTAGTCAGGCCAGCTCTGCACTAATCAGACTCTTGCTGGGGGGGGGGTGTGTTACACTTTAATGCTGTCTATTGTTCTTTGGGATCTCGATGCCGGTGTGTCTGGCCTTGAATGAGATTCCTGAATGTTCAGGTGTTTGTGTCATCTATTGTTTACCTGCGAGCATTCTGTGCATTCCGCCTAGGCTGATTTAAGTGCTCAGTTAATTGGTATGTTAATGATATCATGGTCAGCCCTACCTCGTTATCGTAGCTATTGTGTGATATTTTGTGTAAATATTTGACTGGCCAATGACATACTTCTCCAATGTATAAAAGTCTGTGAGTTGGTTTTAATAAACAGTCCATTCTGGTTTCACTCCAAAACTTGTACTGTCTAGTTCTTGGGGTAACTATAGCCAGAATCACGGATCCGGTGTTCCAGAGCTTAGGAAGCAGGTTACTGGCGGAGATACCCACCAGTCGTTGGTGTCCGGATTCCGTCACAAACTTCAGCCTTTGTGGATAAGGGGTGTAAAGGTAGGTACTTCTGCATCTGCTGCTGAGAGGTCCAGCAGGGGATGGAGCCTGTCCTGGCTCCTGCAGTGGCTCAAAGAGAAAAGACACCACCAAGGATCCTTGTGTGTAGGGCTGGAATGCCACGTTCCTCGGCGACATTGATCTTTACAATCTGGGAAAGCCTCATGGGACTGTAGTGTTATACATATGTTCCACCTCTGATACAACTACTGGTACCTGCTCTAGCTGAATATTGGTTCATCATACTTGTTTATAGTCATACAATCTTATTAAATCTCTAACTTTGGTTACTCCAGATATGATTGCATAAGTTGAGATGGCCTAATACACTTGTCACACAAAATTACCTGCTTGAGCTATACCCCATACGATGTTGCCACTATGAGGAAGGGCTGTCCATGCCCACCATCATTACTACCAATAGCCAGGCCCTCTTGTCCAACATCAGTGCCAGACCTTACAAATGCGCTTCTGGAAGAATGGTCAAACATTCCCATAGGGGGCGTGGCTAGGTCATGGCGGTGTGAGGACGTTTGACTCTGGTGCTCCCGCTCCCTGGCCCCCCTGATCGGCTAAATTGATCGTTACCTGGCTGTTTTCTAGCTGACATGAGCTCCTATAAGCGGCGGAAGAACAAATCCACATCCAAGGCTACTCCGGCGGCCCCGATCCGTTCATTCTTCCCGGATTCTGCTACCCCGGTGCTGCGGAAGCTGGTGGCGGGCCCACGTGGCAGTATCAATCCGACGGCGGTGTCCCGGACGGCACAGGCGGCATCCCCTCCGGCTCCCCTGCCTGCTATGGCTTCCCTGAGCCCCTTGCAGCTGTCCCAATCGTCCTCGGCTGGAGACCCCAGTGAAGAAAGGGACATCTGGGCTCTGCTGCGCTCCCTCCCCACTAAGATGGACATGGAGGCTCTG
Organism: Pelophylax lessonae; assembly: GCF_965119305.1. Lineage (NCBI taxonomy): Eukaryota > Metazoa > Chordata > Amphibia > Anura > Ranidae > Pelophylax > Pelophylax lessonae. Next base: position 290,027,616 of record NC_138774.1, read on the forward strand.
GTAGCGCAAGTCACGGAGCAGCATAAGAGGGACTTCCAAGTGCTGACCGCAGAAGTGTCTCATGTTCGGGAGCGAGTGGCGACCGGGGAATCGGCTATCGGAGACCTCAAGGCTAGGGTAGAGTGTCTGGAACGAACACAAGCTGTCCACGCGGATGTCCTTGCTGAGCACCAGCTCGCCTTGGAGGACGTGGAGAACCGGAGCCGCCGTAACAACTTGCGGCTCCGGGGCCTGCCCGAGGCCACCGGACCGGAAGACTTGATGGAGACGGTTCGGGCCATCCTGGCGCGGATCTTGCCTTCGGACCCCCCTGTCGCAGTGGAGTTCGACCGGATACATAGGGCCTTGGGCCCCAAACCGACGGACACTACAAGACCTCGGGACGTCATCTGCCGCGTGCATCGGTATCCGGTGAAGGAACAGGTGCTGCGGGCTGCGTGGACGAAGGGCCCGATTGACTTCGATGGGGCACAGATCCAGGTTTTCCCCGATGTGTCCAGAGGCACTCTGATCCGCAGAGCGATGCTGAAACCCCTGCTGGAGCGTCTCAGGAGACAGGATGCCACTTACAGATGGGGTTTTCCCCTCCAGCTCATCGTCCGCAGGAATGGCGCCACTTTCGTCCTCCGCAGACATGCTGACCTCCCAGCCCTGTTCCGGTTTGCAGCCATCGCTCCTCTGGAGGTCCCGGACTGGTTAGCCAGGCTTCCTGACAGGGACGCTCGCTCTCCCGGAGGAGGGCCATCGAGACCCCGATCCGAGGGACGCCGTCGGCAACGCAGTGCCCCCGTGGCGCGCTCTACTAGCCCCTCGTTGGCTTCCCCGGAATTTTGATTCAGCGTTGCCGAGGTCCGTGAGTAATGACTTAGCCCCTTGCCCTCCGCCCCTGCCTGTCCCGGGTCACATCCCTGAGCTTCACCTGCCCTTCCCTGATGGCTGACTGTCCTGCCTTGTGGTGACTGTCCCCCAAGCTAGATTTGAACTGCACTAGTCCCGAGGGCCGTGCCGGGCCTCCAGCTATCCCCGAGTGTCCCCAGGTGCCTCTGACTGCTGCCCATGCCGAACTTCCAGGGCTCAGGTCATCTGCCTCCCCCCGTGTCCCCCTCTCTTGGATCTTGACTCCCCTAGATCGGCTCCGTGTCTCCTGCTCCCCCTAATGCTGACATGCGGGGGCTCTGGAGTGGCTCAAGGCGGTGCGGTGCCTTGCTCCCGCTTCTGGGGCCTGGGTGTCTGGCAGGCCTGCTGACTCTCTGCAAGTTTGGATCTTAGAGTAGTGTCATTGAACTGTTGCCTCTCATATTGCTTGCTGACTGTATGCACTATTTAATGCTTTCCAGATGTATGCACGCCTGCTCTTCTGTGGTTACTGGGGGGGCGCCTGGGTCTGGTCGTACTTGCTTGGGTTGCATGCCGGATCTGGGTGTTACCCCGCGCTGCAGGAGAGGGGATGCAGGGCGCTGCCGGTGGCCCTCGGACTTCACTTTTGCTTCACCCCCCCCTCCCTTATCCCCCCTCCCCCCTCCTTTGTCCCCCTCCCCCCCTTATCCTCCCTCCCTTACCCCCCCTCCCCCTCTATCTCCCCCTCCCCTCCCTCCCCCTTCCCCCCTTCCTCCCCCCTCCCTTCCCCCTCCCTTCCCCCCTCCCCCCTCCCTTCCCCCCTCCCGTTCTTCCCTTCCCCCTCCCTTCCCCCCTCCCGTTCTTCCCTTCCCCCCGCCCCTCCATTCCCCTTTCCCCCCCCCCCTTTCTACTAACCCCTCCCCTCCCTTCCCCTTCCCCCCCTTCTCCCCCCGGGGGTTGGTGTGTTATATGTGTTGGGTGGCGTGGTATGTCCCCCTCTGGTCCGATGCCACTGATCTTGAGGGGGACGTCTGGATGGGGAGCGGGTGCAGTCTCTGGCATCTCTGTCTTGAGTGCCATTGAATTGTTCATTTGGTTCTTCTCGGGCAGGGGGTGGGGGGAGGTTTTCCTCTCCGGTTCAGGGGCTCAAACTGTTGCACTATGTTATTGGTATTTTTTTTTTTTTTTTTTGTTTTGTTTGAGTTGTTGGTGTTTTTCAGCTGGTTATAATACTGTGTTGCTATGATCTTTATTGGCCGGTTGGGGAGCCGGGGAGCGGTCACCTACCTCTCCCAGTTGGTGGCTCTCCTCGTTCCCCACGTAGGGTGATCCTTTGGTGCCTGTCCATTTTGCCCTGCCTGCGGGGTTGGTGGATCGGGCCCTAGGGTCCTTTGAGATTGCACTCTCTCTGGTGCTTCGGCACCTTAGTACTTTGTAAGTAGGCGCGTACTTTGCGCCTTTTCCTTCTCTCCCTCTCTCTCCCTCCACCTTTTCACTTACCTCTGCATCTCCGCTGTTCCCCTTCCTTTTCTTTCCCCCCTCTCCTTCCCTCTCCCTCCTCCGCTCCTTTTGGTTTCTTGTTTTCACCCGGTGGGCTGGACCCGCCGGTTGGGGGGGTTATGGCCGCCCCTCGTCCGGACCCGGTCCGTTTGGTCTCCTTAAATGTGAAGGGGCTCAATACCCCTGAGAAGCGCTCCATTGTGCTGTCGGAACTCCATCGTCTCCGTGCTCATGTTGGATTTTTGCAAGAAACGCATTTCAAATTGAGCAAGATCCCCAAATTGGGAAACAGGCGTTTTCCAACGGTTTACCATGGCTGTTCCCCTGATTCCAAGACTAAGGGGGTTAGCATCTTGATTCAATGTAATGCTCCGTGGACGCTCTCGGACGTGTGGAGCGACGAATCGGGCAGGGCCCTTTTTGTAAAGGGCCAGTTGGGTTCCACCCCTGTCACTCTGGTGAATCTCTACCTGCCCAACACGAACCAAATCTCCTTTATGGACTCAGTGCTTTCTAAGCTGGCAGATTTCGCTGCGGGACAGATCCTTATGGGCGGGGATTTTAATTTGGCTCTTGATCCACTGGTGGACACCTCTAGGGGTTCCTCCCAGCTATCCTATGCTGCTCTACGTCGCTTCAAGCAGTTGATTCATGCCTTTCGCTTGGTTGATCCGTGGCGCGTTCTCCATCCCGGGGATAGGGATTATACTTTCTTCTCCCCCCCACACGACTCATATTCGCGTATCGACTTTTTTTTGGTACCGCAGTCCTTGCTTCCCAGGGTCTCCGCTGCCTCAATTGGCTCTATTGCTATTTCGGACCACGCTCCCGTTCTCCTCGACCTAGACCTTCGCTCCCCTGAGTTGTCACAATGGCAGTGGAGGCTTAACGACACCCTTCTCCAGGACCCTGCTATTCTGGGGGAACTTGGTGCTGAATTGAGGAACTTCTTCGCCTCCAATGCCACCACAGGCAGTTCGCCCATGATGGTCTGGGAAGCTCACAAGAGTTATATGCGAGGGGTCCTGATCAAGCTCGGGTCGCGGAGGAAGAGGGAGAGGAGTGCCCAAATGTCTGATCTCCTGGCGAAAATTGGCAAATTAGAGATGGCTCACAAGCGGTCTCAGGCCGTTGCTGCTCTTCAGGAGCTCACTGTTCTTCGGGATCAGCTCCGTGATCTGGTCCTCTTCCAGGCCAAGGCCGCCCTGGCTAAATGTCGCCGTGCTTTCTACGAGCACGGGGACAAATGTGGGAAATTGCTGGCAAGGGCATTGCGTCAACAGAGGTCTAGGGCATTTATCCCGGAGGTCTCCGACTCAGCGGGCCGGAGGGTTCACTCGACGACGGACATAGCTGAGGCTTTCCGCCTGTACTATTCCTCCCTGTACAATCTGCCTTCTGACCCCTCGCCGTCATCGCGCGCTGCCAGGCTCCAGGAGATTAGGTCGTATCTATCGGCCTCCGGCCTCCCCACCCTTTCTCCGGAAGATGTGGAGGAGTTGGACGCGCCTCTGCGCCCTGGGGAACTCACTGCAGCCCTGGGGGGAATGCAACCGGGGAAGGCACCTGGTCCGGATGGATACACCCTTGCGTATTACAAGTGCTTTGAGGAGATCCTTTCGCCTCACTTCCTATCCGCATACAATGCGGCGGGTGAGTCGGCGGCCCTTCCGGTTGACTCATTGCGCGCCCATATAACTGTCCTAGCCAAGGAGGGTAAGGATCCACTGCTGTGTGCGAGCTACAGGCCGATTTCTCTCTTAAATATCGACCTGAAACTCTTCACCAAAATCCTGGCTTCTAGACTGGCTCCCCTGCTCCCAAGTTTGATCCACGATGATCAAGTGGGTTTTGTTACTGCCCGGGAGGCCCGGGACAATACCGCCAAGGCGATTGACCTCATCCATTATGCGAATAGCCGCCGAATCCCAATGCTGGTCCTGTCGACGGATGCCGAAAAGGCGTTCGACCGGGTGAATTGGGACTTTCTCCTGGCTACCATGGAGCATGTGGGCCTGGGGACGCGCCAGTTGTCCTGGATCAGGGCCATCTACTCCAGGCCTTCGGCTAGGGTGAAGGTCAACGGGTCTCTCTCGAACTCCCTCGACATTGCGAATGGCACTCGACAGGGGTGTCCACTCTCCCCGTTGATTTTTGTTCTCGCTCTAGAGCCTTTTTTGAGGACGGTGAGGGCTAATGCGGATGTGGCCGGATTGTCGTTGAGTGCCAGTGAGTCGCCTAAAGTGGCGGCGTACGCGGACGATCTACTTTTCTTCCTGACACGTCCTCTCACTTCCCTTCCGAACCTCCTGCGGGAATTTCGGGTTTATGAGTCGCTGTCGTTTTATAAAATCAACTACTCTAAGTCTGAGGCGCTAGCGGTGGGTCTGCCGGCTTCTTTGTCAACTCTCCTTAGAGCTGACTTTTCCTTTAAATGGGGCCTGTCTCACATCAAGTACCTGGGGATATCTCTCCCGAGTTGCCCGGAGAGAGTCTTCGACTGTAATTTCCCGCCTCTTCTGACTCGCATCAAGCAGGATCTGGAGGTGTGGAGCCATGGGACTTTTTCCTGGTTTGGGCGCTGCAATATTATAAAGATGAACATCATGCCCCGCCTCTTATATGTGCTTCAGGCGCTGCCCATCAGGGTCCCGTCCTCCTTCCTCAAGAGGGTGAATAGGGTGTTTCGGGAGTTCCTGTGGCGTAGGGGTTCCCCCCGCTTGGCGCTGCGGGTGCTCCGGATGCCTAAACTGAGTGGGGGAATGGCGATGCCCGACGCGATCCTCTACTATGAGGCGTGTCATCTCGCTCGCATTGTCGACTGGTACCGCCATGGTCCCTTGAAGCAATGGGTCCGCCTTGAACGTTTGTCCGTCGAGTCTCCCCTGGAGTCCGCCCTTTGGAGCCCTAACCCGGTGCCTAGGGAATTAGATGCCCATCCGACTGTAGGTGCCACGCTGGCGGTGGGAAGGCGTCTTTGCCACGATGGCCAGTTGGCGTCCTTTCCCTCGCCTCTCCTCCCGGTGTTTGATAACCCGGACTTCGGGCCTGGGGTGGATCAGCCCGGTTTTAGGACTTTGAAGACCGCTGGGGTCCATCAGGCTCGGCACTTTGTGAGGGCTGGGACTTGGGTTTCACGGTCTTACATGAACTGCACTGCGCCCTTTACCTCCCTGTCTTTTTGGCAACGAGTCCAGCTGGCTCACTTTCTACAAGCTCTTCCTTCAGCGTCTCTGTTTTCAAGACGGCTCACGTACTTTGAGGATTTGTGTTCTGACACCTCCCCCCTTCGCCACACGGTCTCTCTGGTTTACCGGGCCCTGGCCTCGCCGGACGAAGCTTTTCGTCCCCCATTTATTGCCAAATGGGAAAGGGACCTGAATGTATCTTTTACGGACCATCAGGTTGAGAGGATATTATTTTTCACGTACAAAACCTCCCGTTGCTCGCGGTATCAGGAGGTGGGCTATAAGTGTTTAACCCGCTGGCACTATACCCCAGCCAGGCTTCATCGCATGTTTCCGACCTGCCCCGAGGTTTGTTGGCGATGTGGGGAGGAGGTGGGCACCTACCTACACGTTTTCTGGTCGTGCCCGTGTTTACAACCCTTCTGGAAGGAGGTCCTACGCATTGCCCAGAAATTTACGGACCATTCCCTCACCCTGGACCCAGCCCTCTTCCTCCTTCATCATCATGAATATCCGAGAGCGTCCTATCGGAAGTCGATTCTGCCACTTCTGTTCACGGCGGCTAAAAGCTGCATCCCCCCGCTCTGGAAGCAGACGCAGCCTCCTACGGTAGCTATGTGGCTCCGCAAGGTTTCTTGTCTCAACGATATCGAAGATCTAGTAGCCACTGCGCACGGTACACGAGAAAAGTTCCTGAAACGCTGGTTTTACTGGCACGAATTTAAATACACTTCGGAATACACGGAGTTGATTACCCACTAGTGGTCGCTGGGCGAGGGTCGGCCGGCCTTCCCCCCACCCCCCTCTTTGGATCTTTCCTGACCCCTTCCTTTCTCGCTCTGGTCTCCTTCCCCCTTCTCTTTTCTCTTTGTTTATTCTCCATAGCTTTTTCTTCTCTTTCTTGGCTCTAGGCATACCGTCTATAGGTTTTTCTCCCTCTTTGCCGCTCCTGGGTATTGGCTGATGTAGTGTTGATTTTCTTCACGGTGGATCGGTTGGTTCCCGGGAGTGGCGCGGTGCGGCACCCCTTTGGGGGAGGTACCACCAGTGAGCCCTCTGGAGCCTGCCGCGATATTCCGGGGCGCCTGGGGGGGGCCTCCCTTCCCCGGTAGCCGGCCATGAGATGGATGCCGGTGGGGCGGGGGGGGTCTGCCTTAAGGTGCCCTGCGAATTTATTTGTTCGATATTCAGCTCTAGAGGGCTAAGGCCGTGGGTTTCATGGAGGGTTTACATTTTGTCTCAGATGAGCTCTTTAGACGAACTAGTGCTATGTTGGTACACTTTGAAATGTGCTGTTTGTATTGTTCTTACTTTATTATTTGCTCGCTATACTCGACAGTTGATTGTACTTGCTGTTGATATGTGGTATGCCTTTATGTTTTCTTTCTAATAAAGAATTTTGAAAAAAAAAAACATTCCCATAGACACACTCCTAAACCTTGTGGACGGCCTTCCCAGAAGAGTTGAAGCTGTTATAGCTGCAAAGGGTGGCCAACTCAATATTGAACCCTACGGACTAAGACTGGGATGCCATTAAAGTTCAGGTGCGTGTAAAGGCAGGTGTCCCAATACTTTTGGTTATATAGTGAGTGTGTGGTGGCTGGACAATAAAGTCCACTCTTCTTACTGCCACATGTGCGCGTTTTGCGGTCGGTAAAAAGATAATTTTTTTTTAAAGTGTGCAGCAGAAAGACCTGATTTTCTTAATACAAGGCAGGAAGACTGATGATAAAGAAGATGTTTAAATAAATGTTCAACCAGGACCACATAAGAAGGCAGATATATTAAACAGCATGGGGCTTGTTTGTGATGTACATTGCCTGCTGACTATCATCAAGAAGATGGAATTTTTTTATTACCTACAATACAGTGCATATAAAAAGATCAACAAGCATACTGAGATAATAGGGAATATTCTAAGAAAAAGGGGTAAAGAAACTTCTTCACATGAGAGCTTACAATCCAAGATATAAATAAATAAATAAAACGAGTATTGCCTAAACTGAGATATGTAGGACGGTATTTAAAAGTCACAGTTTCATGGAAAATCTTGAAAAATTCCTCTTTGCTTTATTATGTAACATTTAGTGGTGTGGTTATGAGTAAGCGATTATCTATATCGTGAAACGCGTCAACCTGGCATGTCTCTCAATGCACTGTCTGTATGGATTCGCTTCTTTGATTTCATATTTTTCCGAGTGCTGTCCAACTTTCTTCCTTTGTGCTAGTTCTGGATGGCGGATCTGACCAGCACCGGTCTATTTAGCCTCACCTGATCGGCTTCCCTCTCCTATTCCTACATTTAGTGACCTGCCATAAACATGTTTCATAGGACTACACTTTTAGCAATGGTTAAAGCCCAACTCCAGGCTAATTTAGTTTTTTGGCTGCAGCAGTCACCTTCAATTTGAAACTTTCCCCCACAGTACCTTTTCTTCCCCATAAGATGTCCTCAGTCTTCCAGTTTGAATGATGCCTTGTGTCACCCAACCCGAAGACTGAGGACATACTGTGAGTGCGGGATGTCATAGCTCCATTCTCTGAAAATGGTGCCCTTCACTCCCTATTGCATTGATATAGAGAGTGACGCTGATGCCACCAGAGGAGGACTGGGCCAGGGGGCAGGGAGGCAATTGCCCCCTGGGCCGCTCTGATGTCCTGTAAAAAGGCTGTACCGCTTCTGCCACAGACATGCCTAAAGGATTCCTGGTGAAGAGAAGTAAAAAGTCTCTGCCACTGACCTACTGAGTGCGGGCTCCTGGGCGAGCGACGTCGCTTTGCCCAGGAGGGGCTGACTGCCGCAGTAAATATACTTTGGGCGGTCGGCAAGCGGTTAAAGTCAGGGGAGGACTGGGCTAGGGGGCAGGGGGTAAATTGCCCCCCCCCCCCCCCGGGCCGCTCTAAAGCACCATAAAAAGGCTGCACTGCTTCTGCCACAGACATGTCTAAAATATTCCTGGTGAAGAGAAGTAAAAATTCCCCACCGCTAACCTACTGAGTGCAGGATGAAGACAAGGACAGAGCGCAGGCCTCCCTCCCCAGCATGGATGGTGTAAACTGTGTCTGAGCTGAGGCCGGTTCCATGCCCCACTTGAGACTCTCCTCCCCTGGCCAGCCCCAACCGAGCTGTCCCAGCTCCCCCCAACCGCCCCCTGCTGGCCAGGTTGGGAACCCGGATTCAGCCAGTGAGTAGAGAGTACCTGGAGCAGGGTTTCAGCCTGGAATGGGGGGTCGGGAAGAAGAGGGAGAGTGGGAAGGGGGCCGAGTCGCTGCACCATGGGCCTCTGCTTTGTACTTGCCCCCTGGGCTGAAAGTAGCCAGTCTGCCCCTGGATGCCACCATGTCCATCTGATATGTTGTCTGCATCATCCAGAACCAAAAACCACTGGGGGGGGGGTGGGGGGACCAAAGAGAAAGAGGACCCAGTTCTTCACATGACCATCCAGAGTGCAGGATCTCAAAGGAAGAACAATTCAGACCAGTTCAGCCCATCTCCATCCAGGCCAAGGCTCTAATGAGTTAACCCTGCCCACAGGGCTTAGTCATGGAGGTAAGTCCTGTGGGTGGGAAGAAACGAGTCAGACGGGTGGCCTGGATGGAGCCGAGCTGAAGCCGTATCTACTGATTCTACTCCCGGGTTGAACTGGTGTGCGGCAGTCTGACTTTTTTTTCTTAAGAGTGGGTACACAGAGCAAGGATGAGCTCTTCTTTCCACCTGCACCTGACAGTTTGATTCACCGGAGCTTCGGATGTTTATCTAGAGCGGCGCCCCAAGATGCATGGTTGTAGGATCTCAGAGCTCTATTCTCTGAGCATAGTGCCCTTCACCCTCCAGTGTATTTATATAGAGTGAAACTGCTGTCATCATGTCATGCCGACATGCTGTCTGCATCATCCAGAGAGGGGATAGACCAAAGAGGAAGAGGAATGGAGGATCTCATATGAAGAAAAAGTGAGACCACCGCACACCAGTTTAGCGCTAATGTAGATTTAGTAAATATGGCTTCAGCCTGGCTCCATCCAGGCCAGTCCCAGATGTGTTTTGCCCCAACCTTAGGGCTTAGTCGTGAAGTAAGCCCGGGTGTAGAATAAGTAGATACAGCTTCAGCTCAGCTACATCCAGACCATGCCCCTGATGTGCTTTGCCCTTTCCACAAGGGCAAAAGGAAAGGGCAAAGCGCATCAGGAGCATGGTCTGGATGTAGCTGAGCTTAAGCCGTATCTACTGATTCTACACCCGGGTTGAACTGGTGTGCAGCAGTCTGACTTTTCTTCCTAAAAGTGTGTACAGAGAGCCAGGATGAGCTTCTCTTTCCACCTGCACCCAACAGTGGGAGTCACTGGAGATTCAGATGCTTATCTGGAGCGGTACCCCAAGCTGTGCATGGTTTTAGGCTCTCATAGCTCTATTCTCTGAGCATAGTGCCCTTCACCCTCCAGTGTATTGATATAGAGTGACACTGATGTCATCATTTCATGCGGACATGCTGTCTGCATCATCCAGGACCACCAAAGAGGGGATAGACCAAAGAGAAGGAGGACCCAGTGTATTGCATGACCGGCCAGAAAGCAGAATGAAAGGTAAAGATAATGCATAATTTACTGCTGGTGGTAGTCTCTAGGAAAGAAGAGAATCCTCTGGGGGTTTTGCAAGAGTATGAAGCCCATAGCTGGGCTTGTTATTTCATCAGAACTTGAATTTTACACAGTGGGTGGAAAAAAAAAAGATCACCACACGCCAATGTCACTGCAGTCCAGGTTTATTGCAAGGACAATCGCAACAGCAGTGGCAACTTTGGCTGCATTAGTCACCTTCAGTATGGAACTTTACCCAACAGTACCTTATCTTCCCCACAAGATGTCCTCAGTCTTCCAGTTTGAATGATGCCTTGTGTCACCCAACCAAGAAGACTGAGGACATACTGTGAGTTTAGGACAGGGGTCTTCAAACTATGGCCCTCCAGTTGTTCAGGAACTACAATTCCCATCATGCCTAGCCATGTCTGGGAATGTCAGAGTTTTACAATGCCTCATGGGATGTGTAGTTCCGCAACAGCTGGAGGGCCGTAGTTTGAGGATCCCTGGATTAGGATGTCATATCTCTGAGCATGTTGCCCTTCACCCCGCATTGCATTGATTTAGAGAGTGATCCTGATGCCATCATGCCCTGCCAACAAGCTGTCTGCATCACCCAGGACCACCAACTACTGGGGAGAAGACCAAAAGAGGAAGAGGACCCAGTGCATCACACGACCATTCAGAAAATAGAAAAAGGTAAGTAAAAAAATGGATCATTTAGTGCTGGTGGGAGCCATAGGGAGGGGAAAGGGTCCCCTGGAGGTTTACGGGGAATACAGAACCCATAGTTGGGCTTTTAATTCCATTATAATTCAAATTCTACACAATGGGTGGAAATAAAAAGTCGTCGCACACTGATGTCACTGCAGTCTAGATTTATTGCACAGATAACAGCAACAGCAGTCCCTGCCTAAAGGACCTTCCCCAGTGTGTTGGAAAATGGACGACACTTGGCGTTTAGGGAAAGGTGGAAGAATTTGGCTCGAAAGCAGAAGACTAAACATAATTTTTGTTCAACAAATCTACACGTTGGACATTTTGTTTGGGGGTCTTCATAAAACCTGGGATTTCTTAGCTGCAGAAAAGTTAAACCAAATGGGTTAGACATAAAAGAATGAAGAAAACAGAAGGACGCATAAATCAAAAACAACTGTTCCCCTTCTATTTCATCAGTGATGCGTAGTGGAGGAGATCCATGAAGTTTAGCTAATTAGGCTCCTTTAATAAGCTAATGATGATGTGCAGGACACAATAGCCCATATTGATCATGTTTAATTTTTCTGAAAATGACTGAAAGTGAAATGTTACCTTTTTTGCTCCAAGAATCTAAAACCAAAAATGGGCATGATCCATGAGTCTGTGTTTACTAGCGTAGGGTTGCAATCAAAGAATATGATGGAAGAATTACAAAGAGTGTAATAAGAAATGTAAAGACGAAATCAGGGCGGCTAAATTAGAACACGAGAGAGATATAGCGGAAGAGAGTAAAAAAGAACCCCAAGAAATTCTTTAAGTATATAAACAGTAAGAAAGCGAGGCCAAAACACATTGACCCCATAAAAGACGACAAGGGAGATTTGGCCACAGAGGACAGGAAAAAGGCGGAAGTGTTAAATAATTTCTTCTCTTCAGTCTTCACAAAAGAATTGGGGGGCTACACTAACCCAGCTTGTAAGGCCAAACTAAACAACACACCTCAGGAAATACCGCCATGGCTTTCAGAAGATAGACTTAGAACTAAACTAGAGAAACTTAACATAAATAAATCACCAGGACCGGATGGCTTGCACCCGAGGGTTCTTAAAGAGCTCAGCCAGGTGATAGCCAGACCATTATTCTTGATCTTTAAGGATAGTTTACAGACAGGTATGGTGCCAGCTGATTAGAAAAAAGCCAACGTGGTACCAATATTTTAAAAAGGGCCGAGGTATATCCCGGGTAACTATAGGCCGGTCAGCCTAACATCAGTAGTCTGCAAGATTTTGGAGAGGATGTTTAGGGACCACATACAAGACTTTAATAATGAAAACTGTATTATTAGTAGTAATCAGCATGGATTCATGAAAAATCGTTCTTGCCAAACCAATCTATTAACCTTCTACGATGAAGTGAGCTGCCATCTAGATAAAGGTAAGCCTGTGGATGTGGTGTATCTGGGTAAAGGAAGGCCTGTGGATGTGGTGTATCTGGACTTTGCAAAGGCCTTCGACACCGTTCCCCACAAACGCTTACTGTTCAAACTAAGGAAGGTAGGTATGGACCATAAGGTGAGTACCTGGATAGAGAACTGGCTCCAGGGGAGAGTCCAGAGGGTGGTGATTAATGGGGAGTACTCGGATTGGGCGGGTGTGGAAAGTGGGGTCCCCCAGGGTTCTGTCCTGGGGCCAATCCTGTTTACTTTATTCATGAATGATCTAGAGGAGGGGATATTGAGTAAAATCTCAGTATTTGCGGATGATACTAAACTAAGCATGCCAATATCTTCTATGCAGGATGTGGAAACCTTACAAGCGGACCTGAACAAAATAACGGGGTGGGCAACTACATGGCAGATGAGGTTTAATGTTGAAAAATGTAAAGTAATGCACTTGGGGGCCAGAAACCAGAAAGCAAGCTACTCACTAGGGGGGGGGGGGGAACCTCTGGGTGAGTCTAGGATGGAAAAGGACCTGGGGGTACTGGTAGACAACAGGCTTGGCAGTGGCATACAATGCCAAGCCGCTGCAAGCAAAGCCAACAGAATACTTGGATGTATAAAAAAGGGGATTCACTCCAGAAATAAAGAGATTATTCTCCCGCTCTACAAGACTCTGGTCCGGCCACATCTGGAGTATGCTGTCCAGTTCTGGGCACCGGTCCTCAGGAAGGATGTGCTGGAACTGGAGAAAGTCCAGAAAAGGGCAACAAAAATAATTAGGGGGATGGAGGACATCGGCTATGAGGAAAGACTACAAGCACTGAACCTATTCTCTCTGGAGAAGAGACGATTGAGGGGGGATATGATATCAATGTACAAATACTGTACTGGCGACCCTAGCATAAGGAACAAACTATTCAGAGAAAGGGAATACAATAAGACATGTGGCCACTCACTAAAACTAGAGGAAAGGCGGTTTAACCTTAAAGTACATAGGGGGTTCTTCACTGTCAGAGCAGTAAGGATGTGGAATTCTCTTCCGCAAATAGTCGTATCAGCAGGGAGCATCGATAGTTTCAAAAAATTATGAGATGGGCACCTTTAAGAGCACAACATACAGGGGTATACAATGTACAACATACAGGGGTATACAATGTACAACATACAGGGGTATACAATGTACAACATACAGGGGTATACAATGTACAACATACAGGGGTATACAATGTGTACAACATACAGGGGTATACAATGTACAACATACAGGGGTATACAATGTACAACATAGAGGGGTATACAATGTACAACATAGAGGGGTATACAATGTACAACATACAGGGGTATACAATGTACAACATACAGGGTTATACAATGTACAGTTAACAGCAAACACACACACACATCATAGGTTGAACTGGATGGACTGATGTCTTTTTTCAACCTCACTAACTATGTAACTATGTAACTGATGCCTGTATTCTTTCCCTGTAAAGTTCCACGTACAATTTCTGATGATGTAAGGAGAGTTTTTCCTTTTTTTTTTCATATTTGGAGGAACATATTAGGGGGTTTGTACAGTACATCTTTGAGGATGCCCAGGGGACCATCCTTTTGAAGATGTTCCAGAACTTCCAGGTAATTTTGACTCAAAGGATGCCCTAAGCAGTCACGGGACGCATCAGAAAGATTATATCTTCCAGATGACCTAGGAACCAAGACATGCTAGAATCTATGGCCTGCCAAGGTCCTGGTCGCAAAATATGGCCCCTGCAAGTTTTGCTCGAATATAAAAAGTAATTATAACCATATTATACTAGTATTTTAGTTAAAGGTGGAAGTAAAAAAAACTAATCTTGGAGGTAGATGGCATTTTCTTTCTCTGCGGACATAACAGCCATCTTCTTGCAAATAAATTGGTTGGCCCAAGTCCACTTGTAGGCAGAGCCAAGAGAACATTGGCAAAACCTTTCATTTCTGGGTACCACTAATAGGCCTCTTGCCCTAGTTTCTGTGTTGGCATGAGTTCCTGTTCCTGGAGGGAGAAATTAGTGTAAAATCTCCACCACGTGTATGCCACGACACTTCGTCCGACTGAGCCAGGTCAAAATAAGCCTCTATAAGACATGGAAGAGACTAATACATTATCAATGTCTCATGGCAGTGGTTTCCATACTGCGGCCCAGGGGCCAGATGCGGTCCTTTGCATGTTTTCTTTTATCCGGCCCTTGGGGCATTATTCCCCCCCACTGTCAGCAACAGTGCGGCATAGTTCCTGCCACTTACAATGACAGTGGGGCACTATTCCTCCCACTGACACCAATGACGGGGCACTATTCCTCCCACTAATACCAATGATGGGTCCCTATTCTTTCCACTGATACCAATGATGGATCCCTATTCTTTCCACTGATACCAATGATGGGTCCCTATTCCTTCCACTGACACCAATGATGGGGCACTATTCTTCCCTTTGACACCAATGATGGCGCACTATTTCTCCAATTGACACCAGTAATGGGTCACACTTCCTCCTATTGACACTAATGATGGTGCACTGTTCCTCCCACTGACACCAATGATGGGGCACTATCCCTCCCACTGACAGCAATTATGGCACACTATTCCTCCCATTGACACCAATGATTGCACACTATTCCTCCTACAGACAGCAATGATGGGGCACTATTCCTCCAAGTGACACCAATGATGGGGCACTATTCCTCCCAGTGACACCAATGATGGGCCACTATTCCTCCCACTGATACCAATGATGAGGCACTATTCCTCCTACAGACAGCAATGATGGGGCACTATTCCTCCCATTGACACCAATGATCTCACAATACTCCTCCCATTGACACCAATAATGGGGCACCATTACTCCCATTGATACAAAATATTGGCCACTATAACTCCCCCTAATACAAGTTATGGGGCATTGTTTACTCCCTCTGACAGCAGGGCATTTTCTACTTCCACTAGCCACAGTGCGGCCCCCCTAAAGTTTGAAGGACAGTTAACAGGCCCTTTGTTATGAAAGTTTGGAGACCTCTGCTTTATGGTTTAACAGGCGTGTCCTCACAGTTCTGGCAGCAGTATCTTCCCCAGGGCAGGCAAATTTCATCCTTTCCCTACAACTACTCCCAACTAGGGTTCCAGAACCTCTTTGGTTATTCCCCGGCCAGGGTATACCGCACAATTCCAGGACTACATGGCTGCAATTAGTGCCCCAACCAGTCACATGGGGGCCAAATCCAGCAACCACCTCGTTTCTGTTCCGTGTCTTCACCCAGGCTAACTTTATCTCACTCTGCCCACAATTTATAATCTATATGAGGGAGCCACCTAGTGGCCAACCCGGGATTTATGCTAACACCCCCTTACGCACTATTATTGCTTATAATACAGTCTGCCTTTGGGGGGAACTATGGCAATGTGAATCTTCAGAACAATATATAAAAATAAGCCTTCACACTGGTTTAGGAGACTTGTCCCACTTTATAATATATCAAACTGATCTTAACCAAGGCCAGCCATAGACTGAGCCAATTTTTGTTCCTGCAACCACCAGTTGCCAGTGTTGATGGGGGAATCCTTCCAGCAAAGCCATTATGTTCTCCTGGTGGGGGAAGCCATCCCGGGCGGGAGAAGACAGTGATTACTACTAGTGGATATAATGGCTGCTAGCAATAATCTCATGTAAAATCAGACAGGCTGGTTGTACCCAAGTTGATTGATCAAGATTTGAACCCTCCATGGCTGGCTGGATGTAGGATGCTAAACAGGCAAACAGAAGAGATATATATATATATATATATATATATATATATATATATATATATATATATATATATATATATATATATATATATATAGCTGGTCTGGCTTTCTAAGGATATTTGAATTTGTGTCCATCCAGTCATGAGATTTAAACAGCTCTACCACACAGCAAAACCCTGCCTGGCAGGATAGGAGATCTGTTGCAGTTTAATACCACATACAAGTCTTGTCCTTCCCTAAAGCCCCGTACACACGCAACGATTATCGGCCGACCGATCGTCCGTCTTTTGTCCAGAGTGGTGTTTTGTTGGTTGGAATGTGCCTAGACTGCACACGAATTTTCTCGCCCAACAAAATTCTACTTCAGTAGTGATGTCATGTGTTGGGTTGCTTTCTTTGTGTTCTTTCTTCACTGAGCATGCCCAGTCTTGCTCATCAGATTTTTCCCTGGCGAAATCTGTACTGACTGCACGAAAATCGGCCGTTGTGTTGACGGCCAACAAAAATTTTATAGTCTGCACACCAGATTTTTTTCGACCGAAAAGTCAGAGTTGGTTGTCGGAAGCATCATACTAACAAGCCGAAAATCGGGAGATCGGTCGGCGGACGAAAATTCCCTGCCAATTTTCGACGCGTGTGTACGGGGCTTAAGGGTGTGCCTTAACTAGTAAAAATGAAGCTAAAAATTCCTATCAGCAAATCCCTTGCTACCCTTCTCTCTCCCTGTCTGAGCTCTGCAACACAGTGAACTGCAGAGGGTAATATTGAGTTAAATTTGGGTTTTTTGCATTGCTTGAATAAAAATTTACATTTGACTCCTAATAATTAATGATAATGATTTAGTTGTGTGTTTTTATTTTGACCTAGAGTTCAGCTTTAAAGAGGACAAGATCTGTGGCCAACAAGGGCACGCAGGGGACAAAGGACTAGTCATCAGTAATGTCTGTGGTCTCCCTACAGCTGGTCTTGTCTCGTGGTAGTGGATAGTATGAGGTTTGGCAGTAAGGAATGTGTTGTAGCCACATAAACCACAGCTGCAGCCCACACTAAGATAACTCTTTCCATATCACCAGGGTGTTATAAACTTGGGATTATTATATTTTTTAGCTTTAATATCATTATTCAACCATAGTGTGCATATGGATCTGCATTTACAGTTGCCAACGTTTGAAGGCCCTTGGCATGACAATTCAGTATCTATACATAGGCTCACACAAATGATTTACTTGTCCACTATATGGCAAAATATTCACACTTCCTCAAATCACTGAGTTCAGGTGCCCCCATTGAAGGGTTCTCCTAATGCTACAAAGACATTGTAGACAACTGTGATCTTCCAACCTTGCGGTAGCCATTTGGTGAAGACCCTTTTCTGTTCCAGTTCAGGTGCCCCCAGTGAAGGGTTCTCTTAATTCTACAAAGACATTGTAGACAACTGTTCTCTTCCAACCTTCTGGTAGCCATTTGGTGAAGACCCTTTTCTGTTCCAGTTCAGGTGCCCCCAGTACAAAAACATTGTAGGCAACTGTGCTCTTCCAACCTTGCGGTAGCCATTTGGTGAAGACCCTTTTCTGTTCCAGTTCAGGTGCCCCCATTGAAGGGTTCTCTTAATGCTACAAAGACATTGTAGACAACTGTGCTCTTCCAATCTTGTGGTAGCCATTTGGTGAAGACCCTTTTCTGTTCCAGTTCAGGTGCCCCCAGTACAAAGACATTGTAGGCAACTGTGCTCTTCCAACCTTGCGGTAGCCATTTGGTGAAGACCCTTTTCTGTTCCAGTTCAGGTGCCCCCAGTGAAGGGTTCTCTTAATGCTACAAAGACATTGTAGACAACTGTGCTCTTCCAACCTTGTGGTAGCCATTTGGTGAAGACCCTTTTCTCTTCCAGTTCAGGTGCCCCCAGTGAAGGGTTTTCTTAATGCTACAAAGACATTGTAGACAACTGTGCTCTTCCAACCTTGCGGTAGCCATTTGGTGAAGACCCTTTTCTGTTCCAGTTCAGGTGCCCCCAGTACAAAGACATTGTAGACAACTGTGCTCTTCCAACCTTGCGGTAGCCATTTGGTGAAGACCCTTTTCTGTTCCAGTTCAGGTGCCCCCAGTGAAGGGTTCTCTTAATGCTACAAAGACATTGTAGACAACTGTGCTCTTCCAACCTTGCGGTAGCCATTTGGTGAAGACCCTTTTCTGTTCCAGCATGGCTGTGCCCCTGCTCTATAAAGACATAGGTTGATGAGTTTGGTGTTGATGGACTTGAGTGGCCTGTACAAAGCCCTGACCTCAACCCTACTGAAAATGTTTAGGATAAATTGGAACAGCGATTGTATGCAAGGTCTTCTTATCCAACATAAGTACTTGACCTCGAAAATGCTTATTTGATGAGTTTGGCATGGAGGATTACCAGTGGCTGGCACAAAGTCCTGACCTGAACCCTACTAAACTCCTTTGGCATGAATTAGAACACCCGTTGTGAGCCAGGTCTTCTCAGCCAACATCAGAGATTAATGGAACACCGACTGTGAACTTGGTCTTCTCATCCAACGTCAGAAATTAATGGAACACCGACTGTGAACCAGATTTTCTCATCCAACATCAGGACCTGACCTCACAAATGCTTATTTGATGGGTTTGTGCAGGCCACTGGAGATCCTTCATGCCAAACCCATCAAATAAGTATTTGTGATGATATTAAATGAAAAGACCTGGCTCACAATCAATGTTCCAATTTAGCCCAGGGAGTTTAGTAGGGTTGAGGTCAAGACTCTGTGCAGGCCACTGGAGATCCTTCATGCCAGAGTCTTGACCTCAACCCTACTAAACTCCCTGGGCTAAATTGGAACATTGATTGTGAGCCAGGTCTTTTCATTTAATATCATCACAAATACTTATTTGATGAGTTGGATGTTGAGGATGTCCAATGGCCTGCAGAAACCTGACCCTGAACTTGACCCTACTAAACTCTTTTTGGGAAGAATTGGAAAGCAAATGCAAACCTGGTGTTCCCTTGCAACATCAATACATGACCTCAAAAATGCTCTTTTGGCTCAATAGACACCAGTTTCAACAGTGACACCCCAAAAGAGTATAGTCTAGCCTTAGAATGTATTGCAAGGTAAAGAGGTAATAGCCAGGGAGAACTTTATAGACCAGGGAGGTACCTTATGGTGGTGTTCTTAGAAAGTTGGTGGTATATCTTAAGTATACAGGTCAGCAATTGTTAAAACTCTGGGGGGTTTTTTTGCCGACCAACGACGTATCGGTACGCCACTGGATTGAAAGCATGATATCTCAGTCATGGCTGCAGATATCATTTTTTAGGGCCGTTGATTCCCTTTAATGTAAAAGTAATTTTAGCAGCTAAGAAGCCACTGGATTACTTTTACAGGCAGCAGAAGAGGGTCCCACCCCGTGTGATCGGGGAGCCCAGTAAGGATGCGACCGGCGGCATCTGGTTCCTGGAACACAGTGAGAGAAACTGATGTTGTTGCTCCCACTGTGTGATGTCAGAAACCAGAAGAGACAAGGTTTTTGTCACTTCCGGTTTCGGTCTCATGTAAACAAGCTTTTTATTATTAATAATTATATTATTATTATTATCATGATTATCATTTATTATTATCATCATCATCATCATCATTAATACACAGTATTAATATTTACAGAATAAAAAAATATTTTTATTATTATTATTATTACTATCATTACTATTAATATTTTTCACTATTATTATTATTATTAGTGGTAGTAGAAGTAGTAGTATCAGTATTATTATTATTATTATAGAATAAAAAAAAATATTATTATTATTATTACTACTACTATTACATTTTATTACTATTATTATTATTAACAGTATCAGTATTATTAGTATTATTATTAGTAGTAATATCAGTATTATTATTAGTAGTAGTAGTATCAGTATTATTATTACTATTAGATAAAAAATAATAATATAATAATAATATGTCCAACTGTTCTGTTATACCTTTTCTGCAATCATTAGGCTTTGCAAAGCACCAAAACCATTAAGCTTTTGCGTCTGGACTTTGTCCTGAACTAACAAGCTTCAGAAAAACCTATTAATCCAAGCATCTTAAACTCAAATCAAGTTAAGTGCCAAATTACATTGGAAGACCTCACCAGGGACTACATTAGTTCTACGTAATTGAAACAAATACATCATCATTTTGCAGATTAACCTAAACCAGGACAATTCCAACTGACCACATGATGTAAAAAAAAAAAAAAAAACATAAGCATAGGGAACTCAAGTGAAAGCCCCATGTCAAAAAAGTTCAGTAGCGCCAGCTGTATTAACAACTTAATTTATATGCAAATGTTGACTGCCTCTGTAAAGATTAAGCTTGGCTCTACAACCCTTCCATCCTGAGAATACCTTAAAACACAAGAGGTAGGTACATTGCCCCGGGCTACTCAACCTGTACCTCTGGGTGTGGGTTCCTCTCTCCAGGGATAGACCAGTCTTCCTATTCTGCAACAATTACCGTAATTAAGGAAAGCCCTGCTTAGGAATATGATTGGGTCCATCACCATCACCATGTATGTCACTCAGCTTCTCAACATAAAATCAACTTCACCCTCAAATATAACCTGGGATTTTTTGTAACTCTTGACCAGGTAATTTACGAGAGTTTTCATGATCATATTCTTATTTTGTATGCTACTCTTCGGGACTACTGAATTTATTTACAAAATGTAATACACATCTGTCAGTCCTCACTTGCATTTTTAAAGGGAAAATGTCATAAAAAAACCACATGCAATCAATACATGTTCCTATATGCAGGAGCTACAATGTGTCTATCGGTATGTATATACAAAGACATAAGTACTTTATATATACATACCCAGACTTGCTTGTGTGTTAAGTGGAAGTGAATTAAATTTTAAAGCCCAACTCCAAGAAATCTGAAAATTCTCCCTTTCAGCTGGGGAAGTTTAGGTCTAGGGAAGAGTAAAACCACTTTTACTGACCCGATCCTCCACTCTCCCTGCAGACAACACTCCCCCATGCTCCTGCTGTGGAATCTCCCTTGGTGTGTACATGTCCAATGCAGTGTTGTTGCCATAGTCAGGGGTCAGGCTCAAAGACCAATAGCTATAGCAGTAGAGAAGCTCCCACCAACCAGCAGGATCGGTAGGAGGTTGCGGTCCTTAGGAACGCCCCATTAGGAGGTGAGAAACCCGAGGTCCAGTAGCAGATATAGCACATAGGGATCAAGCAGGAGTGTAGTCAGTAAACAAGCCAAAGGTCGGTAACAAGTGCTTGAAGGTTAGGATCAAGCAGAAGTGTAGTCAGTAAACAAGCCAAAGGTTGGTAACAAGTGGTTGAAGGTTGGGATCAAGCAGAAGTGTAGTCAGTAAACAAGCCAAAGGTCGGTAACAAGTGGTTGAAGGTTGGGATCAAGCAGAAGTGTAGTCAGTAAACAAGCCAAAGGTCGAGAACAAGTGGTTGCAGGTTGGGATGAAGCAGAAGTGTAGTAAGTAAACAAGCCAAAGGTCGGTAACAAGTGGTTGCAGGTTGGGATGAAGCAGAAGTGTAGTAAGTAAACAAGCCAAAGGTCGGTAACAAGTGGTTGAAGGTTGGGATCAAGCAGAAGTGTAGTCAGTAAACAAGCCAAAGGTCGGTAACAAGTGGTTGAAGGTTGGGATCAAGCAGAAGTGTAGTCAGTAAACAAGCTAAAGGTCGAGAACAAGTGGTTGCAGGTTGGGATGAAGCAGAAGTGTAGTCAGTAAACAAGCCAAAGGTCGGTAACAAGTGGTTGCAGGTTGGGATCAAGCAGAAGTGTAGTCAGTAAACAAGCCAAAGGTCGGTAACAAGTGGTTGCAGGTGGGGATAAAGTGGAAGTGAAGTTGAGGAACAAGCCAAAGGTCGGTAATGAATAATAGTGGAGATAAGGACAGCTGCGGGAATGCAAACGAGCAAGATATTGGCTGAAAAGAGCACAATACTCTGGCAAACAGGAAGGGCAGAGACATGGCTTAAATCAGGAAGTTCATGGGATGAGCAAAGTGTTCAAGGTTCACCAGAAATGAGAGACAAGGCAAGGTTGTCCTAAGACAGGGGTGTCAAACTCCATTTCATTGCGGGCCGCATCAGCATTAGGGTTGCCTTCAAAGGGCCGGTTGTATCTGTAGGACTAGATATCCAGAGCACCCCATCCCCCCTTACATCACAGGTCAAGAGCCCCACCCACCATCACAGTGCACCCTCTTACCTCATTCTGCTGCCGGGAAGAAGTTGGGGTCAGAGCTGGGCAGAAGAAAATGCAGGGACTGGAGGAGGAGCAGAGGAGAGCTGGAGTCAGCTGCCGGAGTCTGCTGATTGCTAAGATCAGGAAGGGGGGCTTTGGCTGTACAGAGAGGCGCAGGATCTGTAAGAGAAATTACTCCTCTCTACTGCCAACCGCTGAAACAATGTGGGGGCAGAGATGAGGGGGGTACCGCAGGTGCAGGAGAGGTGCAAGGGCCATATGAAATGGCCTGGAGGTCCTCATTCGGCCCGTGGGCCTTGTGTTTGACACATGTGTCCTAAGAGATCAAACAGGGAGCTGTCCAGCACCTCAGGTGGCACATCAAGAAAAGACTACAACACGTGTGTGGGAACGGCTGCAGAAGCCATTATTGGTAACAACTCAGAAGCAATATTGGAAGACAAAGCATTGTGACCCTATAACAAAGAGTTCCTGAACAAAGACCTTCATGGTAGGATCACCAGGGAATATTTTGATAAAAGTATAAAAAACAGTTCAAAGCCTTTTTCAATTTAAATTCTTAAACTGGCTGGAGACCAAATGGAAAGAATAAGAGGGCCACATGCAGCCTTGGGAACATCAGTTTGACATTTTTGTGTTACTCTTTATGGTGTCAAGTGTGTTCCTCCAAAAGGGGTTGTCAATTCAAAGAACCTTCTATCAGCCCTGAGCAGCAGGAGACCTTCCCCTTCTCCCTTACCGTCTACTATGCTACAATAGTAAAATCTTCTGGTCGATTAAAATATTTTTCATTCTGTAGGCATCTCCCAGGGTCAAGTTTCATATTATAGAGGTTTATTACATTTGGCAGCAAATTTAATTTTTTATTTTTTTGCCGGAAATACCTCTCCTTAACGTTGGTCTTACATTTGGCCAGAGGGAACCCTCCAAGGGGAGTCAGCACCGAAGGGCCTCCTACAGCATATATCAAGACAGACTGTTTTCCTTTAAAATAACAGAATAATGATAATCAGACATTTCCTGGCTATTTCCCAGCTTAAGAGGTAAGCAAAGGAAAAAAACGTTTATTACAGCCAGCTGAAATGTACGGGAAACACAAGATCTTGCAACCAATGACAGCTCTGCTTTTTATTTTACACAGATATGTGCATTTTTCATTTTAGGCAGCATGACATAGGAGACTAAATAGAAAGGAGGAAAAAATAACAAGAGAGGCTACATGACTGGGAGAGAAATAGTCCCAAGAAAGAATTAAAAAGTCAGTGTAGATGCAAGGGTCCTTACTTAGAGGTTGATGGTTGGGGGGAGCCATGGTGATTGCTGGGGGATCATTTTGGAGGTGTGAGGGAGACTTATTTTTTTAAGTCAACTGGTCAAATTAAGGGAAGATTTGTCATGGCAGCTCGGCAGTTTAGGGGGTCTTTGGGGAATTGTGGAATAGTGGGGTGGATGTAAATGCGGGGCACTTTGGGTGGTATGGTACTTCCCCATTTGGTATCAGTTGTTCTTTACCAGGGGCTCGGTCCATTGAGAATGCAGACAATGGTGGATTTGGAGCTTTCTTTAAGTTGGTGTGGTGCTGCAGAGAGCAAGAAAAATATTCAAAATATTCAAATATAAAATATTCAAGCCTTTGACCTATCTGATACCAAAGACCCCTCTTTGGAGGACTGTGGAATAGTCGGATAGATACAGTGCCTTGTGAAAGTATTCGGGCCCCTTGAACTTTTCGACCTTTTGCCACATTTCAGGCTTCAAACATAAAGATATAAAACTGTAATTTTTTGTGAAGAATCAACAACAAGTGGGACACAATCATGAAGTGAAACGAAATTTATTGGATATTTCAAACTTTTTTAACAAATAAAAAACTGAAAAATTGGGCGTGCAAAATTATTTAGCCCCCTTAAGTTAATACTTTGTAGCGCCACCTTTTGCTGCGATTACAGCTGTAAGTCGCTTGGGGTATGTCTCTATCAGTTTTGCACATCGAGAGACTGAAATTTTTGCCCATTCCTCCTTGCAAAACAGCTCGAGCTCAGTGAGGTTGGATGGAGAGCGTTTGTAAACAGCAGTTTTCAGTTCTTTCCACAGATTCTCGATTGGATTCAGGTCTGGACTTTGACTTGACCATTCTAACACCTAGATATGTTTATTTGTGAACCATTCCATTGTAGATTTTGCTTTATGTTTTGGATCATTGTCTTGTTGGAAGACAAATCTCCGTCCCAGTCTCAGGTCTTTTGCAGACTCCATCAGGTTTTCTTCCAGAATGGTCCTGTATTTGGCTCCATCCATCTTCCCATCAATTCTAACCATCTTCCCTGTCCCTGCTGAAGAAAAGCAGGCCCAAACCATGATGCTGCCACCACCATGTTTGACAGTGGGGATGGTGTGTTCAGGGTGATGAGCTGTGTTGCTTTTACGCCAAACATAACGTTTTGCATTGTTGCCAAAAAGTTCAATTTTGGTTTCATCTGAGCAGAGCACCTTCTTCCACATGTTTGGTGTCTCCCAGGTGGCTTGTGGCAAACTTTAAACGACACTTTTTATGGATATCTTTAAGAAATGGCTTTCTTCTTGCCACTCTTCCATAAAGGCCAGATTTGTGCAGTATACGACTGATTGTTGTCCTATGGACAGAGTCTCCCACCTCAGCTGTAGATCTCTGCAGTTCATCCAGAGTGATCATGGGCCTCTTGGCTGCATCTCTGATCAGTCTTCTCCTTGTATGAGCTGAAAGTTTAGAGGGACGGCCAGGTCTTCATAGATTTGCAGTGGTCTGATACTCCTTCCATTTCAATATTATCGCTTGCACAGTGCTCCTTGGGATGTTTAAATCTTGGGAAATCTTTTTGTATCCAAATCCGGCTTTAAACTTCTCCACAACAGTATCTCGGACCTGCCTGATGTGTTCCTTGTTCTTCATGATGCTCTCTGCGCTTTAAACGGACCTCTGAGACTATCACAGTGCAGGTGCATTTATACGGAGACTTGATTACACACAGGGGGATTCTATTTATCATCATTAGTCATTTAGGTCAACATTGGATCATTCAGAGATCCTCACTGAACTTCTGGAGAGAGTTTGCTGCACTGAAAGTAAAGGGGCTGAATAATTTTGCACGCCCAATTTTTCAGTTTTTTATTTGTTAAAAAAGTTTGAAATATCCAATAAATTTTGTTCCACTTCATGATTGTGTCCCACTTGTTGTTGATTCTTCACAAATAATTACAGTTTTATATCTTTATGTTTGAAGCCTGAAATGTGGCAAAAGGTCGCAAAGTTCAAGGGGGCCGAATACTTTCGCAAGGCACTGTAAATATGGGGCCTGTGGGTTGTATGGGGCATCCCCTTTTGGTATCAGTTGTGTTTACGGGGGGCTCTGTCCTTTGGGAAGTCAGAGAATGATCGATTTGGAGCTGTTTTCGAGCTGGTAAGATGCAACTGAGGACAGGGTTGGATCATGATGGAAGCTTTAGACCCCCCCCCCCCCTTTTGGAATCCAACAGTTGTCTGGTTATTTATTGGGTCTTGTGTATTTTGTTTTTGGTTATTTATTCAATTTGTAACTGTTTTATTGTGGTTAAATGAAGGCCTGCTGTGACCATTTCAATTTCATGCCGTGCAGTCTGAATTTTTGGAGTTACAATGGGGAAACAAAATTGACAAATTCAGCAGTCTAAATAGCTAAAGTGTATCTTAAGTGTGGAGGAGAGGAAATGGCTATCCTTCCCATCCACCACCTATTTCTACACCAGTCATATTATTGGAAGATTTGTCATGGCAGCTTGATGGTCAGGGTTCTTTGGAGGACTGTGGGTTGTATGGGGCATCCCCTTTTGGTATCAATTGTGTTTACAGGGGGCTCTGTCCTTTGGGAAGTCAGAGAATGATCGATTTGGAGTTGTTTTCGAGCTGTTAAGATGCAACTGAGGACAGGGTTGGATCATGATGGAAGCTTTAACCCCCCCCCCCCTCTTGGAATCCAACAGTTGTCAGGTTATTTATTGGGTCTGGTTCATGTTGTTTTTTGTTATTTATTACATTTTTGACTGTTTTTTTGTGGTTAAATAAAGGGCTGCTGTGACCTTTTCAAATTCATACCGTGCAGTCTGTGAATTTTTGGAGTTACAATGGGTAAACAAAATTGACAAATTCAGCAGTCTAAATGGCTAAAGTGTATGATAGGCGAGGAAATGGCTATCCTTCCCATCCACCACCTATTTCTACGCCAGTCAGATTATGAGAAGATTTGTCATGGCCGCTTGGTGCTCAGGGATCTTTGGAGGACTGTGGAATTGTGGGGTAGATAAATATGGGGCCCATTGGGTTGTATGGTGCATCCCCTCTTGGTATCAGATGTGTTTACTGGCCACTATGTCCCTTGGGAAGTCAGAGAATGATCGATTTGGAGCGGTTTTCGAGCTGGTATGGTGCAACTGAGGACAGGGTTGGATCATGATGGAAGCTTTAAACCCCCCCCCCCCCCTTGGAATCCAACAGTTGTCAGGTTATTTATTGGGTCTGGTTTATTTTGTTTTTGGTTATTTATTACATTTGTAATTGTTTTATTGTGGTTAAATAAAGGGCTGCTGTGACCTTTTCAAATTCATGCCGTGCAGTCTGTGAATTTTTGGAGTTACAACGGGGAAACAAAATTGACAAATTCAGCAGTCTAAATAGCTAAAGTGTATGATAAGAGAGGAAATGGCTATCCTTCCCATCCACCACCTATTTCTACGCCAGTCAGATTATGAGAAGATTTGTCATGGCAGCTTGATGGTCAGGGATCTTTGGAGGACTGTGGAATTGTGGGGTAGATAAATATGAGGCCCATTGGGTTGTATGGTGCATCCCCTCTTGGTATCAATTGTGTTTACGGGGGGCTCTGTCCTTTGGGAAGTCAGAGAATGATCGATTTGGAGTTGTTTTCGAGCTGGTATGATGCAACTGAGGACAGGGTTGGATCATGATTGAAGCTTTACAACCCCCCCCCCCCCCCTCCTCCTGGAATCCAGCAGTTGTCTGGTTATTTACTGGGTTTGGTTTATTTTGTTTTTGGTTATTTATTAAATTTGTAACTGTTTTTTTGTGGTTAAATAAAGGGATGCTGTGACCTTTTCAAATTCATGCCGTGCAGTCTGTGAATTTTTGGAGTTACAATGGGGAAACAAAATTGACAAATTCAGCTAAAGTGTATGATAGGAGAGGAAATGGCTATCCTTCCCATCCACCACCTATTTCAACGCCAGTCAGATTATGGGAAGATTTGTCATGGCAGCTTGGTGGTCAGGGATCTTTGAAGGACTGCGGAATAGTGGGGTAGATAAATATGGGGCCTGTGGGTTGTATGGTGCATTCCCTTTTGGTATCAGTTGTGTTTACGGGGGGGCTCTGTCCTTTGAGAATTCAGAGAATGATCGATTTGGAGTTGTTTTCGAGCTGGTATGGTGCAACTGAGGGCAGGGTGGGATCATGATGGAAGCTTTAGACCCCCCCCCCCCCCCCGGAATCCAACAGTTGTCTGGTTATTTATTGGGCCTGGTTTATTTTGTTTTTGGTTATTTATTACATTTTTAACTGTTTCTTTGTGGTTAAATAAAGGGCTGCTATGACCCTTTTAAATCCATGTGTTTTTTTGGGGAGCTCAATGGGGGTGACGAAATTGACAAATCCAGCAGTACAAATAGCTAAAGTGTATGTAAGGATTTTGGTTTTGGATAGAGTGGAGAAGGGTTAAAAACTGAAAGAGTGTCAGTGTAGATGCAAGGGGCCTTGCTGAATTGGAGGTTGATGATTGGGAGAAGCTGCAGGGGTAGAAGCTTTGGTGATTTCTTGGGGGATCATTCTGAAAGTGTGGAGGAGAGGAAAAGTTTGTCCTTCTCAGTCACTCCCTATTTCTATGTCAACTGGGTCAAACTAAGGGATGATTTGTCATGGCAGCTTGGTGGTCAGAGGGTCTTTGAGGGACTGTGAAATACTGGGGCCTATTGGCTGGTATGGTGCTCCCCTTTTGGTATTAGTTGTGTTAACTGGGGGCTTGGTCCCTTGGGAAGTCAGAAAATGGCGGTCAGTGTAATTGCAAGGGGTCTTACCTAACTGGAGGTTGATGGTTGGGAGAAGCCACAGGTAAAACAGCTGTGGGGATTTCTTGGGGGATCATTCTGAAAGTGTGGAGGAGAGGAAAAGGCTGTCCCTTTCACCCACTACCTATTTCTATGTCAACTGGGTCAGAATAAAGGAAGATTTGTCATTGCAGCTTGGTGGTCAGGGGATCTTTGGGGGACTGTGGAAATATGGCGCCCATTGGGTGCTATGGTGCTCCCTTTTTGGCATTTGTTGTGTTTACTGGGGGTCTCAGTCCCTTGGGAAGTCAGAAAATGGTGGTCAGTGTAGATGCAAAGGGCCTTACCTAACTGGAGGTTGATGGTTGGGAGAAGCCCCAGGGATAACAGCTGTGATCATTTCTGGGAGATCATTCTAAAAGTGTGGAAGAGAGGAAAAGACTATCCCTCCCACCCACCACCTATTTCTATGTCAACTGGGTCAGATTAAAGGAAGATTTGTCATGGGGCAGCTTGGTGGTCAGGGGGTCTTTGGGGGACTGTGGAATAGTGGGGCCCATTGGGTGGTATGGTGCTTCCCCTTTTGGTATTGGTTGTATTTATTGGGGGCTTGTGGAAATATGGGGCCCATTTGGTGGTATGGTGCTCCCCTGGTATTTGTTGTGTTTATTGGGGTCTCAGTCCCTTGGGAACTAGAGGCTGATGATTCGGAGCAGCCACATGGATAGCAGCTGTGGTGATTTCTTGGGGGATCATTCTAAAAGTGTGGAAGAGAGGAAAAGCCTATCCCTCCCACCCACCACCTATTTCTATGTCAACTGGGTCAGAATAAAGGAATATTTGTCATGGCAGCTTGGTGGTCAGGGGTTTTTTGGTGGACCATGGAATAGTGGGGCCCATTGGGTGGTATGGTGCTTCCCCTTTTGGTATTGGTTGTATTTATTGGGGGCTTGTTCCCTTGGGAAGGCAGAAAATGGTAATTTTGGAGCTGCCCTTGAGCTGGTGGGGTGCAACTGAGGACAGGGTTTGGATGATGGTGGAAAATGGTCAATTTTGGGTTGCCTTCATGCCGGTAGGTGTAATTTAGGACAAGGTTGGATCTTGATGGAACCTTTAGAAGACCAGCTTCGCAAAATTTAACAGTTATATGGTTATTTATTGGGGGCTGGTTTATTTTGTTTTTGGTTATTTATGAAGTCGATAATGGTTTTATTGTTTTTATTCATTTAGATTAATAACGAAATCCCAGAGTCTACTAGATATGTTTTTTTGAAGATTATGTACTGAGGTAAATTATGCTCTGTCCAGCTGAAATCACTACTGGGGTCAGAATCCTCTCCAAGTTGCAATCCAGCTTTAGACTAGGAACTTATTTTAGGCTTGTCAGGATGTTTGAGCATGTGGGTTCCGGTTAGAATTTAAGCTGGCAGCTAAGTACAGAACGAAGGCTGGAAGTGGTTGTGTGTGCGGCACAAAAGACTGGGTAGTATTATGACATGGCAAAGTTCAGAATGATGGGATATGACTGACCAAAGTTTGAGAAGCACTTATTTTGGATAAAATTGTTATGTAACACTCTGTTGTATAAAAACTACAAAATTACCATTATTTGCCCTATAAGGAAAAAAAATAAAATAATAATAAATAAATATAATTCATATCAGGGCTTGACCCATTTGCTTTGAATCTAGGAGCCAGCTAAAAAAGTTAGGAAAAAAGCTTACCGGTGAAACATGTAACCTGTTGCCGAAGGAGAACTTAACCTTTAACCCTTTCGAAGGCAGAGCCATTTTTGCATATTAAAAAATAATTTTAGGCCTGAAGAATACATAAAACCCCCAAACATTATACATTTTCTGAAAGCAGACACCCTAGAGAATAAAATAGTGGTAGTTCCAATTTTTTATGCCACGCAATATTACTGCAAAGGTCTAGGAAACACAAAATTTCAGTATAAAACACATAAAAAGTTGGTTTTAGGCACAAAATCGTAATAAATTACCCTATTTGTTTGTAAAGGAAAAAAAGCTGAGGTTGCACCGAGTAAATAGATACCCAGCATGACAAACTTTAAATTTGTGTACGCCCGTGAAATAGTGACAAACTTGAGTACCTTATATTTTCCCTAGGCGACAGTTTAAAAGTCCCCTATAGATCATCAATTTAGCGTTACGAAGGAGGTCTGGTGCTAGAATTATTGCTTTCATTCCGGGGTGCGCGGGGATATTTAACGTGTATCAGTCGTAGGTGCCCCACCGCGTGTGCTTCCGTTTGTACGTGCGCATATGTGGGGGTGAGGAAGGGGCTCCATTTTTTTGGGGGGGGGGTGTGTCACAACCCACCTGGGGTCTTGCAGTGGAGAGGGAACACAGTTGCAGTGGAACAGTACTACCTTACAATCACGAACCTCAGGAGTCCCTGGAAGTGGGAACAGGGCCCCGTAGGGTCTGTGGTGGCACGGAGGCCTTTAATGAAGAGGAGGAGGTAAGGTCGACAACTCTGGAGTCAGGTCTGGCAGGTCATGAAGGAGTATCAACCTGAGGGAGAAAGGATCAGGAACCAGGAACACAGAAAATGCAATTAGCAGACACACAGGAGCAAGGAAAATAACCAAGCACTGACTGGAAGGTGTGATTGGTTTATATAGGGAGCCAGGATCACATGACCCGCCACCTCCCACCAGTAGGTGGGGCTGACAGGGGCTATAAAGGGAGGTCAGAGACCCAGCGCCATCTTGGTTTGCTTCATAGAACCTGATCTTACCAGATCTTCAACTCTCCTCTCTCCCTCTGTGTAAAACACTGTAACCGCATGGCGGCCGCCATCTTGCCATGACAGTGTGCCGCTGCAGTCCTCAGAGGGGAGGAGAAGGAGCCACTGCAGACCCGGAGGGGGTGTCTCTGCGACCGGCAAGCACCGAGTTCTGTTGCGAGAACGCCACAGGCGAGTATGCAGCAGTGCCGTGACAGGGGTATTTTATGTGCTTGGGTATTACTTATATTTTTTAGAATTAAAAAAAAAAATTTTTTACCTAACTTTTTTCCCATCACATAGGGGACAAAAAGTCCTCGTGTAATGATTTTTTTTGGTGACAGGTTCTCTTTAATGAGACATCCAGGGTCTAATAGACCCCCAATGTCTCACCTGTGCTCCGCTAAATGTAATGCAATGCACATTGCACTGCACAACATTCTTTCCCGGCCTTGATGGCAGGGGTAACTGTCAACGGGGTCCCGGAAATTATGTCACTTCCAGGTCAACAAAAAGAAGGGGAGGAGAGCCAACGTGTGTCTATGTGTCTACCCACCTCTACCCGCCGGTCCTGGGCCCACAGATGGGCAAGTGGAGCCCAGGATATATTGCGTGAGGGGGGCATGCATCGTTTTTGTGGAGCAATCGGGTGGCAGCTTAGGCGCCAGGACAAAATTTCTTGTCACCATGGCTACCTGGCGCTTGGGGTTTGTCGAGCCCTACTGCAATATTATTATTACAAGTACTAACCACATACAGTTACAGTAGGGAAAAAATGATTTGATCCCCGGCAGATATTGTAAGTTTGCTGTCTTACGAAGAAACGAAGGGTCTATAATTTATATCATAGGTGTATTTTAAATGATGGAGACAGAATATCAACCATTATTGCCATAAGTTAAGTTAAGTTGCAGTTCAGTGAGTAAAATAGGTATTTGACCCCCAAGCAAACCATGACTTAGTAGTTGGTGGAGAAACCCTTGTTGGCAAGCACAGAGGTAAGACATTTCTTGTAGTTGGTGACCAGGTTTGCACAGGAGGGATTTTGGTCCACTCTTCTTTACAGATCTTCTCTAAATCCTTAAGCTTCCTTGGCTGTCGCTTGGCAACTTGAAGTTTCAGCTCCCTCCAAAAATGTTCTATAGAATTAAGGTCTGGCCACTCCATGACCTTAATGCGTTTCTTCTTGAAAAAAAAAACACTCCGGGCACCGACACGGGCCTCTCTGTGGGCGGAGATGGCTGTTTCCATACACCCTGTGGCTGCCTCCTTTACTCCTTCTGGACGTGGCTGGTGCTTCCTCTCCGGCTTGTTGGACCGCTTCCTTGGCGTTCCCCCCTCCTCCTTTTGCGGAGCCATTCCATCTGGGTCCATACCATCCTTCGCCCGGCTGTTTGTTCACCATCACATCCCCGATTGGGAACTTGTAGCTATCACCATCTGCACCGGCTCCTTTCAAGATCATAGGCAAGGTATTGTCTTCATCCATTTGTGTTACTAGACACGGGGGCCAGAATCCTGTATTTGGATCATCCACTGTGAAGTTTTCTCTGCTAATAAACTAAAGACTTTATTATTTCCTTATGTTAGTCAGTTTTTCTTGCTTGGCTGAGAGTAGCGCTTTTATTCCACTTTGTTGCTTATTTTGTGCTTCTTCTTGAGCCAAACCTTTGTTGCCTTGGCGGTATGTTTTGAGTCATTGTCACGCTGGAAGAACCATCCACGACCCATCTTCAGTGTTCTGGCTGAGGCAAGAAGGTTGTCATCCAAGAAAAATGCTGACTATGACCTTAAGAACACCATCCTTATTGTCAAGCTTGGAGGTGCAAACATAATGCATGGGGCTGTTTCTCTGCTAAAGGTACAGACAGACTTTGCCGCATTCAGGGACCAATGGATGGGGCCATGTATGGTAAAATCTTGGATGAGAACCTTCTTCCCTCAGACAGAACACTGAAGATGAGTCATGCCTGGGTCTACCAGCATGACAATGACCCAAAACATACCGCCAAGGCAACAAATGAGTGGCTCAAGAAGAAGAAGCACATTAAGATCGTGGAGTGGCCTAGCCAGTCTCCAGACCTTAATCCTATAGAAAAATTTATGGAGAGAGCTGAAAATTCGAGTTGCCAAGCGACAGTCAAGAAACCTTAAGGCTTTAGAGAAGATCTGTAAAAAAAACAAAATGTGGACCAAAATCCCTCCTGAGATGTGTGCAAACCTGGTCACCAACTACAAGAAACGTCTGACCTCTGTGCTGGCCAACAAGGGTTTCTCCACCCACTACTAAGTCTTGTTTTGCTTGGAGATCAAATCCTTATTTTACTCACTGATCTTCATCTTAATGTTTTAACATTTGTATCATGTGTTTTTTCTGGATTTTTTCTGGATATTTTGTCTCTAAATACACCTATGATAAAAATGATAGACCCTTCATATCTTTGTAAGTGGGCAAACTTACAAAATCTGCAGGGGATCAAATCAATATTTTCCCCATTGTATCAGTATACAGTTTTTTCTATAGCGGACCTTTAAATTGTATGTAAACTGTATGGATTATCTTCTCCTATTTGCTACATTTCTCTTATTTTCTACATACAATACCTGTTGATCATGTCAAGACATTTCTGAGAGCTGTCCTTTGTACACTCAAGCCTTGTTCACACTGAGCAACAGAGGGGTGGTAAAAACAGGTATTTGTTCTACGTACGACTGGCTGGCGGCAGGCTAAAGTTGTTGAAGACCTTGAAATGAAAAATGAACAAAGCATATCCTTTTATAGTGTGCACTTGCTTCAACCCAAAGCACCTAGTGTGGTTTCTGTCTCATCTCCTCTGCCTGAGTCACTTCTGACAGTCTATACCAGTGATGGCGAACCTTGGCTCCCCAGATGTTTTAGAACTACATTTCCTTTGGGGAAATGTAGGGGCTGCTATAGGTAAAGGTACACCTGCTATCTATAGTTTCTGACCTCTGGTACCAAGGCAACGAAGTACTGGTAGGCCTGCTAGCCTTAAGGGAATGGGGGATGTTATAGGTGAAGCTACATTCGTCAGCTATAGTTTCTAACCTCTTGTACCAGGGCAACCAGGTAGTGGTAGGCCTGCTCACCTTATGGGAATGGGGACTACTATAGGCGAAGGTACATTTGCTAGCTATAGTTTCTTACTTCTGGTATCGGGGCGACCAAGTATCGGTAGGCCTACTCACCTTAAGGGTATGGGGGCTGCAAAGGTAAAGGTACATTTGCTATCTATAGTTTGACTTCTGGTACTGAGGCAACCAAGTATCGCTATACTCGTCAGCTATAGTTTCTAACCTCTTGTACCAGGGTAACCAGGTAGCGGTAGGCCTGCTCCCCATATGGGAATGGGGACTACTATAGGCGAGGGTACATTTGCCAGCAATAGTTTCTTACTTCTGGTATCAGGGCAACCAAGTATCGGTAGGCTTACTCATGGGGAATGCTATAGGTAAAGGTACACTTGCTAGCTATAGTTTCTTAATTCTGGTACCAGGGCAACCAAGTACCATTAGGTCTGCTCCCCTTATCAGACTGGAGGCTGCTATAAGTGAAGCTACCCTCACCAGCTATAGCTTCTGACCTCAGGTACCAGGGCAACCAAGGTACCGGTAGGCCTGCTCAGCTTATGGGAATGTAGGCTACTGTAGGGTAAAGGTAGACTCAGCTGATTACCGGTAGGCCTACTCACCTTAAGGGAATAGGGGCTGCTATAGGTAAAGGTACACTTGCTATCTATAGTTTCTGACCTCTGGTACCAAGGCAACCAAGTACCAGTAGGCCTGCTCACCTTATGAGAATGGAGGCTGCTATAGGTGAAGCTACGCTCACCAGTCATAGCTTATTATGACCTCAGGTACCAGGGCAACCAAGTACCGGTAGGCCTGCTCACCTTATGGGAATGGGGGCTACTATAGGGGGGAAAGGTAGACTCATCAGCTATAGTTTTTGGCTTTTGGTATGGGGGCAACTGATTACCGGTAGGCCTACTCACCTTAAGGGAATAGGGGCTGCTATAGGTAAAGGTACACTTTCTATCTATAGTTTCTGACCTCTGGTACCAAGGCAACCAAGTACCAGTAGGCCTGCTAGCCTTAAGGGAATGGGGGATGTTATAGGTGAAGCTACACTCGTCAGCTATAGTTTCTGACCTCTTGTACCAGGGCAATCAGGTAGTGGTAGGCCTGCTCACCCTATGAGAATGGGGGCTACTATAGGTGAAGCTACCCTCACCAGCTATAGCTTCTGACCTTTAGTACCAGGGTGGGCATTATGTAATTTTTTTGTACTGACGGTGTATTAAACACAAGAAAATGGGCATGTATTATATTACGTTGTGCCCTCACGTACACTTCAGTATTCTGCTAGCTTAATAAACGTGAAGCTTGCCAACAAGCCGTATAAGCGCTATGCATTTTTTACATTTTTTATTTGGAACGACGCTGCAGCCCTTGTGTCTCGCTGCCCCATCGGTCAGAGAATATGCAAACAGCCTCGTGATTTGGAAGAAAAAGGTTGACGAATGTGACAGTGGACACACTGGTTTGTTATAGGTCGTGGGGCCAATGTGCAGCATATTGTTTTTCTAGCAGGCAAAAAGCTTCACTGTTGTAGAAAGTCACTGGGGACAACTGTGCTCAAAAAATATTTGCAACAAACTGACTAAACTAGGCAGCAGAAACACAACTGGAGTGAAGCACAAGCATGTTTTCCATTGGGGTGTACTCAAGGGAAGACGAGAATGATCTGGTATGCGTCCAGCTCAGCTTCAGCCCCCTTCTGGGGAATAAGGCCCCACAAAGTATGAAAAGGAGCATTTAGAAATGGAAATTCATCCGAGCGCAGCCAGTTAAACACAGAATCGTATCAGCGCGACAGACTATCGGCCCTGAACAATGTCGGCACGATTCTCTAATAGAGTCGTCGCTTCTTCCACATGAGGGGGGGGGTCTCGTGTTTTCTGACCCCGCGGCCCTGCAACTTGTCAAAAATTTGAAAAAAATAAATAAAAATAGAATTCCGACATTAGTGCTAATTCTGCAGTAACGAGTCACTTTGGAAAATATGACTCTCCGGTTCCTATAACCCTGTAGGAAAACATCATAATCAGCTTTTTAGTTCTGGGTGGTAGAATACGACTTGCTTGGTTCTTATTTGTGCTTATTAGGCTAAAGACAATAGAGCTGTACAGTAAGAAAACAAACCCTGGCACACCCAAAAAAAAAAAGATTTTATATAAAATGTTTCAACATTAGGAAGATGCTAAGGGTGAGTAAAGTTTACAGTTATCATAAAAATTTGATGGGAGTGGTTGGAATTGTCAGGGAGACGACTAGAGGCAAGCAGCCGCCAGGGATACCTGTATGGAGGCTGATTTGTAATAATTACATTTTTAATTAGGAAAGGTTCCATTTCCTAGACTATTCAAAGGGAGGAATCCATGCAATAAAAAAAAGAGATTTACGTCCCTTTGATTACAACATTTACAGCGAAAAAACCTCGGCAATAAACCTTTGCAAAATCTTTGTGCTAATAGCAGAGGGGATAATGTATAGATTTATGAAGAATTTTTTTTTTTATATTAAATAGTCTGTAGAATAACATAAAAGTTGGCACACGTTTTTCAAATGTGTACAAATATATGAGCACAGAAAGAAAATCTATCGGTAAAAAGTAATAAATAGCTGTATCAATTAAATGTATTCAGTTTTCCCTCACCTTTATTATTGTATAATTTATAATTTTATGCTTATGTCATTATCACATTAAATAGCCAATGGTCTATTTTATATATATTTTACATAATATAATAAAATATATTATTATAGATAACATAATAATAATCAAATATATATTCATATATATATATATATATATATATATATATATATATATATATACACACACAATAGAATACTATATAACTCTCTTTCTCATATATATATATATATATATATATATATATATATATATATATATATATATATATATATATATTATTATTTTATATATTTACATTTATATCTATTATTATTTTATATATTTACATTTATATCTATTATATATATATATATATATATATATATATATATATAGATATATAGATATATATATATATATACATATATATATATATATATATATATATATATATATATATATATATATTTACATTTATATCTATTATATATATATATTTACATTTATATCTATTATATATATATTTACATTTATATCTTATATATATATATATGAGAGAGAGTTATATAGTATTATTTTGTGTATATATATATATATATATATATATATATATATATATATATATTATTATTACGTTATCTATTTGATTACTATTATGTTATCTATATATACTGTAGATAGATAGATCATTTTTTTTCTATCTTTTATTTTTATATATTTTGAAAATGTATATGTGGAGTTGAAAATGAAATGCAAACATTGTATTTATTTAGTTAGAAAATAAGGTTATCTGAGACTTCTGTCCTCCTAGGATAAGAAATGGTAACGTTTTTTAGGGCAGTTCTTATTCGTACATTGTTTTTTTGGTTATGTTTTCAAATTGTTTCATATAATCTTTGACGATATATACTGTAAATATATATGTATGTATATATGTACAGTGTGTGTATATATATATATATATATATATATATATATATATATATATATATATATATAGAGTGCACTTCATATTGATTGCAGGATTGGGGTGCGCGCTACTTACAGAGTGCAGGGATGAAAGGTGTGCTATGCACAGGGTACAGGGTTGTGGGTTGCGCTACATACAGAGTGCAGGCTTGCGGGGTGTGCTATGTACAGAATGCAGGTTTGTGGGCTGTGCTGTATACAGAATGCAGGGTGCGTTGTTTACAGAGTACAGGGTTGAGGGGTGCGCTGTGTACAGAGTGCAGGGTTGCAGGGTGTTCTGTGTACAGAGTGCAGGGTTGCGGGTGCGCTGTGTACAGAGTTTAGGGTTGTGGAGTGCGCTGTGTACAGAGTTCAGGGTTGCGGGGTGTGCTACATACAGAGTACAGCGTTACGGGTTGTGCTGTGTACAGAGTGCAAGTTTTCAGGGTGTACTGTGTACAGAGTGCAGGGTTGCAGGGTGTGCTGTGTACAGAATGCATACAGGGTACACTGTTTACAGAGTACAGGGTTGCAGGGTGTGCTGTGTACAGAGTGCAGGGTTGCAGGGCGCACTGTGTACAGAGTGCAGGGTTGCAGGGTGTGCTGTGTACAGAGTGCAGGGTTGCAGGGTGTGCTGTGTACAGAGTGCAGGGTTGCAGGGTGCGCTGTGTACAGAGTGCAGGGTTGCAGGGTGTGCTGTGTACAGAATGCATACAGGGTGCACTGTTTACAGAGTGCAGGGTTGCAAGGTGTGCTGTGTACAGAGTACAGGGTTGCAGGGCGTGCTGTGTACAGAGTGCAGGGTTGCAGGGCGCACTGTGTACAGAGTGCAGGGTTGCGGGGTGCACTGTGTACAGAGTGCAGGGTTGCGGGGTGCGCTGTGTAAAGAGTGCAGGGTTGCAGGGTGTGCTGTGTACAGAATGCATACAGGGTGCACTGTTTACAGAGTACAGGGTTGCAGGGTGTGCTGTGTACAGAGTTCAGGGTTACGGGGTGTGGCTGCCTAATTTTGCCTAGTGGTAGCGCCGGCCCTGACTATTTTACATTTTTGTTCTTGGGTTTCGTAGATTAAACTCTACAGGAAATCATGCTTTTGTGAATTACCCAACACAGCAGGTAGATGGGTATGGTGCACATTCTGCTGGGCCCCCTTGGGGTCAGGTCAGTGGAAAATGAGAAGTAAATTGTGGCCGCTGAGCCTCTGAGGGCCCCTGTTATAGATACCATACAGTACATTTATCGTACCGGAACATTTTTGGTGAAAGGCAAAAATGAATCAGTCTTCTCAAAATATCACATGTCCCAGAGGATGACAAATATCTGGAGGAATCCGGCTCTTCTAGTTGGCAGGGAAAAGAGGCTCCTTTTATTCATGGGGTTTCGTCTGATTTTTTAAAATTCTTTGCCTTTGTGAAATTCCCTTTAAATCGCTTTACATATCTCTATCTTTTAGTGTCTAAAGCATTAGAGTCCTTTTTGTATATTTTACACCAGGTTTGTGGTTCTTCTCTAAGTGCTTTTGTCTCCCTCTACAATCCGAAATCTCATAGGATAATAAACTTCCATCACAACTGATTCTAGTTTGTGTTTAAGCGTGTGGGGAGCTGTGGTACCTACATTAGACCAGTGGTCTCCAAACTGCAACCCAGGGGCCAGATGCGGCCCTATGCTTACCTTTATCTGGCCCTTGGGGCAGTATTCCTCCCACTGACATTAACAAGGGGGCATAATTGCTGCCGCTGACACCAATGATGGGACACTATTCCTCCTACTGATACCACTAATGGGTTACTATTCCTTTTACTGACACCAATGATGGAGCACTATTCCTTCCACTGACACAAATGATGGGGCACTAATCCTCCCACTGATGCCAATGATGGGGCACTATTCCTCCCACTGACACCAATGATGGGACGCTATTCCTCCCAGTGATACCAATGATGGGACACTATTCCTCCCACTGATACCAATGATGGGAGGCTATTCCTCCCACTGATACCAATGATGGGACACTATTCCTCCCACTGATACCAATGATGGGAGGCTATTCCTCCCACTGATACCAATGATGGGAGACTATTCCTCCCACTGATACCAGTGATGGCACACTATTCCTCCCACTGATACCAATGATGGGAGGCTATTCCTCCCACTGATACCAATGATGGGACACTATTCCTCCCACTGATACCAATGATGGGACACTATTCCTCCCACTGATACCAATGATGGGGCACCATTCCTCCCACTGATACCAATGATGGGGCACTATTCCTCATACTGATACCAATGATGGGGCACTATTCCTCCCACTGATACCAATGATGGGGCACTATTCCTCCCACTGACACCAATGATGGGACACTTTTCCTCCTAATAACACCTGTGATGGGGCACTATTCCTCCCACTGACACCACTAATGGGGTTCTAGTCTCTTACTGACACCAATTATGGGACACTATTCCTTCCACTGATACCAATGATGGGACACTATTCCTCCCACTGACACCAATGATGGGACACTATTCCTCCCACTGATACCAATGATGGGACACTATTCCTCCCACTGATACCAATTATGGGGCACTATTCCTCCCACTGATACCAATGATGGGGCACTATTCCACCCACTGATACCAATTATGGGGCATAATTTCTCTCACAGATACAAATGATGGGACACTATTCCACTCATGAACACCACTGATGGAGCATTGTTCACTCCAACCAATGCCAAACAAACAGTAGTCCATAATACAGGCAAGGGATCAATAACAAGAGAATCCAAAGGGAGGGCAAGGCAGGCAGGAACACACATGTCGAGGTGAGAGTAAAGACAGCAAAGCCCAATCACAAGCTCAGAGACCTGGATTTCTAATGCTCACATAGAGCTCCATATCACCATAGCCAGTTGGATCAGAGAAGGCACAAGCAACGCAAGGCGGCTCCGTAGCAAGGGGGAAGTTGTGACATTGGACCTCCCCTGCTGGCCAATGGGAACAGAGGGATTCGGTATACTGAGCTGGTTGGGCAGCAGAGAGGGCCCACTGCTGACCAATGGGAGCAGAGGGAACATGGTCTCTGATACCCAGCAATGGAGAAATGGGCAAGGCATCAGAGACTCAGCTCCTAACTCCTGTTGTGAGCTGTCAACATACTGCATTGTTGTAGACTAGGTGGTGCCAGCCCAGGTCCGTTATCTTCTGCTAAACTTCTCAACCATTTCCACTTTCTATAACAGGGGTCTCCAAACTTTCTAAACAAATGGCCAGTTTCCTGTCCTTCAGACTTTAGAGGGACCAGACTGTGGCCTGTGGGAATAGAAAATGCCCTGGAGTCAGTAACAATGTCCCATCCTTGGTGCCAGTGAGAAGAATAGTGGGAGAAATGGTACCCCATCATTTGTGTCCCCGAGATGAATAGCACCCCATCATTGGTGTCAGTAAGGGGAATAGTACCCCATTATTGGTGTCAATAGGGGGAATAGTGTCCCAAAATTGGAGTCTGTGGGAGGAATAGTGCCCCATAATTGGAGTCAGTGAGAGTAATAGTGCCCTATTGTTGGTGTCAGTGGGATGAATAGTGTCCCATCATTGATGTCATTGCGAGGCATAGAACCCCACTGTTGTCGTCAGTGGGAGGAATAGTGCCCCATCATTGGTATATGTGGAAGGAATGGTGCCCCATCTTTGATATTGGTTGGAGGAATAGTGCCCCACCGCTGGTGTCAGTGGGAGGAATAGTGCCCGATCATTGGTATCAGTGGGAGGAATAGTGCCCGATCATTGGTGTCAGTGGGAGGAATAGTGCCCACTCTTGTTCTCAGTGGGAGGTATAGTGCCCCATCATTGGTGTCAGTGGGAGGAATAGTGCCCCATCATTGGTGTCAGTGGGAGGAATAGTGCCCCATCATTGGTGTCAGTGGGAGGAATAGTGCCCCATCATTGGTATTGGTCAGAGGAAGAGTGCCCCACTGTTGGTGTCAATGGGAGGAATAGTGCCCCATCATTGGTATTGGTCAGAGGAATAGTGCCCCACTGTTGGTGTCAGTGGGAGGAATAGTGCCCCATCATTGGTATTGGTCAGAGGAATAGTGCCCCACTGTTGGTGTCAGTGGGAGTAATAGTGCTCCATCATTGGTACCAGTAGAAGGAATAGTGCCCCATTATT
This sequence comes from Pelophylax lessonae, assembly GCF_965119305.1. NCBI lineage: Eukaryota > Metazoa > Chordata > Amphibia > Anura > Ranidae > Pelophylax > Pelophylax lessonae. The sequence goes on from NC_138774.1 coordinate 290,069,536, forward strand.
GGTATTGGTTGGTGGAATAGTGCCCCATCATTGGTACCAGTAGAAGGAATAGTGTCCCGTTATTAGCATTGGTTGGTGGAATAGTGTCCCACTGTTGTGAGTGGGAGGAATAGTGCCCCAAAGGGCCGGATAAAGACAATCAAAGGGCCATATCTGGCCCCCAGGCCACAGTTTGGAAACCATTGCTCTATAACCTAATGGCTACTCAATTTGTAGCCCTTTATAAGAACTATGAGGGCTAAAGAAATTCTTTAAGATAACATAAGAAGTGTGTACAGGACAACTCTGAATATGACAAGAATTTTTCCCCTTTTCCAAATGGTTACAACTATTTCAATAGTATATTATAGACCAAAAGGGAGCAAATCAGTGACGTACTTCATTAAGGTTTACATAGACTTTAACATTCAAATTCACAGAAGTATTTTTTTTTTTTACTCCTAATGTCACGTAACATCTCTAACAAGATTATTGTTAAACACAAATCCTATTTTGTATCAAGCAGCCGCAGAGATACAAAGCTCCCACATTCACTCCAGTGCACGAGCCATCCATGACGCCATCATCTCTCCAGAGTGTTGTATAAATGCCCACTGAAAGAATGATGATGTTCAGGAAGAGTTCTGGTATTGCACAAATGTGACAGATATATCTTAGTTGATGGTTAATGACCTTATGATCCCGCCACGTACTTTGCTTGCTGTACAACTGTAACTTATATTTTGAGATCCGATCGTTGTCCGTGAAATCGTACACAACACAGAGTCGTAATTTATCATTTTGGCGTCCTGGAAACCATGATTACTCTTAGTTCTACAAATAGAGAAAACAATATTACCATTGATTCCTGGTGGTCTACTTAATAATATCCAGAGAACCCTTTCCTAGGCTTGCTTTGTGGAAATACGACATCAGTACTGACCTATCTAGCATCATGGCCATATTTTCTCTGTTTGTTGAGTTCATTTTGACAGAAGAATGTACGCTATATATGGATAACTGACTATCTTACCATTTATGTCGCCCAAAGAATTGGACACTCCTCCAAAAATGAGAGTGTTGGTGCTTAAAGTGCAGGGCATGGTTAATGGCACGGCATGCAAAGACATTGTAGGCCATTGTACTCTTCCAACCTTGTAGCAACAGTTTGATGAAGACCCTTTTCTGTTCCACCATGACCTTCCCCAGTGTACAAAGCCAGCTCCATAAAGACATGGTTTGACCAGTTTGGTGTGGAGGACCTTCAGTTGCCTGCGGAGAACCCTGACCCCCAATCGTACTGAACACTTTTGGGATAAATTAGAATGCCAGTTGTGAGCCATATCTTCTCTTGCAACATTAGTACCAACATCTCTACCAACATCAGTACACAGTGCACTCCTCAACCCTGCACTCTGTACACAGCACACACCTCAACCCTGCACTCTGTACACAGCACACACCTCAACCCTGCACTATATACACAGTGCACTCCTCAATCCTGCACTATATACACAGTGCACTCCATAACCCTGCACTTTGTACACAGCACACTGCTCAACCCTGCACTCTGTACACAGCACACTGCTCAACCCTGCACTATATACACAGTGCACTCCTCAACCCTGCACTCTGTACACAGTGCACTCCTCAACCCTGCACTCTGTACACAGCACACTCCTTAACCCTGCACTCTGTACACAGCACACAACTCAACCCTGCACTCTGTACTCAGCACACACCTCAACCCTGCACTATATACACAGTGCACTCCTCAACCCTGCACTATATACACAGCACACTCCTCAACCCTGCACTCTGTATACAGCACACTCCTCAACCCTGCACTATATACACAGTGCACTCCTCAACCCTGCACTCTGTATAAAGCACACTCCTCAACCCTGCACTCTGTACACAGCACACTCCTTAACCCTGCACTCTGTATGTAGTTCACTCCTCAACTATGCACTCTGTATGTAGTTCACTCCTTAACCCTACACTCTGTACACAGCGCACTCCTTAACCCTGCACTCTGTATACAGCACACTCCTCAACCGTTTACTCTGTATGTAGCGCACTCCTTAACCCTACACTCTGTAAACAGCACACTCCTCAGCCCTGCACTCTGTACACAGCATACGCCTCAACCCTGCACTCTGTACACAGCATACTCCTCAACCCTGCACTCTGTACACAGCACACTTTTCAACCCTGCACTCTGTACAAAGCGTATTCCTTAACCCTGCATTCTGTATACAGCGCATGCCTTAATCCTGCACTCTGTACAAAGTGTATTCATTAACCCTGCACTCTGTATACAGCGCATGCCTTAATCCTGTACTCTGTACACAGTGCATTCCTCAACCCTGCACTCTGTACACAGCCCACGCCTCAACCCTGCACTCTGTACACAGCAAACTCCTCAACCCTGCACTCTGTATGTAGTGCACTCCTCTACCCTGCACTCTGTACACAGCGCACTCCTCAACCCTACACTCTGTACATAGCACACTCCTCTACCCTGCACTTTGTACACAGCAACTCCTCATCCCTGCACTCTGCACACAGTTCACTCATTCCTGGTATGTAACAATACCCCACTGTCCCCCTGGTATGTAGCAATGCCCCACTGCAATTTAGTCACACTCACCATGTGATGCTCCCACACCTCCTCCCCCACCCCAACCCTCAAAAGATGAGTACTTGCGCCTTTTATTTGAGAAAAAAAAAGCCCTGAGCATGTTCCTGTTTTTCTTTTTCATTCATGGTGTACAGATGTGTACTTTCAAAATCTGAAGGCATTACACAATAACATGGGTATTACATCACTAAGTGCCAAATATAGAGTCTTTTGTAATCCGTATATGCATGCGTTGTGCCAGATCCCAGTTTGCCCTTTTTTCTTTACAACCCTCTTGGATTTTCTGAATGCTCATTTTATTAAAAGGACACATTTTGCTTCAAGCTAACAGTGTAGTAATCTGACTTCAGTAAATAAATCCCATGAAGTGAAATTAATAAGAGGCCGTTACTGTATTGTAAAGGTTGCGGGGAAATGAGGGATCATCTGCACAACATCGCACAGTCTTCCTACAGTCAAAAACTAAGATATGTAATGATCCAGATACAGGCTAAAAGCATCATTTTCAATGCAGGTTTCCAATAGGTTGGAGGACCTTTTTTTTGCGTTCATAAAAATTCCAGTCATTAGTTTCACTGTTTCAGGTTTAACCACTTAAGCCCCGGAAGATTTTACCCCCTTCCTGACCAGGGGGTATTTTGCGATTCGGCACTGCGTGACTTTAACGGACAATTGCGCGGTCGTGCGACGCTGTACCTAAACGAATTTGACGTCCTTTTTTTCCCACAAACGGAGCTTTCTTTTGGTGGTATTTGATCACCTGTGCGATTTTTACTTTTTGCGCTATAAACAAAAAAAAGAGCGTCAATTTTGCAAAAATAACAATATTTTTCACATTTTTTTATATGAATTTCCCAAAAAAAAAAATTTAAAAATCAAAATTTTTTAACATTTTTGGCCAATTTATTTTATGTTACATATGTTTGGTAAAAAAAATAGCAAAAAGTGTATTTTGATTGGTTTGCGCAAAAGTTATTGCGTTTACTAACTAAGGGAAAGATTTTTGTCATTTTTGTTGTTTTTTTTTAACGCGTAATGGCGGCGATCTGCAATTTTTTTTTTTTGCGGTACTGCGACATTGCGGTGGACAGATCGGACCCTTGACTGACATTTTTGACACTTTTTGGGTTATCAGTGACATTCCCACAGTAATCAGTGCTATACATATGCACTATTACTGCAAAATGACACTGGCAGGGAAGTTGTTAACTTTATTGGGGAAGGAGGGGTTAAGTGTGTCCCTAGGGGCGTGCTTCTAACTGTGATTGGACATGGCTACTGGTGTAGGAACAGTGATCAACGGTCCCACATAGTAGAACCGTATGATCACTATTCCTACACAGGGGAGAATGACGGGCGGCTTGTTTACATCAGCCGCCTGCCTTTCTCCCTTCACGGCGGACGATCGCGAGTGACCGGCGGACATCAGGTCCGCCGGTCACACGCACGGACTTGCTAGGGAACGAGCCGGGGCAGGAGCGCGCCTCCGCCGGCGCGCGCTCGCCCGCTATTGGCTCACAAGCAAGTGACAGCCAGTGACGTATATATACGTCACTTTGCCTGGCCGGGGCTGACCGCCGCCGTATATAGTCGGCAACCGGTTAAGTATTTAAAAACAAAATTCTCAGTGATACCACCAGTAGTGATTGCATAGCCCAGAACTTTTTATAACAAATATAATAACAAATATAATTTCCACTTCAATCCACCATCCAAATAACGGGCGGCACACCAAAGATGTTCAACTCCGGCCAAGGCTTATTTCAGTGACATCACACCACTGACTCTGACCCAAAGCAACATGTGGTTTTGGGTGGGAGTCAGCGGTGTGCTGTCTATGGAATAAACCTTGGTTGAAGTTGAATGTCTTTGGGTGGTGGATTGCAGTGGAGAAACAGTGGATTCCAAGGCTCTGGCAGATGGCTGACTGCAAGAAAATCAGCAATCCACCATCCAGTCCACCATTTCCACTGCAATCCCCCATCCAAATAATGGGTGGCACACCAAAGATGTTCAACTCCTGCCAAGATTTATTTCACACCACTGACTCCGACCCAACGCAACATGTGGTTTTGGGTGGGAGTCAGCGGTGTGCTGTCTATGCAATAAACCTTGGTTGAAGTTGAATGTCTTTGGGTAGGGGATTCCAGGGCTCTGACAGATGGCTGACTGCAAGAAAATCAGTAATCCACCATCCAGTCCACCATTTCCACTGCAATCCACCATCCAAAAAACGGGCCACACATTGATGTCCAACTCCAGCCAAGGTTTATTGCCATAACATCACAGCACTGAATCCCACTCAAAGCAACATGTGGCTTTGGGTGGGAGTCATCAGTGTGTTGTCTCAGCAGGGAACATTGGGTAAAGTTGACTGTCTTTGGATGGTGGATTGCAGTGGAGAAACAACTGATCTGGCTCTGGTAGATGGCTGATTGCAAGCAATCGGCAGTCAACCATCAAGTCCACTTTTTCCTTTGCAGTCCACCCTACAAAAAACAGGCCGCACCCTGAAGATGTTCAACTCCAGCCAAGGTTTATTGCCATGAAATCAACCACTGACTTCCACCCAAAGCAACTAGTGGCTTTGGGTGGCAGCCAGCGGCGTGTTGTCTCTGCAATAAACCTTGGTTGAAGTTGAATGTCTTTTGCTGGTGGATTGCAGTGAAAAAAGAGTGGACTTCAGGGCTTTGGTTACATAGTTACATATAGTTACATAGTAGTTGAGGTTGAATAAAGACATCAGTCCATCTAGTTCAACATGTACAGGTGTGTGTGTCAGTGGCCTGATCATTTCCCATAACCTTGAATGTTGTGATCTGTGAGATGCACGTCCAAGAGTCTTTTAAAAGTAGCCATACTCCCCGCAGCTACCACCAATTGTGGAAGAGAGTTCCACATTCTCACCGCCCTTACAGTGAAGAACCCCTTACGCAGCTTAAGGTTAAACCACCTCTCCTCAAATCTCATTGTGTGGCCACGTGTCTTCTTGCACTTCTTGGGACTAAATAGTTTTGATCGCCATTGATGTATTTGTAAGCAAGCAATCGGCGGTCAACCATCCAGTCCACTATTTTCACTGCAGTCCACCATACAAAAAAACAGGTTACACATTGAAGATGTTCAACTCCAGCTAAGGTTTATTGTCATAATATCAACCCCTGCCTTGGTATCAGGACAATATCCCCTGGGACAATATCCCCCTGGACAATATCCCCCCTGGACAACATCCCCCCGGACAATATCCCCCCTGGACAACATCCCCCCGGATAATATCCCCCCGGGACAACATCCCCGGGCAATATCCCCCCGGAAAACATCCCCCTTGACATAGGGTTAGGGTTAGGGCTAGAGGGGGGATATTGTCTAGGTGGATATTGTCCAGGGAGGATATTGTCCGGGGGGATAATGTCTGGGGGATATTGTCCGGGGGGGATATTGTCCTAGAATCCCTGCCTCACACCCAAAGCAACTATTGGCTTTGGGTGGGAGCCAGCGGTGTGTTGTCTCTGCAATAAATCTTGGGTGAAGTTGAACGTGTTTGGCTGGTGGATTGCAGCAAAAAAAGAGTGGACTTCAGGGCTCTGGCAGATGGCCGATTGCAGGAAATCAGCAGTCCGCCATCCAGTTCACCATTTCCACTGCAGTTCACCATCCAAGAAAACGGACCACACACTGAAGATGTTCAACTTCAACCAAGGTTTATTGCCATAACATCACACCATTGACTCCCACCCAATGGTAATGCGACACGTGACTTTGGGTGGGGGTCAGCTGTGTGTTGTCTTTGCAGTAAGCCTTGGTTGAAGTTGAACGTCTTTGGTGGATTTCAGTGGAAAAGCAGCGGATTTCAGGGCTTTGGCAGTTGGCTAAATGGTAGGAAATCAAGGAGGATAAAGGCTGGCTTGTAAACTGTAAAAAGGGGGTGAGTTTCTCTAAAAATAATTTCCACTTATCTACTCTCTAACGGAGCAATAAAAACCCAACAGAAGTTCTAATCCTCACCTTTTGATCCTCTGTATGGCAGACACTCAAAAAAAGGTAACTCATCCCTCGCAAAATCTCCTTTCTCCAAAAGCCAATGCAAAATTTGAAACCTTAATGGTGACAAGCAGTGTAGTAGTGAAGCGTCAGTAGAGATATTCTTAAAAACATATACAGTATATATACAGTGCCTTGCGAAAGTATTCGGCCCCCTTGAACTTTTCGAACTTTTGCCACATTTCAGGCTTCAAACATAAAGATATAAAACTATAATTTTTGTGTGAAGAATCAACAACAAGTGGGACACAATCATGAAGTGTAACGAAATTTATTGGATATTTCAAACTTTTTTAACAAATAAGAAACTGAAAAATTGGGCGTGCAAAATTATTCAGCCCCCTTAAGTTAATACTTTTTAGCGCCACCTTTTGCTGCGATTACAGCAGTAAGTTGCTTGGGGTATGTCTCTATCAGTTTTGCACATCGAGAGATTGAAATTTTTGCCCATTCCTCCTTGCAAAACAGCTTGAGCTCAGTGAGGTTGGATGGAGAGCGTTTGTGAACAGCAGTTTTCAGTTCTTTCCACAGATTCTCGATTGGATTCAGGTCTGGACTTTGACTTGGCCATTCTAACACCTGGATATGTTTATTTGTGAACCATTCCATTGTAGATTTTGCTTTATGTTTTGGATCATTGTCTTGTTGGAAGACAAATCTCCGTCCCAGTCTCAGGTCTTTTGCAGACTCCATCAGGTTTTCTTCCAGAATGGTCCTGTATTTGGCTCCATCCATCTTCCCATCAACTTTAACCATCTTCCCTGTCCCTGCTGAAGAAAAGTAGGCCCAAACCATGATGCTGCCACCACCATGTGTGACAGTGGGGATGGTGTGTTCAGGGTGATGAGCTGTGTTGCTTTTGCGCCAAACATAACGTTTTGCATTGTTGCCAAAAAGTTAGATTTTGGTTTCATCTGACCAGAGCACCTTCTTCCACATGTTTGGTGTCTCCCAGGTGGCTTGTGGCAAACTTTAAATGACACTTTTTATGAATATCTTTAAGAAATGGTTTTCTTCTTGCCACTCTTCCATAAAGGGCAGATTTGTGCAGTATACGACTGATTGTTGTCCTATGGACAGAGTCTCCCACCTCAGCTGTAGATCTCTGCAGTTCATCCAGAGTGATCATGGGCCTCTTGGCTGCATCTCTGATCAGTCTTCTCCTTGTATGAGCTGAAAGTTTAGAGGGACGGCCAGGTCTTCGTAGATTTGCAGTGGTCTGATACTCCTTCCATTTCAATATTATCGCTTGCACAGTGCTCCTTGGGATGTTTAAAGCTTGGGAAATCTTTTTGTATCCAAATCCAGCTTTAAACTTCTCCACAACAGTATCTCGGACCTGCCTGGTTTGTTCCTTGTTCTTCATGATGCTCTCTGCGCTTTAAACGGACCTCTGAGACTATCACAGTGCAGGTGCATTTATACGGAGACTTGATTACACACAGGTGGATTCTATTTATCATCATTAGTCATTTAGGTCAACATTGGATCATTCAGAGATCCTCACTGAACTTCTGGAGAGAGTTTGCTGCACTGAAAATAAAGGAGCTGAATAATTTTGCACGCCCAATTTTTCAGTTTTTTATTTGTTAACAAAGTTTGAAATATCCAATAAATTTCGTTCCACTTCATGATTGTGTCCCACTTGTTGTTGATTCTTCACAAAAAATTACAGTTTTATATCTTTATGTTTGAAGCCTGAAATATGGCAAAAGGTCGCAAAGTTCAAGGGGGCTGAATTCTTTTGCAAGGCACTGTATATATATATATATATATATTCGTGATATAATACTAGTTTGATTATTAACCAGATATTTATTGCTGTATTCAGTCTCTGCTGGAGGTGAATCGAGGACTTGCAGGACTCCATTTTGTAATGATGCATGTTTATACATAGACTGTGACCTTGTATTTGGAAAGTACAGAATCGGCTGGTGGCCTGGTCTTCTGGTGATATGGATCAGTTGGAATATGTTTGATGTTAACATTTGACAGTAATCCCTTTTGATATGAATGTTTGAGTAATGATAATGATAACCTTCCCTGAAGGTCAATGAACAGAATCTCTTAAAAGGGCTAGATTTATTTATTTAATTATCAATAGCGGTGACACGCTGATAAATGAATTGGTATGGAGAAGGTCATGGATTCACGCTAATGTTTATGTTGCAGGGCTTACTTAGATCTCAATGAACTGAAACAACGTCTCAATGTGACTGGGTCAACGCAGCTCAACATATTTTTTGCAAATTCATCAGAAGAGGAGCTTGCCGGGGTGGCTACATGGCCTTGGGACAAAGAGGTTCTCACATATCTTGGTATGTTGTTCTTCACTACTATGGACTGTTTGCATACTTTGTATACAATTTTAACGCTACACTTAGGTCTAGGCAGCACAGAAAAGTAGGTGCACCTATCAGATCTTGTGCTCCAAGTCCGGTATCTGCAACATCTTCTCCCCTATGCCCCAGTGGTCTAATGTCCTCACGTCATCAAGATAAACGCAGGGTCCTTAGCCAAGGCACTATTCGTCCCACTGACACCAACAGTGGGTCACTATTCCTCTCACTGACACAAGGGATGAGGCGCTATTCCTCCCACTAACACCAACAATGGGTCACTATTCCTCCCAATGACACCAATGAAGGGGCACTATTCCCCCCACTGATACATTCAATGGGTTACTATTCCTCCCAATGACACCAGGGATTGGGCATTTATCCTCCCACTGATACCAATTATGGGTCACTATTCCTCCGACTGATACCAACAATGGGTCACTATTCCTCCCAATGAAACCAGGGATTGGGCATTATTCCCCCCACTGACACCAGTGATGGGGCACTATTCCTCCCACTGATACCAACAATGGGTCACTATTCCTCCCAATGACACCCGGGATTGGGCACTATTCCTCCCACTGACACCAGTGATGGGGCATTTATTCTCCCACTGATACCAACTATGGGAAATGTTTCCACCCAGTGATACCAATAATGGGGCACTCCTCTCCCCCCCACCTCCCCACACACACACACACTGATACCAATGGTGGGGCATTATTCCTCCCACTGATATCAATGATGGGGCACTATTCCTCCCACTGATACCAATGATGGGGCATTATTCCTCTCACTGATACCAATGATGGGGCACTATTCCTCCCACTGATACCAATGATGGGGCACTATTACTTCCCTTGATACCAATGATGGGGCACTATTACTTCCCTTGATACCAATGATGGGGCACTATTCCTCCCACTAATACCAATGATGGGGCATTATTCCTCCCACTGATACCAATGATGGGGCACTATTACTTCCCTTGATACCAATGATGGGACACTATTCCTCCCACTAATACCAATGATGGGACACTATTCCTCCCACTGATACCAATGATGGGACACTATTCCTCCCACTGACACCAATGATGGGACACTATTCCTCCCAATGATACCAATGATGGGACACTATTCCTCTCACTGACACTGTTGATGGGCACTATTCCTCCCACTGACACCAATGATGGGGCACTATTCCTCCCACTGATACCAATGATGGGGCACTAGTCCTCCTACTGACCACAGGCACTGTGTAATTATCTTAGTCCCACTGACCACCAATCCTAGAACATCAATTACTCTAACGGGGCATTTTCTACTCCCACTGGCCACAGTCTAGCCTTAAAGTCTGAAAACCCCTGTCCTAGACTAAATGAGCCGGTAAACACTGAAGTATGGGTGCATTCCCACTGCAAGGGAGAAAATTCATTAAACCCAGAGTTGGACTTTAAAGGATGTGCACACTTTAAAACTTATCCTTATCACATCCTTTTTGCCGCCATTTCCTGACATAAACAAGCCCGCCTTTCTCCTTCAAGGATAGATCCCGTAATCTGGCATTCAGACCTTAATATACTTTGTCTGCAGTAGCTCCCTATATGATTCTTTGGGCCCATGTCCCTTGGCCAAAGACCCTTTAAAGGCAACCTCATAAAAGTCTACTGAAACCTACAGCACAGGTAGCGCCTGCACCGATAAAATATTGGCATACCTCCCAACCGTCCTGGATTCACTGGGATCATGCCAGTCAAGTTCCTCCATTCCAAGCTCATCCATGTCTTTATTAACTTTGCTTTGTGCACTGGTCCAAATCATTTGATGGAGGGGGGATTATGGTGTGGGGTTGTTTTTCAGGGGTTGGGCTTGGCCCCTTAGTTCCAGTGAAGGGAACTCTTAAGGCATCAGCATACCAAGACATTTTGGACAATTTCATGCTTCCAACTTTGTGGGAACAGTTTGGGGATTGCCCCTTCCTGTTCCAACATGACTGCCTACCAGTGCACAAAGCAAGGTCCATAAAGACATGGATGAGTGAGTTTGGGGTGGAGAAACTTGACTGGCCTGACCTCAACCCGACAGAAGACCTTTGGGATGAATTAGTGGAGACTGCGAGCTAGTTCCTCTCATCCTACTGGTCAAACATTCCCACAGACACACTCCTAAACCTTGTGGACGGCCTTCCCAGAAGAGTTGAAGCTGTTATAGCTGCAAAGGGTGGGCCAACTCAATATTGAACCCTACGGACTAAGACTGGGATGCAATTAAAGTTCAAGTGCGTGTAAAGGCAGACGTCCCAATACTTTTGACAATATAGTGTATATCCAACCCTTCCTTAGGCCATGGCTGTCTGGTAAGTCCTATTGGGGCAGGTTAGATGGACAAATAATCTGAACTGCCTTTGTGTGTTAGGGGGGTTCATCCCAGGTAAACCATCAGATGGGTTTTCTTAAAAGAGATCAAGGGGCTGGAACTATGCCCATCGAGAGGAGTGAATTGCCGGCACTATAAAAATATCTGAAATAAGTGAATAAATATTGGGGATGCCTTTTGTAGTTAAAATTTTTATACACAGATGGCCCGTGCCTGAAGACATGCAGATTAGCCTGCTTACAGGAAATTTGAGGGTTGCCAGCAGAGCTTTCAAAGGAATGTAGGGGAATTGGAAACAAAAAGTTGTGTTTGCAAATTTACTTGATTTGCGTGAAAGGAGCGAAGGTGAACTAAAAGTCTTCTATGACTTTTACTACCTGAATTTTTATAGTAAATCAATGCATATACCAATGTAATACCAATGCATTTTCTAGACTTTTGCATTTGTGTGTATGTGTGGTTAGGATAAGGATATTTTTAATTGTTTTTATTATTTATATTTATTTTATTACAATTCATTTTTTAGAATTTTTCATTTGTGTGTATGTGTGGTGAGGAAATGGCCATTTTTAATTATTTTTATATATATTTTTTTATTATTCCATACTTTATTATTTATATTTATTTTTTTATAATTATTTTTTTTTAGACTTTTGCATTTGTGTGTCTGTGTGGTTAGGACAGGGATATTTTTAGATGTTTTTATTATTTATATTTATTTTATTATAATTTATTTTTTAGATTTTTTTTGTTTTTATTTATTTTATTGTAATTAAAAAAAAAAAACAACTAAATTGCTATCACTAGAAGGCTAAAAAGCCCCTATGGTCAGATGACAGGTCCTTTTATGGAGACATCATACCCAAGCAGACCTATGCACATGCATTTGTATGTATGCATGGGTGGGACAGGGATACTTTTAATTTTTTTTTTTTTGCTATTTATATCTATTTTATATTTGTATATTTATTTTATTATAATTTATTTTTTTAGATTTTATTTTGTTTTTATTCATTTTATTGTATTTTTTTTAAACTAAATTGCTATCACTAGGAGGCTAACAAGCCCCCTATGGTTAGGTGACAGGTCCCTTTATGGAGACATCAAATCCAAGCAGACCTATGCACATGCATTTGTATGTATGCGTGGGTGGGACACTGATATTTTTAATTTATGTTTGCTATTTATATCTATTTTATTATACTTTTTACACTTTGTTTTGTTCATTTACCTGTGCATTTGTGTGTATGTGTGGTGAGGAAAGGGCCATTTTTAATTGTTTTTATTATTTATATTTATTTTATTATAATTAATTTTTTAGACTTTTGCATTTGTGTATGTGTGGTTAGGACAGGGATATTTTTAATTGTTTTTATTATTTATAATTATTATATTATTTATTTTTTTAGACTTTTTTGTTTTTATTTATTTTATTGTAATGTTTTTTTTATTTTTCTTATTTTATTGTAATATTTTTTTTAATTTTTTTTTAAACCAAATTGCTATCACTAGAAGTCAACAAGGAGGGGATTACTCAAAACACCTTACAGCCAAAGGTCCAAAGGGATGTGCTGTATATATACATATGTGTTGGGTCCTGTTGAGGGTAGCATTTTTTTCTGCTTACCTGGGGGGGCTTGCCGGGTGTCTTTTTAATACAGCAATGAATGACCAAGCCATTGCAGTGAGCGGCAGCAGGTCTTACCTTAATGAGAACTTCAATGAACTTCATTCATGTGTAGGAATTCATCCCCGGTAAACCTTCAGATGAGCTTTTCTGAAAGAAATTGGGAGCTAGGACCATGCACATCTAGAGGGATGTTGCATGATCCCAGCCCTTACACCATGCTTGTTTCAGCAAACCTACCTTTGGGTTTGTCCTTTTCCAGTGCTGAAAGCTCCATGATCCCCTTCTGCAAGGTCTTGAAGACATTGATTCCATAGGTCTTCAAGACATTGATTCCATAGGTCTTCAAGACATTGATACTATAGGTCTTCAAGACATTGATACAATAGGTCTTCAAGACATTAATACCATAAGTTTCAAGACATTGATACCATAAGTCTTCAAGACATTGATACCATAGGTCTTCAATACATTGATACCATAGGTCTTCAAGGCATTGATACCATAGGTCTTCAAGACATTGATACCATAGGTCTTCAAGACATTGATACCATAGGTCTTCAAGACATTGATACCATAGGTCTTCAAGACATTGATACCATAGGTCTTCAAGACATTGATACCATAGGTCTTCAAGGCATTGATACCATAGGTCTTCAAGACATTGATACCATAGGTCTTCAAGACATTGATACCATAGGTCTTCAAGACATTGATACCATAGGTCTTCAAGACATTGATACCATAGGTCTTCAAGACATTGATACCATAGGTCTTCAAGAAATTGATACCATAGGTCTTCAAGGCATTGATACCATAGGTCTTCAAGACATTGATACCATAGGTCTTCAAGGCATTGATACCATAGGTCTTCAAGACATTGATACCATAGGTCTTCAAGACATTGATACCATAGGTCTTCAAGAAGACATTGATACCATAAAAGTACAAACAGAGGTTTTGTAAAGCCTAACTGGAATCCCTCTTTCTCTTTTTCAGGTGGAATTGTCATGAACCCATCTTTTTTTGGAGTCCCCGGTCATACTCATACCATGATCCATGAAATTGGACACAGCCTGGGACTGTACCATGTCTTCCGCGGCATCTCGGAGATTTTATCCTGCAGCGATCCGTGCATGGAGACGGATCCTTCCTACGAAACCGGGGATCTATGCCGCGATACCAACCCATCCCCTAAGCATAAGAGTTGCGGAGATCCTAATCCGGGACTCGGGAATGAAACTTGTGGCTTTCAAACTTTTTTCAACACCCCGTATAATAACTATATGAGCTATGCAGGTAAGACATTTGCTCACAGAAGCAAAATATAATCTCTAGCGATAGAAGCAACACCTATTCCAGCTCTTTTTGCATACAGTAAAGTACACATTTTTGGAGTTGTGGTAAAGTGGACTCCGGGCAGATATAAAAGACAAAAATTAAAGTAGCTCTGTAGCAATTAATACGTCAAATCAGAGATGAAACTAGAACCTTTAGGGCCATGATGCAAGAAACCATGAAGGGCCCCCCTGACCACTGAGGCCTTTTCCATTGGTCCTGGAGCTATTCCCTCCGAAAATACCAATGAAAATTGCTGCACTCCAACAGATATAATGATGCTTCTATGTTAAACCAATGGGCAGTCAATCCAGGATACAAAAAGGTAGACGTTGGTATTTTCAAGTTTGGCGGTGGTGAGCCGAGGTGAGCACCCACAGTTATTTGGAGCCTTCCTAGTCGGCATGAGCGGTGTGTGTACCTGTTGTTAATTTGCTATTCCCTCCGAGCCCAGGGCACTTCCCACTGATCCTGGGCCCTTTTCTCCTTTGGTGGGGCTCTTTATAAGCCCTGGTTCACACGGCTGCAACTTTTTATGCAGCTTGCGACGCATAAAATTGCATGGCAAGCCAAAATACATTCATTTCAATGGGTGCCATCTTAATCAATGATCTATAACACACCTAATTTATTTTATGAAGCAAACCCTGGTGATTGTGCAACGTTAGAGTCTTCCAATTTCTCTATCAAACTCAATCCCTAAAGAAGTAGGAGATCTTTGAGGCCCCCAAATTCTTTGGCTGTTCTCTGTTGTCTCCTTTTGAGCAAATATTGTTATTAAAAGTGTTTGGACTCTTAAACCTTCTGCTTGGTGCTTTCATTTAACTTTGTGCTCCTACATTGGTGGAGCAGTGAGATGAAATAAAACAAGCAGCACAATTCGGGGGGAAGGGGGAACAGTTGAAGGTGGGGACAGGCAGAATAGAGGAAGCAATTGGTACAGGTGATAGGCAGTACAGAGGGAGCAATTTATGGTGGGGATAGGGGGATAGGCTGAACAGATGGAGCAATTTAGGGTTAGGTTAGTGGGATAGGCAGTACAGAGGGAGCAGCCTATGGTGAGGATAGGGTGATAGGTAGTACAGAGTGATACAACGATGATGAGGATATGGGGATAGGCATTACAAAGGGAGAAGCAGAACAATCGCTGGGGAGCCTCACAAGCTTACTTCTATCCCTCCACCCTACAGGCACCCCAGGAGCGCCTGGTTTGTGATTAATGCTAGTACAAAGGGAGCAATTTATTGCGAGGATGGGGGTATAGGCAGTACAGAGGAAGCATTTGGTGGGGGGTATAGGCAATACAGATGGAGCAATTTATGGTGGGAATAGGGGGATAGGCAGTACAGAGGGAGCAATTTATGGTGAGGATTAGGGGAATAGGCAGTACAGAGGAAGCATTTGATATTGGGTATAGGCAGTATAGCTGGAGCAACTTGTGTTGGGGACAGGAGGATAGGCAGAACAGAAGGAGCATTGTATAATGAGGAGAGCAGGATAAGCAGTGCAGAGGGAGCAATTGATGGTGGGTATAGGCAGGACAGATGGAGCAATTTATGGCAGGGATAGTCAGAACAGAGGAAGCAATTTAAGGTTAGGATAGGGGGATCGGCAGTACAGAAGGAGCAATTAATGGTGGGAATAGGCAGTACAGATGGAGCAATGTATGGTGGGGATAGAGGGATAGGCAGTACAGAGGGAGATGTTTATGGTGAGGATAGGTGGATAGGCAAGACAGAGGGAGCAGCCTATGGTAAGGATAGGGAGATAGGCAGTACAGAGGGATACATTATTGATGAGGATATGGGGATAGACAGTACAAAGGGAGGATGTTATGGTGAGGAAGGGGGTATAGGCAGTACAGAGGTAGCATTTGATGGTGGGTATAGGCAGTACAGATGGAGCAATGTATGGTGGGGATAAGGGAATAGGCAGTACAGAGGGTGTAATTTATGGTGAAGATAGGGGATAGGCAGTACAGAGGGAGCAATTTATGGTGAGGATAGGGAATATGCAGTACAGAGGGATCAATGTATGGTGAGGATAGGTGGATAGGCAATACAGCGGAAGCATTTGGTAGTGGGTATAGGCAGTACAGATGGAGCAATTTGTGTTGGGGATAGGGGGGATAGGCAGAACAGAGGAAGCTATTTATGGTGAGGAGAGCAGGATAGGCACTTCAGAGGGAGCAATTGATGGTGGGCATAGGCAGTAGTGATGGAACAATTTATGGTGGGGATAGGGGGATAGGCAGTACAGAGGGAGCAATTGATGGTTGGCATAGGCAGTACAGATGGAGCAATTTATGGTGGGGATAGAGGGATAGGCAGTACAGAGGGAGCAATTAATGGTGAGAATAGGCAGTACAGAGGGAGCAATTAATGGTGGCAATAGGCAGTACAGATGGAGCAATTTATGGTGGGGATAGAGGGACAGGAAGTACAGACGAAACTATGTTCAGGATAGAGGGATAGGCAGTTCAGAAGGAGCTATTGATGGTGGGAATAGGCAGTACAGAAGAGGGCAGTTGATAGTTTGGACAGGCAATACAGTGGGGAAAATTGATGATAGAGACAGGCAGTACGAGGTGGGGGCAGTTGATATTGATATTGTGAGCTTGCGGGAGGGTGGGCAGGGCTAAACACATTTCAGCTTCCTCTACTTTCTCCTGGGCCAGACTGTTGAGTCAAGCTGCAGGAAAGAGAAGGATGGAGAAAGGGATCCAGCATTGTATTGCCTCTATGACCTATGGTCTTAGTGGCTCTCGAACCGTAATAGGGATGCCAGCCCCGGCTACAAATGGGACCACAAACTACAACTGGGGACATATTGTATCAGGAGACAGCCTTCTTAAATGTGGGACTGTCCCGGGAAAAAAGGGGACGTCTGGTCATCCCACCAAATAAGGTCCTTCATGGCAGGATCACCAGATATTATTTTAATACAATTTTCAGATTAGATAAAAATTGAAAGCTACTTTTGATATTACGCCAACATGTTAAAGATCATATGAGATTTTAGTTGGGTTTCGATATACTGTAAGTGAATTATGTATCGAAGCATGTTTTTTTTTCTCAGCGATTGAAGCTTACAGTGCCTTGCAAAAGTATTCGGCCCCCTTGAACTTTGCGACCTTTTGCCACATTTCAGGCTTCAAACATAAAGATATAAAACTGTAATTTTTTGTGAAGAATCAACAAGTGGGACACAATCATGAAGTAAAACGAAATTTATTGGATATTTCAAACTTTGTTAACAAATAAAAAACTGAAAAATTGTGCGTGCAAAATTATTCCGCCCCTTTACTTTCAGTGCAGCAAACTCTCTCCAGAAGTTCAGTGAGGATCTCTGAATGATCCAATGTTGACCTAAATGACTAATGATGATAAATCAATAAATACAAAATGCCATTGTTTTTTGGGTCTTTTATATCTGCCCGGACTTCAACTTTATGTGCTCAAAAAATAAAAAAAAAAATAAAAATAAAATATAAATAAATAAATAAAAACAAGCCCATGCAAAGTGGGAAGTAACGAAATGCTACATTGACTCGGAGATCAGACGGTGAGATTCCTGTTCTGTGGAAGCCTTTGTGAATTATCACAAACCTTGATATGACCTCTAATTTTCACGGGTTAGCCCTGTTCCTTGACAGGAGGGAGCAAGATGTTTCATTTTTCTTTCCCTGTAAAAAAAAAATGATGACTGAACAATCTCGTTCACAGATCATTAACTCGAAATATACTTCAAAATATGCAGGTTATTTTTTTCTATTTTTTTATTTATTTTTTTTTTTTTTACATTAAGGTGCATTAAGGTAGACTGTCCCATAACAATGCATATATCCTTCTCATGGTTTTCCTTTCAGATGATGACTGCACTGATTCCTTCACTCCCAATCAAGTTGCCAGAATGCACTGCTATCTAGACCTAGTATACCAAGGCTGGCAGCCCTTCTCCAAACCTCCTCCGGTAGCAATTGCTCCACAGATTATTGAGCACACCTTTACCTCAGTCACCCTGGAGTGGTTTCCACCAATTGATGGATACATCTTTGAAAGGTGAACGTTGATGAGAAGCTATTGCATGCATTTCTTTTTAATCCAGTCTTTCCCCAAGAGAATTCTTTCTTGCTAACCTTCCTTGGTAAAACCCTGGTGCATGTCTGAATTTATTTTATCTACCTGAGCCATAGGGGTTCTGTTCAGTTACACCCCCCGTATTCTGTGAAGTCAGTCCACCCGGCAGCCATAACCTTTTATTGTTCTAAGGCAGTGGTCTCCAAACTGCGGCCTGGAGGCCAGATGCAGCCTTTTGCTTGCCTTTAACCGGCTGATGATACAGATGACGGGGCACTATTCCTTCCACTGATACCAATGATGGGGCACTATTTCTCTCACTGATACCAATGATGGGGCACTATTCCTCCCTCTGATACCAATGATGGGGCACTATTCCTCCCACTGATACCAATGATGGGACACTATTCCTCCCACTGACACCAATGATGGGACACTATTCCTCCCACTGACACCACTGATGGGACACTATTCCTCCCACTGATACCAATGATGGGACACTATTCCTCCCACTGACACCAATGATGGGACACTATTCCTCCCACTGACACCAATGATGGGACACTATTCCTCCCACTGATACCAATGATGGGACACTATTCCTCCCACTGGCACCAATGATGGGGCACTATTCCTCCCACTGGCACCAATGATGGGGCACTATTCCTCCCACTGATACCAATGATGGGGCACTATTCCTCCCACTGATACCAATGATGGGGTACTATTCCTCCCACTGACACCAATGATGGGACACTATTCTTCCCACTGATACCAATGATGGGACACTATTCCTCCCACTGATACCAATGATGGGGTACTATTCCTCCCACTGACACCAATGATGGGACACTATTCTTCCCACTGATACCAATGATGGGACACTATTCCTCCAACTGATACCAATGGTGGGACACTATTCCTCCCACTGATACCAATGATGAGACACTATTCCTCCCACTGACACGAAGGGTAGGCCACTATTCCTCCCACTGATACCAATGATGGGACACTATTCCTCCCACTGATGCCCATGATGGAGCACTATTCCTCCCACTGACTCCAATAATGGGACACTACTCCTCCACTTATACTAAACATGGGGCACTATTACTCCCACTGACGCCTGCACATTTTGTATTCTTACTGGTCACAATCCGGGCCCTCCTAAGGTCTGAAGGACAGTATAGTGGACCTTCGTTTAGAAAGTATGGAGACCCCTGTTCTAAGATGATCCCGTGACTGTTGGCGAGTATTAGAATTGGCAGTTTACAATGTACATAGAGTGTATCTTTCCATAATATTTCATATTTGATGTGGATGTAAAAACTGAATAGAGCAGGGAGGGGTTATGCCAGCTTTTCTCAAACATTTTACCCCAGAGGAACCCTTAAAATAATTTTCAGGCCTCATGGAACCCCTGCTAAATGCACTGAGGGTCATTGGGAGAATGCCCGTTGCATTGATGGTCAGTGGAAGAATGCCCTCCCTACGGGGGTCATCACAACTACATCCTTACTGAAAGCTAAAAAGATCTTTGGTCCCCAAAGGAAAAAGGCATCCAGGAGGCCCCGGGACTTTGATATGAGATTATACGAAGTAGTAAGAGGGCAAAAACTTTTAAAAAGCCCACTGGCTGAGGTTAGGCTGCTCATGGCAGACAAGGCTACCCTCAACTGGATACAGGTTACCAGAAAAAAAAAAACTGTATACATGGAAGGAGCACCATACCAAAAGATAAGAGTCCAAATTAATTTATTGGTATTGTACTAAAAGACAGCCAACGTGTTTCGACAGCCAACGTGTTTCGGGGATTATTCTAAAGAAGAGGGGAGTTCCTTTGACCCCCGAAACTCGTTGGATGTCTTAATTAAATACCAATAACTGAATTCAGACACTCTTATCTTTTGGTCTGGTGCTCCTTCCATGTATGCAGGGGTTTTTTTTTTTGAAAATAAGATCTTTGGTATCATGCTGCATGGTCTGCCAAGTGGCCCTAGACCCTGGGTGCTCAACCTGTGGTCCTCCAGCTGCCTCTGCCTTTGGGAGTCATGCTTGTAACTGTCAGCCCTGCAATGCCTCATGGGACTTGTAGTTCCGCAACAGTTGGCGGGCCACAGGTTGAGCACCCATGCCTTAGACCCTGAACTATGTCGGAATCATCAGATGGAAGGTCAATCATGGTACCCATAGCCATTCACCAATAAAGTGTCAAAAAGTAAGAATCACAGGAAACAGTTTTTGACAAGTCCTTCCTCGATGAAAATCCATCGTCAATCATATATTTGTCAAAAACTGTTTCCTGTGTTTCTTACTTTTTGACACTTTTTTGGTGAATAGGTACGAGTACGATGGCACCCATACCCATTACCCATTCACATGGGGGGGGCAGGATCTGGGGGCCCCCTTGTTAAAGGGGGCTTCCAGATTACAAAGGTTGTTGGGAAGAGGCCCTTGTCCACATTAACATGGCAACAAGGTGCTTTGGGGTGGCCCCAAGGCACCCTCCCCCCTATGTTGAGGGCATGTGGCCTGGTATGGTTCAGGAGGGCTCACTCGCCCCCTCCTGCCTTTTTCTGACCTGCCTGGCAGCATAAGGGTCTGGCATTAATTATGGGGGGAACCCCCCCACGCCTTTTTTTTTGTTTTCATTTTGGCATGGGGTCCCCCTTAAAATCCATACCAGACCCGAAGGGCCTGGTATGGACTGGGGAGGGGGGGACAGGGGGGGACCCCATGCCGTCCTTTTTTTGCTTTATTTTTTCAGCTGCCAGCGGGAAAACCCATTGACAGCTGATGACTCTGATGACTCATCGGTTGTTAAGGACACGGCGGCCGGCTTCCCAGCCCCATTTCTTAACAACCAGCTCACACTGCACCCTGATTGGGCAAAGCTTTGCCCAGTCAGGTCACAGAATGCACTGTGCAGTGCTCAGTGCCTCACAGGGTGTTCGTTTTGCCTCCCTCCTCCTTTCCCCTCTGCCAGGCCAATTAGAAAGTGCAACGCGCCTCGCGCAGCACGCTTCGCGCATGCGCAGTAGGGAACTGGCTGTAAAGCCGAAAAGGCTTCATTGCCAGTTTCCCTTACAACGAAAATCGGCTGGGGTGCCGATATCGAGGGCTCCCTGGACAGGTACGTGTTCATATATTAAAAGTCAGCAGCTCCAGTATTTTTAGCTGCTGACTTAAATTTTTGTTTCCCCAGCTTTAAGTAGTGCCCACAATTTATTTATTTTTTTTACAGGTATTTAGGTAGTGCCCACAGTTTATTTATTTATTACTGGTATTTAAGTAGTGTCCACAAAATAATAATTTATTACAGGTATTGAAGTCGTACTCATCATTTATTTATTTATTACAGGTGTTTAGGTAGTGTCCGCAATGTATTTATTTATTACAGCTATTTAAGTAGTGTCCGCAATGTATTTATTTATTTATTACAGGTATTTAAGTAGTGCCCACAATTTATTTATTTATTATAGATATTTAAGTATTGCCCACAATGTATTTATTACAGGTATTTAGGTAGTGTCCACAATTTAATTATTTATTTATAACAGGTATATAAGTAGTGCCCACAATGTATTTATTTATTATTAAATAGTGCCCATCATTTTGTTTATTTATGTATTTAATACAGGCATTTAAGTAGTTCCCACAATTTGTTTATTACAGGTATTTAAATAGTGCCCACAATTTATTTATTTATTACTGGTATTTAAATAGTGCCCACAATTTATTTATTTATTACTGGTATTTAAATAGTGCCCACAATTTATTTATTTATTACAGGTATTTAGGTAGTGTCCACAGTTTAATTATTTATTTATAACAGGTATATAAGTAGTGCCCACAATGTATTTATTTATCACAGGTATTTAGATGGTGCCCGCCATTTTGTTTATTTATGTATTTAATATAGGTATTTAAGTGGTTCCCACAATTTATTTATTTATTACAGGTATTTAAGTAGTTACCACAAGTTATTTATTTATTACAGGTATTTAAATAGTGCCCACAATTTATTTATTTATTACTGGTATTTACTTATTGCCCACAATTTATTTATTTATTATAGGTATTTAAGTATTGCCCACAATCTATTTATTTATTACAGGTATTTAAATAGTGCCCACAATTTATTTATTTATTACTGGTATTTACTTATTGCCCACAATTTATTTATTATAGGTATTTAAGTATTGCCCACAATCTATTTATTTATTACAGGTATTTAAATAGTGCCCACAATTTATTTATTTATTACTGGTATTTACTTATTGCCCACAATTTATTTATTTATTATAGGTATTTAAGTATTGCCCACAATCTATTTATTTATTACAGGTATTTAGTTAGTGCCCACAGTTTGCTTATTTATTTAATACAGGTATTAAAGTAGTGCCCACATTTTTATTTATTTATTAAAGGTTTATAAGCAGTGCCCACAATTTATTTATTTATTACAGGTATTTAAGAAGTGCCCACAATGTATTTATTTATTACAGGTATTTAAGTAGTGCCCCCAATTTATTTATTTATATATGTATTATAGGTATGTAAGTATTGCCCACAATGTATTTATTTGTTACTGGTATTTAGGTAGTGCCCGCAATGTATTTATTTGTTACTGGTATTTAGGTAGTGCATGCAATGTATTTATTTATTACTGGTATTTAGGTAGTGCCCGCAATGTATTTATTTATTACTGGTATTTAGGTAGTGCCCGCAATGTATTAATTTATTACTGGTATTTAGGTAGTGCCCGCAATGTATTTATTTATTACTGATATTTAGGTAGTGCCCGCAATGTATTAATTTATTACTGGTATTTAGGTAGTGCCCGCAATGTATTTATTTATTACTGGTATTTAGGTAGTGCCCGCAATGTATTTATTTATTACTGGTATTTAGGTAGTGCCCGCAATGTATTTATTTATTACTGGTATTTAGGTAGTGCCCGCAATGTATTTATTTATTACTGGTATTTGGGTAGTGCCCGCAATGTATTTATTTATTACTGATATTTAGGTAGTGCCCGCAATGTATTAATTTATTACTGGTATTTAGGTAGTGCCCGCAATGTATTTATTTATTACTGGTATTTAGGTAGTGCCCGCAATGTATTTATTTATTACTGGTATTTAGGTAGTGCCCGCAATGTATTTATTTATTACTGGTATTTAGGTAGTGCCCGCAATGTATTTATTTATTACTGGTATTTGGGTAGTGCCCGCAATGTATTTATTTATTACTGATATTTAGGTAGTGCCCGCAATGTATTAATTTATTACTGGTATTTAGGTAGTGCCCGCAATGTATTTATTTATTACTGGTATTTAGGTAGTGCCCGCAATGTATTTATTTATTACTGGTATTTAGGTAGTGCCCGCAATGTATTTATTTATTACTGGTATTTAGGTAGTGCCCGCAATGTATTTATTTATTACTGGTATTTGGGTAGTGCCCGCAATGTATTTATTTGTTACTGGTTTTTAGGTAGTGCCCACAGTTTATTTATTTAATACTAGCAGTTAAGCAGTGCTCACAATGTATTTAAAACAAGTATTTAGATAGTGCCCACAGTTTATTTTTATTTTTTTATTACAGATATTTAAGTAGTGCCCACAATTTCCGCGCTTTACCTACTGTACATTCGCATTGTCAATTTAAGTGATCCTAGTTTCACATGCAAAATACCGGCATAAAAAAATAACAATAATGTATGTTGAATAAATTTACCTGATATCATTTGGTGATTCCTTTTAAACTGACAAATAAATGAACACTATTACTACTTACCTGTCCTGCTGCCCACACTGCTAATTGTTTCTTTCTCGAAGAGCTGCCTCTGCCTGGAGTGTCTTCTTCATTGGACACTTCCAGGTGTATCAGGTACCTGCTCCCCCCACTGAGCTGGGTGGTTCCTTCCGGTGGCCCCTACGTTGTCACAGTGCGAAGTAGAGGCATAGGGGCCAGTGGAAGGAACCAACTCAACAGTGGGCATTCCCCAACATTGATTGTCTCTTATTTTCTCCCTTTTGGTCCACTAAATATTCCATTGGAGGTAGACATGTGCAAAACGGAAAAATTCACATCCATCAAATTTAACTCCTAATTAAATTCAATATTTACATAAATTTGTTTAGTTAAATTTGTTAAATTTATTTAATTTGTTTTCCTAAATTAATTTCATTTATTCAAATTCAAATTTGATTTTACTTTCTATTGTTTTATTTTCTATTCTGTTCTAATCTATTCTTTTCTATTCTATTCAAATTTGAAAATATTCTATTTGAATTTTGGGAAATGGTTTCTATTTTATTCTATTCCATTGTTTTTTTTTTTTGGTCTTGACCACCGTGCTGCAGCTCAGTTTCAGGGTCTTGGCAATCTTCTTATAGCCTAGGCCAGTGATGGCGAACCTTGGCACCCCAGATGTTTTGGAACTACATTTTCCATGATGCTCAACTACAATGCAGAGTGCATTAGCATCATGGGAAATGTAGTTCCAAAACATCTGGGGTGCCAAGGTTCGCCATCACTAGCCTAGGCCATCTTTATGTAGAGCAACAATTCTTTTTTTCAGATCCTCACTGAGTTCTTTGCCATGTGGTGTCATGTTGAACTTCCAGTGACCAGTATGAGAGAGTGAGAGCGATAACACCAAATTTACCACACCCGTTCCCCATTCACACCTGAGACCTTGTAACACTAACGAGTCACATGACACCGGGGAGGGAAAATTACTAATTTGGCCCAATTTGGACATTGTCACTTAGGGGTGTACTCACTTTTGTTGCAGGGGCTTAGACATTAATGGCTGTGTGTGGAGTTATTTTGAGGGGACAGCAAATTTACACTGTTATACAAGCTGTACACTCACTACTTTACATTGTAGCAAAGTGTCATTTCTTCAGTGTTGTCACATGAAAAGTTAGAATAAAATATTTACAGAAATGTGAGGGGTGTACTCACTTTTGTGAGATACTGTAGTTCCTGTCCTGCAGTGACAACTCTGCTCCTCCATACATGGAGTACAGTGAGTGGGTGTTGTCACCCTCGGAGGGAAGTTTGTTTCTGGTAGAATCACCAGAGAAAATAAAGAAAAAGCGCCTTAAAAAAAAAAGAAAACAAATGCAGCCACCACATCTAAGGATTGGTAAGCTGCAATATATTCCATTTTTGGTATTGGTTTGCATGTACGTTAATATATTGAAAAACTCAACATGGGAGACATTGTTGCCATAGTATTATATATGTAATGAGCCTGTTTAGTGTTCATGTTATGTTTTATGTCATTGATAATTGGAATAATAAGATAGGTATTATTTCTTCTTTTCTTAGAGATTTGGGATCAGCCTGTCATTTGTGTGTCGAGAAAAGGATCTTGGTCCAGTATGCTTCCAATGCATCTTCCCCAGTGCCGTGTAACCCCTCCGGGCATTGGAGTCCAAGGGAAGCTGAAGGTAAGATTAGAGTATCTTAGACAACCAACAGGTAATAATATGAAGATTGTGCATCTCCGTGCAGTACGGCCTCTTCTTTTCGGGAAGGCTGTCCATGAGGTTTTGGATTGTGTCTGTGGGAAATTGTGCCCATGTACCCAAAAGAGCATTAATGAGTAGTGTTGAGCGAACACGGACTGTATTATTCGTGTTCGTACCGAATAATTGGATTTTTTGTACCCGAACACGGACACGGACACTTTACTGTATGTTCGGGTAAAAATCCGTGTTCGGTCGTTTTATTTCCGGGTTTTGCATGCTTTGGCGCTCTTTTCATGGCGGGCTTTCAACAGCCAATCAACAATCGTTTAACTGGTGTGCCTTAAGCCATCCCAGCCATGCCTGCAAATGTCTTAGTAGCTGTGATTGGCCGTCTGAAGCATGTGACCAAGTCTTTATAAGTTCGAGGCAGCCGCAGCGGCGTCATTATGCTGCTTATATCAGGGACAGAGCACACATCAACGTGCTGGCTGCTGATTAGGGAAAGATAGGCAGGAAAAAACCATTTGTGTCCGGATAGAATTGAGGGACAGGTCGGAGTGTTTAGGCAGGGCGAGTTGTAGGCATTTTAGGGATAGAGTCTGCTGAATTATATAGGGTCAGTGTCTTCTACAAACTACAATCGATATTGCTGTGTGGGGGGTGGGGTGAATCTGCACTCAATCCTGATCTACGATCTCTTCTCAATCCTGTTAGGGACAGAGTCTGCTGAATTTTAGGGAAACTGTGTTCTACAAACTACAATCGATATTGCTGTGTGGTGTGGGATTGGAGATAGGCAGGTGTCAGTGATCCACATCCATTTTTCTGTGTGTGAGCTGCAGTGAACACAATCTTTTTGGGCTGCAGTGAACACAATCTTTTTGGGCTGCAGTGAACACAATCTTTTTGGGGTGCAGTAAACAAAATCTTTTTGGGGTGCAGTGAACACAATCCTTTTTGGTGTGCAGTGAACACAATCTTTGTGGGGTGCAGTGAACAAAATCCTTTGTGGGGTGCAGTGAACACAATCTTTTTGGGGTGCAGTGAACAAAATCCTTTTTGGGGTGCAGTGAACAACATCCTTTTTGGGGTGCAGTGAACACAATCTTTTTGGGGTGCAGTGAACAAAATCCTTTGTGGGGTGCAGTGAACACAATCTTTTTGGGGTGCAGTGAACACAATCTTTTTGGGGTGGAGTGAACAACATCCTTTTTGGGGTGCAGTGAACAAAATCCTTTTTGGGGTGCAGTGAACAAAATCATTTTTGGGGTGCAGTGAACACAATCTTTTTGGGGTGCAGTGAACACAATCT
This sequence comes from Pelophylax lessonae, assembly GCF_965119305.1. Lineage (NCBI taxonomy): Eukaryota > Metazoa > Chordata > Amphibia > Anura > Ranidae > Pelophylax > Pelophylax lessonae. The sequence continues at coordinate 290,096,763 of NC_138774.1, forward strand.
TTGTGGGGTGCAGTGAACACAATCTTTTTGGGGTGGAGTGAACAACATCCTTTTTGGGGTGCAGTGAACAACATCCTTTTTGGGGTGCAGTGAACACAATCTTTTTGGGGTGCAGTGAACACAATCTTTGTGGGGTACAGTGAACAGAATCTTTGTGGGGTGCAGTGAACACAATCTTTGGGGGGTACAGTGAACACAATCTTTTTGGGGTGCAGTGAACACAATCTTTGTGGGGTGCAGTGAACACAATCTTTTTGGGGTGGAGTGAACAAAATCATTTTTGGGGTGCAGTGAACAACATCCTTTTTGGGGTGCAGTGATCAAAATCCTTTTTGGGGTGCAGTGAACACAATCTTTTTGGGGTGCAGTGAACAAAATCCTTTGTGGGGTGCAGTGAACAGAATCTTTGTGGGGTGCAGTGAACACAATCTTTGGGGGGGTACAGTGAACACAATCTTTTTGGGGTGCAGTGAACACAATCTTTGTGGGGTACAGTGAACAGAATCTTTGTGGGGTGCAGTGAACACAATCTTTGGGGGGTACAGTGAACACAATCTTTTTGGGGTGCAGTGAACACAATCTTTGGGGGGTACAGTGAACACAATCTTTTTGGGGTGCAGTGAACACAATCTTTTTGGGGTGCAGTGAACACAATCTTTGTGGGGTGCAGTGAACACAATCTTTGGGGGGGTACAGTGAACACAATCTTTTTGGGGTGCAGTGAACAACATCCTTTTAGGGTGCAGTGAACACAATCTTTGTGGGGTGCAGTGAACAACATCCTTTTAGGGTGCAGTGAACACAATCTTTGTGGGGTACAGTGAACAGAATCTTTGTGGGGTGCAGTGAACACAATCTTTGGGGGGTACAGTGAACACAATCTTTGTGAGGTGCAGTGAACACAATCTTTGTGGGGTGCAGTGAACACAATCATTGTGGGGTGCAGTGAACTCAATCTTTGTGGGGTACAACACAATCTCATACTTCTGAAGATTTGAGGGTGCTGCCTGTTCCATACTCCCCCTACTCCTCATCTAGCCTTTTAGGGGTACAAACAATAGTAATTGGGGCCTAGTGTGGTTGTGTACGTGTGATATACATACACTTTTTTTGGATCATATTTTCTATTCCGCTATTTAATCAAAAACCTTTGGGGATCAGTTAAATTGGGGGATAGTCTGTGTTGGTACGTGTGAGAGAGATCCACCTTTCCAAGTTGTTGGGGTTCATCTCATACTTCTGAAGGTTTGAGGGTGCTGCCTGTTCCATACCCCCCCTACTCCTCATCTAGCCTTTTAGGGGTACAAACAATAGTAATTGGGGCCTAGTGTGGTTGTGTACGTGTGATATACATACACTTTTTTTGGATCATATTTTCTATTCCGCTATTTAATCAAAAACCTTTGGGGATCAGTTAAATTGGGGGATAGTCTGTGTTGGTACGTGTGAGAGAGATCCACCTTTCCAAGTTGTTGGGGTTCATCTCATACTTCTGAAGGTTTGAGGGTGCTGCCTGTTCCATACCCCCCCTACTCCTCATCTAGCCTTTTAGGGGTACAAACAATAGTAATTGGGGCCTAGTGTGGTTGTGTACGTGTGATATACATACACTTTTTTTGGATCATATTTTCTATTCCGCTATTTAATCAAAAACCTTTGGGGATCAGTTAAATTGGGGGATAGTCTGTGTTGGTACGTGTGAGAGAGATCCACCTTTCCAAGTTGTTGGGGTTCATCTCATACTTCTGAAGGTTTGAGGGTGCTGCCTGTTCCATACCCCCCCTACTCCTCATCTAGCCTTTTAGGGGTACAAACAATAGTAATTGGGGCCTAGTGTGGTTGTGTACGTGTGATATACATACACTTTTTTTGGATCATATTTTCTATTCCGCTATTTAATCAAAAACCTTTGGGGATCAGTTAAATTGGGGGATAGTCTGTGTTGGTACGTGTGAGAGAGATCCACCTTTCCAAGTTGTTGGGGTTCATCTCATACTTCTGAAGGTTTGAGGGTGCTGCCTGTTCCATACTCCCCCTACTCCTAGCCTTTTAGGGGTACAAACAATAGTAATTGGGGCCTAGTGTGGTTGTGTACGTGTGATATACATACACTTTTTTTGGATCATATTTTCTATTCCGCTATTTAATCAAAAACCTTTGGGGATCAGTTAAATTGGGGGATAGTCTGTGTTGGTACGTGTGAGAGAGATCCACCTTTCCAAGTTGTTGGGGTTCATCTCATACTTCTGAAGGTTTGAGGGTGCTGCCTGTTCCATACCCCCCCTACTCCTCATCTAGCCTTTTAGGGGTACAAACAATAGTAATTGGGGCCTAGTGTGGTTGTGTACGTGTGATATACATACACTTTTTTTGGATCATATTTTCTATTCCGCTATTTAATCAAAAACCTTTGGGGATCAGTTAAATTGGGGGATAGTCTGTGTTGGTACGTGTGAGAGAGATCCACCTTTCCAAGTTTTTGGGGTTCATCTCATACTTCTGAAGATTTGAGGGTGCTGCCTGTTCCATACCCCCCCTACTCCTCATCTAGCCTTTTAGGGGTACAAACAATAGTAATTGGGGCCTAGTGTGGTTGTGTACGTGTGATATACATACACTTTTTTTGGATCATATTTTCTATTCCGCTATTTAATCAAAAACCTTTGGGGATCAGTTAAATTGGGGGATAGTCTGTGTTGGTACGTGTGAGAGAGATCCACCTTTCCAAGTTGTTGGGGTTCATCTCATACTTCTGAAGGTTTGAGGGTGCTGCCTGTTCCATACTCCCCCTACTCCTAGCCTTTTAGGGGTACAAACAATAGTAATTGGGGCCTAGTGTGGTTGTGTACGTGTGATATACATACACTTTTTTTGGATCATATTTTCTATTCCGCTATTTAATCAAAAACCTTTGGGGATCAGTTAAATTGGGGGATAGTCTGTGTTGGTACGTGTGAGAGAGATCCACCTTTCCAAGTTTTTGGGGTTCATCTCATACTTCTGAAGATTTGAGGGTGCTGCCTGTTCCATACCCCCCCTACTCCTCATCTAGCCTTTTAGGGGTACAAACAATAGTAATTGGGGCCTAGTGTGGTTGTGTACGTGTGATATACATACACTTTTTTTGGATCATATTTTCTATTCCGCTATTTAATCAAAAACCTTTGGGGATCAGTTAAATTGGGGGATAGTCTGTGTTGGTACGTGTGAGAGAGATCCACCTTTCCAAGTTGTTGGGGTTCATCTCATACTTCTGAAGGTTTGAGGGTGCTGCCTGTTCCATACTCCCCCTACTCCTAGCCTTTTAGGGGTACAAACAATAGTAATTGGGGCCTAGTGTGGTTGTGTACGTGTGATATACATACACTTTTTTTGGATCATATTTTCTATTCCGCTATTTAATCAAAAACCTTTGGGGATCAGTTAAATTGGGGGATAGTCTGTGTTGGTACGTGTGAGAGAGATCCACCTTTCCAAGTTGTTGGGGTTCATCTCATACTTCTGAAGGTTTGAGGGTGCTGCCTGTTCCATACCCCCCCTACTCCTAGCCTTTTAGGGGTACAAACAATAGTAATTGGGGCCTAGTGTGGTTGTGTACGTGTGATATACATACACTTTTTTTGGATCATATTTTCTATTCCGCTATTTAATCAAAAACCTTTGGGGATCAGTTAAATTGGGGGATAGTCTGTGTTGGTACGTGTGAGAGAGATCCACCTTTCCAAGTTGTTGGGGTTCATCTCATACTTCTGAAGGTTTGAGGGTGCTGCCTGTTCCATACTCCCCCTACTCCTCATCTAGCCTTTTAGGGGTACAAACAATAGTAATTGGGGCCCAGTGTGGTTGTGTACGTGTGATATACATACACTTTTTTTGGATCATATTTTCTATTCCGCTATTTAATCAAAAACCTTTGGGGATCAGTTAAATTGGGGGATAGTCTGTGTTGGTACGTGTGAGAGAGATCCACCTTTCCAAGTTGTTGGGGTTCATCTCATACTTCTGAAGGTTTGAGGGTGCTGCCTGTTCCATACCCCCCCTACTCCTCATCTAGCCTTTTAGGGGTACAAACAATAGTAATTGGGGCCTAGTGTGGTTGTGTACGTGTGATATACATACACTTTTTTTGGATCATATTTTCTATTCCGCTATTTAATCAAAAACCTTTGGGGATCAGTTAAATTGGGGGATAGTCTGTGTTGGTACGTGTGAGAGAGATCCACCTTTCCAAGTTGTTGGGGTTCATCTCATACTTCTGAAGGTTTGAGGGTGCTGCCTGTTCCATACTCCCCCTACTCCTCATCTAGCCTTTTAGGGGTACAAACAATAGTAATTGGGGCCTAGTGTGGTTGTGTACGTGTGATATACATACACTTTTTTTGGATCATATTTTCTATTCCGCTATTTAATCAAAAACCTTTGGGGATCAGTTAAATTGGGGGATAGTCTGTGTTGGTACGTGTGAGAGAGATCCACCTTTCCAAGTTGTTGGGGTTCATCTCATACTTCTGAAGGTTTGAGGGTGCTGCCTGTTCCATACTCCCCCTACTCCTCATCTAGCCTTTTAGGGGTACAAACAATAGTAATTGGGGCCCAGTGTGGTTGTGTACGTGTGATATACATACACTTTTTTTGGATCATATTTTCTATTCCGCTATTTAATCAAAAACCTTTGGGGATCAGTTAAATTGGGGGATAGTCTGTGTTGGTACGTGTGAGAGAGATCCACCTTTCCAAGTTGTTGGGGTTCATCTCATACTTCTGAAGGTTTGAGGGTGCTGCCTGTTCCATACCCCCCCTACTCCTCATCTAGCCTTTTAGGGGTACAAACAATAGTAATTGGGGCCTAGTGTGGTTGTGTACGTGTGATATACATACACTTTTTTTGGATCATATTTTCTATTCCGCTATTTAATCAAAAACCTTTGGGGATCAGTTAAATTGGGGGATAGTCTGTGTTGGTACGTGTGAGAGAGATCCACCTTTCCAAGTTGTTGGGGTTCATCTCATACTTCTGAAGGTTTGAGGGTGCTGCCTGTTCCATACTCCCCCTACTCCTCATCTAGCCTTTTAGGGGTACAAACAATAGTAATTGGGGCCTAGTGTGGTTGTGTACGTGTGATATACATACACTTTTTTTGGATCATATTTTCTATTCCGCTATTTAATCAAAAACCTTTGGGGATCAGTTAAATTGGGGGATAGTCTGTGTTGGTACGTGTGAGAGAGATCCACCTTTCCAAGTTGTTGGGGTTCATCTCATACTTCTGAAGGTTTGAGGGTGCTGCCTGTTCCATACTCCCCCTACTCCTAGCCTTTTAGGGGTACAAACAATAGTAATTGGGGCCTAGTGTGGTTGTGTACGTGTGATATACATACACTTTTTTTGGATCATATTTTCTATTCCGCTATTTAATCAAAAACCTTTGGGGATCAGTTAAATTGGGGGATAGTCTGTGTTGGTACGTGTGAGAGAGATCCACCTTTCCAAGTTGTTGGGGTTCATCTCATACTTCTGAAGGTTTGAGGGTGCTGCCTGTTCCATACCCCCCCTACTCCTCATCTAGCCTTTTAGGGGTACAAACAATAGTAATTGGGGCCTAGTGTGGTTGTGTACGTGTGATATACATACACTTTTTTTGGATCATATTTTCTATTCTGCTATTTAATCAAAAACCTTTGGGGATCAGTTAAATTGGGGGATAGTCTGTGTTGGTACGTGTGAGAGAGATCCACCTTTCCAAGTTTTTGGGGTTCATCTCATACTTCTGAAGATTTGAGGGTGCTGCCTGTTCCATACCCCCCCTACTCCTCATCTAGCCTTTTAGGGGTACAAACAATAGTAATTGGGGCCTAGTGTGGTTGTGTACGTGTGATATACATACACTTTTTTTGGATCATATTTTCTATTCCGCTATTTAATCAAAAACCTTTGGGGATCAGTTAAATTGGGGGATAGTCTGTGTTGGTACGTGTGAGAGAGATCCACCTTTCCAAGTTTTTGGGGTTCATCTCATACTTCTGAAGATTTGAGGGTGCTGCCTGTTCCATACCCCCCCTACTCCTCATCTAGCCTTTTAGGGGTACAAACAATAGTAATTGGGGCCTAGTGTGGTTGTGTACGTGTGATATACATACACTTTTTTTGGATCATATTTTCTATTCCGCTATTTAATCAAAAACCTTTGGGGATCAGTTAAATTGGGGGATAGTCTGTGTTGGTACGTGTGAGAGAGATCCACCTTTCCAAGTTTTTGGGGTTCATCTCATACTTCTGAAGATTTGAGGGTGCTGCCTGTTCCATACTCCTCCTCCTACTGCTCAACCATCCTTTTAGGGGTACAAACAATAGTAGTTGGGGCCTAGTGTGGTGGTGTACGTGCGAGATACATACACTTTCTTTTTGATCATATTTTCTATTCCGCTATTCAATTAAAACCTTTGGGGATCAATTCAATTGCGAGATAGTCTGTGTCGGTACGTGTGAGATCCACCTTTCCAAGTTGTTGGGGTTCATCTCATACTTCTGAAGATTTGAGGGTGCTGCCTGTTCCATACTCCTGCTCCTACTGCTCAACCATCCTTTTAGGGGTACAAACAATAGTAATTGGGGCCTAGTGTGGTTGTGTACGTGCGAGATACATACACTTTTTTTGATCATATTTCCTATTCCGCTATTCAATAAAAACCTTTGAGGATCAATTGAATTGCGGGATAGTCTGTGTCGGTACGTGTGAGATCCACCTTTCCAAGTTTTTGGGGTTCATCTCATACTTCTGAAGATTTGAGGGTGCTGCCTGTTCCATACTCCTCCTCCTACTCCTCATCCATCCTTTTAGGGGTACAAACAATAGTAATTGGGGCCTAGTGTGGTTGTGTACGTGCGAGATACATACACTTTTTTTGATCATATTTCCTATTCCGCTATTCAATAAAAACCTTTGAGGATCAATTGAATTGCGGGATAGTCTGTGTCGGTACGTGTGAGATCCACCTTTCCATGTTTTTGGGGTTCATCTCATACTTCTGAAGATTTGAGGGTGCTGCCTGTTCCATACTCCTCCTCCTACTCCTCATCCATCCTTTTAGGGGTACAAACAATAGTAATTGGGGCCTAGTGTGGTTGTGTACGTGCGAGATACATACACTTTTTTTGATCATATTTCCTATTCCGCTATTCAATAAAAACCTTTGAGGATCAATTGAATTGCGGGATAGTCTGTGTCGGTACGTGTGAGATCCACCTTTCCAAGTTTTTGGGGTTCATCTCATACTTCTGAAGATTTGAGGGTGCTGTCTGTTCCATACTCCTCCTACTCCTCATCCATCCTTTTAGGGGTAGAAACAATAGTAATTGGGGCCTAGTGTGGTTTTGTACGTGCGAGATACATACACTTTTTTGGATCATATTTCCTATTCCGCTATTCAATAAAAACCTTTCTAGGGCAAGATCTTAAATTACAGAAATATGAGGAGACCGTCAAATAAGGGCCGTGGCCTGGGTCGTGGTGCTGCTGGTAGAGCTCCTGTTGCAAGGAGAGGACGTGGTCGATCTGTGCCAGCTACACGCACAAGTGAAACACCTTCCTCAAGTGTGAGTAGGCGACAGAACCTGCATCAGTATTTGGTAGGGCATCAAACGCCCCTAGAAGTGATGAGGCCAGAACAAGTTGAGGCGATAGTAGATTGGTTTGCTGCTGACAGTGCCTCCAGTTCCTTCACATTGTCTCCCACCCAGTCTACTGCAGAAAGGTCAGAGTTGGCACCTGCAGCCAATGTCCAACCGTCTTTCACCTCACCCCCTTGCAAATCAGGCCAGCAGTCTGAGCCCCAAGCCATACAGCAGTCTCTTATTCTTTTTGAGGACTCTGTCAGCAGGGTTTCCCAGGGCCATCCACCTAGCCCTGCCCCAGAAGTGGAAGAGATTGAGTGCAGCGATGCCCAACCACTTATTTCTCAAGATGAGTACATGCAAGGATCATCGCAGCACGTCTCCGATGATGACGAAATGCAGGTGCCAACTGCTGCGGCGTTCAGCATTGTGGAGACCGACAAGGAGGGCAGGGGTGAAGACTGGGTGGAAGATGATGTGGAGGACGATGAGGTCCTCGACCCCACATGGAATGAACGTCATGCAGGTGACCTGAGTAGTTTGGAGGAAGAGGCGGTGGTCGCACAGAGCCACCAGCACAGCAGAAGAGGGAGCAGGGTGCAGAAGCGGAGCGGCCGTGCCCTAGACACTACGCCCGCTACTGCCCAACGCAGCAAGGGAACGAGCGCACCAAAGTCAGCTCAAAGGAGTTCTCTAGCGTGGAAGTTCTTTAGAAAATGTGCTGATGACAGGACACGAGTGGTTTGCACCCTGTGCAATCAGAGCTTGAAGCGAGGCATAAACCTTCTCAACCTGAGCACAACCTGCATGATCAGGCATCTAAGTGCAAAGCACGAGCTGCAGTGGAGTACACACCTTCAAAACCAAGAAACGTCTCTGGCTCATCCTGCTTCCTCTTCTGCTGCAGTCTCGGCCGCTCCAGCCACATCTGTAGTGATACCGGCACCTGCCACCCCGCAAACAGACGATCTGTCAGCAACACCACCACCTGGGTCACCAACAACCATCTCCACAATGTCCCGTGGAAGCGTTCAGCTTTCCATCTCCCAAACACTTGAGAGGAAGAGGAAGTACCCCCCTACCCACCCGCGATCCCTGGCCCTGAATGCCAGCATTTCAAAATTATTGGCCTTTGAAATGCTGTCATTCCGTCTGGTGGAGACGCACAGTTTTAAAAACCTTATGTCGGTGGCTGTCCCACAGTACGTCGTGCCCAGCCGCCACTACTTTTCCAGGCAAGCCATCCCTTCCCTGCACAACCAAGTGGGGGAAAATATCAGGTGTGCACTGCGCAACGCCATCTGTGCCAAGGTCCACCTAACTACGGATACGTGGACCAGTAAGCACGGTCAGGGGCGTTATATCTCCCTAACGGCACACTGGGTAAATGCAGTGGCGGATGGGCCTGAGGCGGATAGCAATTTGGCGCATGTCCTTCCACCACCGAGGATTGCAGGGCGCTTCAGTTTGCCTCCTGTTCCTAACTCCTCCTACTCCGCTTCCTCATCCTCTACCGCCTCCTCATCCGGACAGCGTAACACCTTCACCACCAACTTCAGCACGGCCAGGGGTAAACGACAGCAGGCAGTTTTACAACTTGCCTGTTTGGGGGACAAACCACACACCGCGCAGGAGTTGTGGAGGAGCATGGAACAGCAGACAAATGAGTGGTTGCTGCCAGCGAGCCTCAAGCCCGGCCTGGTGGTGTGCGATAACGGGCGAAATCTCATAGCAGCTCTGGGCCTAGCCGGTTTGACGCACATCCCTTGCCTGGCGCATGTGCTGAATTTGGTGGTGCAGAGGTTCCTTAAAAACTACCCCGATATGTCAGAGCTGCTGCAGAAAGTGCGGGCCGTTTGTGCGCACTTTCGGCGTTCTCACCCTGCTGCTGCTCGCCTGGCAGCGCTGCAGCGTAACTTCGGCCTTCCCGCTCACCGCCTCATATGTGACGTGCCCACAAGGTGGAACTCCACCTTGCACATGCTGGAAAGACTGTGCGAGCAGCAGCAGGCCATAGTGGAGTTTCAGCTGCAGCACGCACGCGTGAGTCGCTCTGCGGAACAGCACCACTTCACCACCAATAACTGGGCCTCCATGCGAGACCTGTGTGCCTTGTTGCGCTGTTTTGAGTACTCCACCAACATGGCCAGTGGCAATGACGCCGTTCTCAGCTTAACTATCCCACTTCTATGCCTCCTTGAAAAAACAATTCGGGCGATGATGGAAGAGGATGTGGCACAGGATGAGGAGGAGGAGGAGGATGAAGAGGTAACATTTCCAAGGCTTTCAGGGCAGTCATTCGCAAGGGGCTCCGAGGGTGGGTTCCTGCACACGCAAACGCCAGGGACGCAATTGTCCAGCAGGGGCACAGTTCTGGAGGATGAGGAGGATGAGGAGGAGGAGGAGCTGGAGGAGGAGATGGAACCATGTTCACAGCAGGGTGGCACCCAGGCCAGCTCATGGCCATCACTGGTGCGTGGCTGGGGGGATACAGAGGACACGGACGATACACCTCCCACAGAGGACAGCCTTTCGTCGCCTCTGGGCAGCCTGGCACACATGAGCGATTACATGCTGCAGTGTCTCCACAACGACCGCCGAGTTGCCCACATTCTAACTTGTGCTGATTACTGGGTGGCCACGCTGCTGGATCCCCGTTACAAGGACAACGTACCGTCCTTAATTCACTCACTGGAGCGCGATCGCAAGATGCGCGAGTACAAGCGCACGCTGGTAGACGCCATGCTGCTGGCATTCCCATCTGACAGCGGGGCCACAGTGGAAGCACAAGGCAGAGGAGGAGGAGGAGGAGGTCGCCAACGCAACCAGGGCACCGCCAGCACCTCAGAAGGCAGGGTTAGCATGGCCGAAATGTGGAAAAGCTTTGTCAGCACGCCACAACAAACAGCAGCACCAGCAGCTCAGATGGAACGTCTTAGCAGGAGGCAGCATTTTACCAACATGGTGGAGCAGTATGTGTGCACACGCCTACATGTAGTGAATGACGGGTCTGCCCCCTTCAACTTCTGGGTCTCCAAATTGGGCACATGGCCTGAGCTTGCCCTTTACGCCTTGGAGGTGCTGGCGTGCCCTGCAGCCAGTGTATTATCTGAACGGGTATTTAGCACGGCTGGGGGCGTTATAACAGACAAGCGCAGCCGCCTGTCCAGAGACAATGTGGACAAGCTCACGTTCATTAAAATGAACCAGGCATGGATCCCACGGGACTTTTCCGTACCTTATGCAGAATAGCAATGGATACCGACCTTACCCACCCATTGTTCCATTTTTGCTCTTTCTCACTCTTTTGGGGTGTACCCTCATTTAAAATTTTTGAAAAGAAGCAGTGTTGGCTACCTCGTCCTCCTCCTCAGGGCCAGATTAATGTAGGGGCTATTGGAGCTGCAGCTCCAGGCCCCTACCTTTTATATAGGCCCCGGGTTGGCCATATTCACTGTTACCGCTCTTCTGTCACTTGTAAACACAGAAGTCTGGCTTCTATGCTCGCTTCCCCAGGCAGCACCCTCAGAACCTCCCCACACAGCGTGAAGGCCGGACAAGGAGGGACAGTTGGCGATGCATGGATGTGTTTATGGGCTTCAGAGACAGCATCCCATGTTGAATTAGGCATGCATGGCTGCACCCTTCCTCCTCTGGGTGCATGGCAAGGCACGGCCCTTAAGGCCCTTCAAAATCCTCAGCACCAAGCCCATGATGCTGTTAATCCGGCCCTGGTCCTCCTCCACCGCCGCTTCCACCTACACCGCCCATAGGTGTGCGCAGCCTATTGCATTAAGGTGTGCACCCCAAAGTTGAAATACACATGCATGTGTTTGCCAGCAGGGAGAGTAATGTATCGGGGCCATGTACCTGTAGGCAAGGAGAAATAGAGCAGAGCAGGTCCCAGGGAGATCTTTCCCATCTCCTCACTGGCAATGCTATGTGCCCTAGGTGATTAGGGTGTGCCCAGGCACACCCAGCACACCCTGTGCGCACGCCTATGTCACCGCCACATCCACCACCACCTCAACCTCCCTCCTACTCCATATGGGCCTCGTCCTTCAGAGATGAAGAAGAACATTGTTTTATTTTTCTGTTTTTTTTTGTTGTTTTAAGTTATTTCCCTATCCACATTTGTTTGCAGAGCACTTGCCATGCTCTTAATTACGTTTTGCTGCCATTTGCAGCACTCTAGCCCTTTCCTTTGGTGTTTTAGAGCCATTTTAGTGCCTTAAAGTTCGGGTCCCCATTGACTTCAATGGGGTTCGGTGTCCGGGAAAAGTTCGGTAAAAGTCCGGGACACGGACCCGGACTTTTTTTTAAAGTTCGGCCGAACCCGTCGAACACGGACATCTAGGTGTCCGCTCAACCCTATTAATGAGGTCAGGTTCTGATGTTATATGAGAAGACCTGGCTCAGAGGCTGTGTTCTAATTCATCCTCAAAGTGTCCAGTAGGGTTGAGGTTAGGTACTGATGTTGGAGGAGAGGAGAGGACCTGGCTCACAATTTGTGTTCCACGTCATCTCAAGAGTGTCCAGTAGGGTTGAGATCAGGTACTGTTGTTGAATGAGTAGATCTGGCACACAATCGATGTTCCTTTTCATCTCAGAGGTGTTCGGTAGGGTTGACATCAGGTACTGATGTTGGTTGAGAAAAAATTGCTTACAGTTGGTGTTCCAAGTCACCCTAAACTTCTTCAGTAGGGTTGAGGCCAGGTACTGATGTTAGAGGAGAAGACCTGGCTCAGAGGTGGTGTTCTAATTCATCCTCAAAGTGTCCAGTAGGGTTAAGGTCAGGTACTGATGTTGGAGGAGAGGAGAGGACCTGGCTCACAATTTTTGTTCCACGTCATCTCAAGAGTGTCCAGTAGGGTTGAGATCAGGTACTGTTGTTGAATGAGTAGATCTGGCACACAATCGATGTTCCTTTTCATCTCAGAGGTGTTCGGTAGGGTTGACGTCAGGTACTGATGTTGGTTGAGAAGAAATTGCTTATAGTTGTTGTTCCAATTCACCCTAAACTTCTACAGTAGGGTTGATGTCAGGTACTGATGTTAGAGGAGAAGACCTGGCTCATAGGCGGTGTTCTAATTCATCCTCAAAGTGTCCAGTAGGGTTGAGGTCAGGTACTGACGTTGGAGGAGAGGAGAGGACCTGGCTCACAATTTGTGTTCCACGTCATCCCAAGAGTGTCCAGTAGGGTTGAGATCAGGTACTGTTGAATGAGTAGATCTGGCACACAATCGATGTTCCTTTTCATCTCAGAGGTGTTCGGTAGGGTTGACATCAGGTACTGATGTTGTTTGAGAAAAAATTGCTTACAGTTGGTGTTCCAAGTCACCCTAAACTTTTTCAGTAGGGTTGAGGTCAGGTACTGATGTTAGAGGAGAAGACCTGGCTCACAACTGGAATTCTAACTCATCATAAGGTGTTCGGTAAGGTTGAGGTCAGGTATTGATGTTGGATGAAAAAATCTGGCTCACAATCCGTGTTCCAATTTATCCCAAATGTGTTCAGTAGGTTTGAGGTCAGGTATTTATGTTGGATGAGAAGACCTGGCTTGCAGTCGGTGTTCTAATTCATCCCCAAAGTGTCCAGTAGGGTCGAGGTCAGGTACTGATGTTGGGGGTAGAAGACGAAGACAACTGGTGTTCCAATTCATCCAAAAGCATTCAGTAGGTTTTAGGTCAGGTATTTATGTTGGATGAGAGGACCTGGCTCGCAATTGGTGTTCCAATTCATCTCAAAAGAGTCCAGTAGGGTTGAGGTCAGCTACTGATGTTGGATTACAAGGCCTGGCTCACAATTAATATCCCCATTCTTCCTCAAAGTGTTTAGTGAGGTTCAGATCAGGTACTGTTGTCAAATGAGATTTGGCTCACAATCGATATTCCTTTACATCTCAGAGGTGTTCGGTCAGGTACTGATGTTGGTTCAGAAGAAATGGCTCACTGTTGGTGTTCCAATTCATTCCAAAAGTATTCAGTAGGTATGAGGTCAGTTATTGATGTTGGATGAGAGGACCTGGCTCGCAATTGATGTTCCAATTCGTCACAAAAGTGTCCAGTAGGGTTGAGGTCAGCTACTCACCCTAAACTTCTCCAGATGGATTGAGGTGAGGACTCTGCACAGAATAATTGAGTTCCTCCACACCAAACCTTTCATACCATGTCTTTATGGAGCTGGCTTTGTACACAGGGGCCCAGTCATGCTGTTAAAGAAAAGGGTCTTCACCAAACTGTTACCACAAGATTGGAAGAGCAAAATTGTCTACAGTGTCTTTACATTCTGCGCATTAACAGTACCCTTCTCTGAAGACACCTAAACCATGAAGAGTCATACTCGTATTAAGTTGGTTCCAGATTTTATTGAAGAATTGGTTAAATTAATAAGGCTTATGCCCCGTACACACGCATCGATTATTGGCCGGGAATTTTCGGCCAACGTCCGATCGGCCGTTTTTCGGCTTGTTAGTATGATGCTTCCGACAACCGACTCTGACTTTTCGGCCGAAAAAAATCTGGTGTGCAGGCTATAAAATTTTTGTTGGCCAACAACACAACGGCCGATTTTCCGTCAGTCAGTACAGATTTTTAGTCTTCTTTGGGGCTCCTAGCAGACAGACAAGAGAATCACAGAAATTCTGCATTACCACAAGGACTTGGACCTAATCTCCAAACCAGTTGCACAACATGTGTTGGGAAACATGACTAAGAGCCCCAAAGAAAGGTGAGCCTAAAATCCGCCGCAACACATTGACACGTTGGCTTTATTTGTTTTACCAGCCACCGATAAACTGAGCTTTGCTCTTCACTCAAGGAGCCTCTCATTGCACGATCAGAGAAGGCACCAGTCTGAGCAACCAGCACTTTTCCCAGTACCCCTAGAAGCGCTTAGCAGCCCAGGAGGCCCAAAAAGTCCCACCTAAACTCTAATCAAATCCCAAATGTCAGATCATTGAGACTCCTCTACAACATATGGCATGATTTTCCAGAATCTTGAGGAGACAACGAGCACTTACCGCACTCCCTCATGTTGTCAATATGGTGATAAAAGGAGAATTAATTAGTTTTTGGTCAGTTCTTCAAATTTGTGCAAGTTTACAAGCTCTAAAAAAAGAACATATCTTTGCACTTTATATAACTTCTTCCAGGTTCAGTAAATTTGAAATGATAACTTGTGCCATACAATAGTTAAGAAATATCTTAGTTTATCAATAACCCTTACTCCCTAAAGAGTATTTTTAGGACTTTCTTCGGACAGTGTTACCGGGGTTTAAAAAATTCAGAGGTATTTTCCTCTGGGTTTTGTCTCCAGCGCCATCTGCTGGTGAAATATGATTTATGTTACCCTTAAACATTGGATAATTGCCTCTAGGCTGACCTAAATTTGGATGGATTGGGTGACAGTTGTTATGTCTATGGGTAACAACAGGGCTTTTTTTCTGCAGGAACGTGGGGGAACGCAGTTCCGGCACCTCCAGAACTGAATGTATGTATGTAATTGCAAGGGGAGTGTAGTTTGTTGGAGGGTCTCTTGATGCTGGCTGCTTGGGATCTATTATCACTGGTAGGGATCTGTTATCGTGTGGGGGTCTGTTGTTGCTGCTGGGGGTCTATTATTGCTGAGGGGGTTCTTTTGTTGTTGGTAGGGATCTCCTGTTGAGGTAAAGGTCTATTGTTGGCTGATCTATTGATACTAGTTGCTGGGAGAGCCATTATTGCAACTGGAGGGGGGGGGTCTAATGTTGCTGGGGTGGATATTTTGTTGCTGGGTGAGGTATTTTGTTGTGCGTGGGAGGAGGGTTGGGGATGGAACCAAGGGACAGTGCTCAGAGGTGGGTAGTGGGTGGAGTCAAGGGGTCACTTAGAAGGGGGAAGTTCCTGCACCTATTCTCTGAGAAAAAAAGCCCTGGGTAACAATATCTGACCACTTTTGGGGCGAGGGTTCATTTGAGCAGATTCCAGTTATTTTCTTTTGGATAAAACTTGTTTCTGGGGTTCAAAGCTGAACTCAAGAAAATGTGCACTGCATGGGTTAACTCTGGGGTCTTCAAACTACGGCCCTCCAGTT
>NC_138774.1:290117447-290155570 GCF_965119305.1 Pelophylax lessonae
GAGTAAATATCAATCCAATATATAAAAGTTAATATCAATCCAATATAAAAATCAAATGTAAAAAATCAATCCCATATAAAGTAAATTGTGGTGACTCCTGATGATGTCAGACGCACACTGACGAAATGCGTCGGATCACGTGAACACTACTACGTCACTTCCGGTCTTTGGAGCGCAATTGAAATGCGGAGCGGCGTTACGGACTATGTTATCTCCAGTCGGAGATATATCCAGTATAAATATATATATATATATATATATATATATATATATATATATATAGACCCCTAAGTGTTGACTTTCCAGCATGATTTTCTTTTAAAGCTTGGAAAAAAATTTAATCATTGTAAGGCCACAAGGGTACAAGTCACACAATGGGACTGCAAGACCTCTTTTACCTGAAAATTTCCCCCGCTAGCAATTGTGCAACAATTTGGTACACAAAGCCAGATCCATAAAGACATGCGTTATTGTGTTTGGTGTTGAGGATCTTGAGTGGTCTTCACAGAGCCCCGACCTCAACCCTACTGAACACCTTTAGGATGAATTGAAATACCAAATGCGAGCCAGGTCTTCTTGTTCACCATTGGTACCTGACCTCACAAAAGCTCTTTTAACTGAATGGGTACAAATTCCCAAAAACACACTCCAAAATAGTCCTAGAGGAGTGAAGGCTGCTGCAAGGAGGTGAGGAGGCAACTCCAAAAGAAGCCCTTGGTTTTCAAATGGAATGTCTTACAAGCTCATAGAGCTGCACTAGTTAGGTGTCAGCTAATGTTTGTATTTGTTGATCTGTGAGGAAGATATTTTTATTAACTGTGTCTAATTTCGATAGTAAAGTATAAGAGATTTATTCCATGTGAAAGGTCCATTTGATTTTCTTCAAAAGTTGATGTTCTGAGATGGCAAAACTCTTCCATGGCCACGCATATACGGCATGCGTCAGTATAATGTGTGTCAAAGCAACAATTTGTTGTATCTACCTGAAGCCTTTAAATAGGTCACAACACTGGAACCCAAGAGGGGTTCAGGAACAGAACCTTGTCACCCTTTAACATGAGTACTTATGCCCCCTCCCAGCCACCATCTGGGTACCTCTCCCAAAGGATTGGCCAAGGCTGCATAAATATTCAGCTGCTGGTTTGACTCTCCCAGTCCACTATCTTTTCAGAACCTTTCCAGACAGACGGGGGGGAATCAGTCAACCCTACAGCACGTGAAACACAGATAGACCAAAATAGTCACGTGCAGATCAACTGATTACTACCACTTTGATTCTAGTACGGGAGTGATAGAAGTAGCACACAGTCAAAGGGATCTCTCGGTCTGTACTTACTAATGTCCTTGAATAATTGGATGCCTCCTTCCAATATCTTCAAGATACCTACTCCTGTAATCCAAGACCAGATCCTTAAAAGACAGTCCCTCAGTCAGCTCCAATAAACTTCAGAAGAATAGCCCCCCCAGTTAGCCTAGCTAGGACCTCAATGAGTGTTTGACACATGGCAGGCCTGCCCAAAAGAGCAGCAGACCTCCTCAAGGGCAACAACCCCTCTGCTGCAAGCTTCAGAGTATTTATGCTCCCCCCAGCCACCATCTGGGTACCTCTCCCCAAGGATTGGCCAAGGCTGCATAAATATTCAGCTGCTGGTTTGACTCTCCCAGTCCACTATCTTTCCAGAACCTTTCCAGACAGACGGGGGGAATCAGTCAACCCTACAGCTTGTGAAACACAGATAGACCAAAATAATCACGTGCAGCTCAACTGATTACTACCACTTTAAGCAACTTTGATTCTAGTACGGGAGGCATGGAAGTAGCACACAGTCAAAGGGATCTTTCAGTCTGTACTTACTAATGTCCTTGAATAATTGGATGCCTCCTCCCAATATCTTCAAGATAACTACTCCTGTGATTCCAGACCAGATCCTTAAAAGACAGTCCCTCAGTCAGCTCCAATAAACTTCAGCAGAATAGGCCTCCCAGTTAGCCTAGCTAGGGCCTCAATGAGTATTTGACACATGGCAGGCCTACCCAAAAGAGCAGCAGACCTCCAGGTCGGGATCTCCTCCTCAAGGGCAACAACCCCTCTGCTGCAAGCTTCAGAGTATTTATGCTCCCCCCCAGCCGCCCTCTGGGCATCTCTTCCCAAGAATTGGCCAAGACTGTATAAATATTCAGCTGCTGGTTTGACTCTCCCAGTCCACTATCTTTCCAAAACCTTTCCAGACAGACGAGGGGAATCAGTCAACCCCTACAGCACGTGAAACACAGATAGACCAAAATAATCACATGAAGCTCAACTGATTACTACCACTTTAAGCAACTCTGTTTCTAGTACGAGAGGGATAGAAGTAGCACACAGTCAAAGGGATCTCCAAGTCTGTACTTACTAATGTCCTTGAATAATTGGATGCCTCCTTACAATATCTTCAAGATACCTACTCCTGTGATTCCAGACCAGATTCTTAAAAGACAGTCCCTCAGTCACCTCCAATAAACTTCAGCAGAATAGGCCCCCCAGTTAGCCTAGCTAGGACCTCAATGAGTATTTGACACATGGCAGGCCTACCCAAAAGAGCAGTAGACCTCCTCAAGGGCAACAACCCCTCTGCTGCAAGCTTCAGAGTATTTATGCTCCCCCCAGCCGCACTCTGGGCACCTCTCCCCAAGGATTGGCCAGGGCTGCATAAATATTCAGCTGCTGATTTGACTCTGCCAGTCCACTATCTTTCCAGAATCTTTCCAGACAGACAGGGGGTAGCAAACAACCCTGCACAGAACAGACCAAAATAATCACAGGCAGCTCAACTGACTACAGTGAGCCCGAGACTAAAGTTGCCCAACCTAGTACTTATCTAGGAGGATGCTACAACTACAACTGTTTTTGATGAAAAAGTCAGTTTGCATGCTGATAAAATAATGAACCATAGAAAAATTCTACAAATTTATGATATTAGGTGTTCAAGTGAATAAGAAATATTTGATTTCTGTTGAATAACCGAAAAACTTTTTTGCAGTACATCTTAAGCAGGAATTTTGTGTATTCTAGGACGGCCTGACGTGGAACAGCCATGTGAAACAAGCGTACGTACATGGAGCCCCGGAGCCAACGACAACTCTGTCCCTCCCGCATGCACTGAACCTCATGGATGCTACCTGCAGCTGGAGTTTTCATACCCGGTGGTCCCACAAACTCTTACAATCTGGGTGACATTTATCACCACGGAATCTGATACCATTGGAGCTGAGGTGGATGTCAGAATCCTCTTAGTCAGTGGAGAGATTTTGCACTTGGGACCTCAGAAGATCTTCTGCGATGTTCCCCTAACAATTAAGCTGAATTTCATTAAGGCAGAGATGTACGGTATCCAGATCCACACCAAGGACAACCAAATGGAGATCGATGCAGCTATGATCACTTCAGTGCCTAATTGTCCCTTGTGTGCAAAGTGCAATTCCATTCACTACAAGGTGCTTCGAGACCCACCTTTTGAAGATGGCTCGCATTCTAGGATCTCTGGTCACCACAGACGATTCATAGACACGTAAGTTTTTGTTTCCTATATTTAAGGTTATGTTCTTGCATGTGAATTCAACCAATATATGGCCAACAGTATGTGGACACCCTTTCAAATTATTTATCTCAGGTGTTTCCAGCAAGGTGTACTGTTAAAGCATACACTACAAGGTTTAGGTCAGTGTTTCTCAACCTTTCAAGGCACCCTTTAAAATGAACTCGAGACACCCCAGTCTAAAAATGTTAAAAACAAAGCAAAAAGTTTTACATAATGCAGCAACTAGTGCCAGGACAAGGTCATCTAGAGCCCAGGCCAAACATGCCAAACTCCCCCTAGATGCATGAGCTTTATGTGTCAACAAAAATCCCCCCCCCCAAAAAAAAACTGAGCTCTAATCTGCATCATTAATCCCCATAAACCCCCCCTCCTTCTAGTACTAATCAGTCCCACTGCTAAAAACCCTCCCTACAAGTACAAATCATTGCCCCCCTCCCAAAAAAAAGAAGAAAATCACCCCTCCTAGCAAAATCCACTACCCCTAAAATTTCCCCTCCAAGTACACATACTCTCCTCCTGCTCCAAAAACCCCTCCCAGCACAAATCCCCCCATTCCCACTTCCTAGCACAAATCCCCCACCCAAATGTCCCTCCTAGCACAAATACCCCCACCCAAATGTCCCTCCTAGCACGAATACCCCCACCCAAATTTCCCTTCCTAGTACAAATACCCCCCCCCCCCCAACCATCCCTACTAGCACAAATCCCTCCACAAACACTTTTTCCCTCTTAGCACAACCCCTCCCTCCCACCCTCACCATATCACCTCCTCTAGCACACCCACTCCCCCCAGTCCCCCCTCCTAGCACAAATCCTCTTCCCCCATCCCCCCTCCCCCCTCCCAACACAGATCTACCTAAATTACTACTCCGGGCACACACAAATTGTGCCCTCCTAGAATAAATCTTACCCCCTGCCACCCCTTAAATTCAGTTTACAACATAAATCTCTCCCCCCAATCTACTCTCGGTGCCCCCCCCCCACCCAACATGATACCACAGTGCCCAGGGCAGCTTCCCCTCCTGCCTACCCCTTTCTCCCTGCCCACCCCTTTTCCCTGCCCACCCCTTCTCCCTGCCCTGGCAGCAACATTTACCAATGTAGGACACCACTGATACTGATTAGAATTCCAATATTTGTATTCTTCCTCTGTTTCTTTCCCTCAGCTAATGTTTGAACTAATGGTTGTTTGTTATTGGGTGAACTAGATGGACTTGTGTTTTTTTTCAAGCTGACTATATAATGTGACCCCAGTGCTGTTGGAGAAGGGCAGGGGAGGGAAAAACAAGGATGCTGCGCCTGACGTCCTCCTTATCAACCGATCACGTCATTGGTTATTAGGACGCCAGTGGCTAGAAGGTTGTAATGGTGCACAATGAAAACTTTTGGCTTTGTGCAACTAAAAGGCAGGCCTGTTCCACCATTTGGCTTGTATACAATTTTTGGCCAATTTTTAGACATTTGGCCAAGGCACCCCTGAAGAAATCTGAAGGCGTCTTGGTTGTAAAAGGTTGGTTTTAGACAGTTGTGTGCTTCCAACTTAGCAACAATTTGGGGAGGGTCCTTTTCTGTTTTGGCATTAGCGTGCCCGTGTGTACAAAGATATCTCCATAAAGACATGGTTTGATGAGTTTGGGGTTGAGGAACTCAAGTGGCCTCCATTGAGCCCTGGCCTCAATTTGATTGAAGCCCCCTTGGGAATAAATTGGAATGCCAATTCAGTTCTTTTCTTTCAACATCAATACCTGACTTTATTCATGGCCTCTTTTGGCTGAATGGGCCCTCTTTACAACATACACACTACAAAATCTTTTGAAAAGCCTTCCCAGAAGAATGGAAGCTGTTAAAGCTGCAAAGGACTGCCTACTGCATATAATTGCCCATGGTTTTGGAGGGGCATATTTAACAAGCTTTTAGGTATAATGGTCAGGTTTTCCCAAACGTTTGTCCACATAGTGCATTGCTTAATGCTTGTGATCTGCTGTTGTACCTACTACATGTCAACCAGTAGATTTGGTACTTCACATCACGTTCCTATCAGTCATTCAGATATATTCAGTGGGGCCTTAACTTGGGAATGTCATATAAAACACAAAACAGCTTTGCCAGCACCTCGGGAGAAAACTAAGCGCTATAGACTAGATGTCCCAAGTGAGCCAATGCCTCCTACTGGTGACATAGAGGGTCACACATTTTAAACCACTAGAAATCTAACCTCACCTCCAGCCTCCCTATCCACCCCACCAGCTTACAAAGAATTTCCAAGACAAAAAATAGTTCCAGTAATTGTATCTCCTCCTCACCTCCCTATATACAATCTTGATCTGGTTTTGTGTCTGTCTGCAGTGGTGTTGGTCTGTGTTCCTCTTTTCACAGGATACAGAGGCAGCAGTGGCAGCCATTGGCTCCTACTAATGTCAATCAAATCCTGTAAGGAGAGTTTGGGATGGGGTGGATCTCCAAGGCAAGCCTGCAGGTTTTTTCCCCTAGCAAGCTGATTGCAATGGGGGCACACACAGAAGAAGAGGAGCCAAGAGCGCTGGTAGGGGACCACCCCCCCGGAAGAGAAGGTTCGGGTTAGCTCTGTGTAATAATTGGTACCGTATATACTCGAGTATAAGCCGACCCGAATATAAGCTGAGGCACCTAATTTTACCACAAAAAACTGGGAAAACGTATTGACTGCAGTATAAGCCTAGGGTGGGAAATGCAGCAGCTACTGGTAAATTTCAAAAATAAAAATAGATACCAGAGGCTGCGGGCATGGCACAGGAGAGGAAGAACCTGCGGGCATAGTGCAAGAGATGCAGAGGCTGCGGACATGGTGTAGAAAATGCAGGGGCTGTGAGCATGATGCAGGGGCTGCAGACATGGTACCAGAGATGCAGTGGGAATGGTGCAGGAGATGCAGGGCTATGGGCATGGTGCAGGAGATTTAGGGGCTGCGGACATGGTGTAGAAGATGCAGGGGCTGCGAGCATGATGCAGAGGTTGCGGGCATGGTACCGGAGATGCAGGGGCTGTGGGAATGGTGCAGGAGACGCAGGGCTATGGGCATGGTGCAGGAGAAGCAGGGCTGAGGGCATGGGGCAGGAGATGCAGGGGCTGCGGGCATTGTGCAGGAGATGCAGGGGCTACGGGCATGGTGCAGGAGATGCAGGGCTGAGGGCATGGTGCAGGAGATGCAGGGGATGCAGGCATGGTGCAGGAGATGCAGGGCTATGGGCATGGTGCAGGAGATGCAGGGCTGAGGGCATGGTACAGGAGATACAGGGCAGAGGGCATGGTGCAGAAGATGCAGGGCTGAGGGCATGGTGCAGGAGATGTAGAGCTTCGGGCATGGTGCAGGAGATGCAGGCCTGAGGGCATGGTACAGGAGATGCAGGGCTAAGGGCATGGTGCAGGAGATGCAAGGCTGAGGGCATGGTGCATGGTGCAGAATATGCAGAGGCTGTGCAGAGGTCTTACTTACCAATCCCAGAGCCGCCTTACATTTAAAAATGCGCCGCCCGGCGCCAAACGTCATTGCGCATGCGCCGTCTGCCCGAGAATGACCGATTGCGTATGGGCTTTCCCGGGCGGCTACAGCGCATGCACAGTGTACATGTTGGGCCGGCCGCTGTTACATTGGGCCAGCCCCAGGGGGAACAGGTAAGTGGGACCCTCTCTCAAGTATAAGCCGAGGGGGGCTTTTTCAGCATAAAAAATGTGCTGAAAAAGTCGGCTTTTACTTGAGTATATACGGTAAGTATAATTTAAATAAATAATACATTTACCTTTATAACTGCTTTAAAACAGAGTTGTAATACAAGTCAGGCGTTGTGGCACACATAGACGCTCCAAGCTTGCAGCAGACAGTAAAATCCTTTTCTTCTTCTGTGCTCCTACATCATCCACCGCTGTAAACCCAGTAATCTTAAACAATAGAAAAAATCATCCTAAATGTATGTTAGCTGTTTGGAAACATCATCAGATCACAATCCCAAAATCCCCAAAATTATAATGTAGCTAGAGCGCAAGTATTTTGTATCATAGCACTAAACCCCATCATTTGTAATCCCATATCGCCCATTACAGGTTTAATTAACTTTGCGTCAATTCATATTCTGCTGGTTTTTGTATTATCTTATTTTGTTTGAAGAGTTTTTCTTAGATAAGCTTGACCTGCTTGAGAGGATTTTCGATATACCCATCCAGGCCTGTTTAATAAGCATCCAAATGTAACTTTCAAAATGAATTAAGGTCAAAGCCAAGATCCAACAATGCCTTGTAATTAGATAATAGTTCTGAAGCTTTAATTCAAGTCTTCTTTTATTTAAGAACTTAAAGGGGTTTGAATACTTAAAACCCCTCCTTTAAATCCCATTTGACTAGCCTGTTATTTCACACATGAGTCAGTCTAAAGTCTTTCTCTCTTTTTTTTTTTTCTTTTATTTATTTTACTTAGAGGTATTTTTTTTTTTTAGGTTTAGGGCTAAAGAAAAGATGAGACAGCCGCACACTGATGACATATCTAACATCAAGGCTTCATTCCAGCAACGACCTCGGCCTCGGTCCAGTCCCTGAGACCTTCCACTTTAACACATGAAATACATTAGAGTGGGGGGGGGGGTTCTGGGTGGGAACCAAGGCCAAGGTCTTTGCTAAATTAAAAGCAACTCCAAAGGAAAGAATAGACAGCCGCACATCGATGATGTATCCAACTTCAAGGCTTTATTTCAGCAAAGACCTTGACCTTGGTCCCCACCAAGCGGCCTCCCACTCTAATGCATTTCACCACTCAAGGCTTAGTCCCATCTGTAAGACCAAGCCTTGAGCCGTTAAACAAGATAGAGTGGGAGGTCTCTGGGTGGGACCCAAGGCCAAGGTCTTTGCTAAATTAAAACCAACTCCAAAGGAAAGAATAGGCAGCCACACACTGATGACGTATCTAACATCAAGACCTTTTTCCAGCAAAGACCTTAGTCCCCACCAAGAGACCTCCCACTCTTATGTATTTCCCTGCTCAAGGCTTAGTCCCATCTGTAAGACTAAGCCTTGAGTCGTGAAACGTGTTAGAGTGGGAGGTATCTGGGCAGGGACCAAAGCCAAGGTCTTTGCTAAATTAAAACCAACTCAAAAGAATAGACAGCCGCTCACCGATGACGTATCCAACATCAAGGCTTTATTCAGCAAAGACCTTGACCTTGGTCCCCACCAAGAGACCTCCCACTCTAATGCATTTCACCACTCAAGGCTTAGTCCCATCTGTAAGCCTAAGCCTTGAGCCGTGAAACAAGTTAGAGTGGGAGGTCTCTGGGTGGGACCCAAGGCCAAAGTCTTTGCTAAATTAAAACCAACTCCAAAGAAAAGATTAGACAGCCACACACCGATGATGTATCTAACATCAAGACCTTATTCCAGCAAAGACCTTAGTCCCCACCAAGAGACCCCCCACTTTAATGTATTTCACCGCTGAAGGCTTAGTCCCATCTGTAAGACTAAGCCTTGAGTCGTGAAACGTGTTAGAGTGGTAGGTATCTGGGCAGGGACCAAAGCCAAGGTCTTTGCTAAATTAAAACCAACTCAAAAGAATAGACAGCCGCTCACCGATGACGTATCCAACATCAAGGCTTTATTCAGCAAAGACCTTGACCTTGGTCCCCACCAAGAGACCTCCCACTCTAATGCATTTCACCACTCAAGGCTTAGTCCCATCTGTAAGCCTAAGCCTTGAGCCGTGAAACAAGTTAGAGTGGGAGGTCTCTGGGTGGGACCCAAGGCCAAGGTCTTTGCTAAATTAAAACCAACTCCAAAGAAAAGATTAGACAGCCACACACCAATGATGTATCTAACATCAAGACCTTATTCCAGCAAAGACCTTAGTCCCCACCAAGAGACCCCCCACTTTAATGTATTTCACTGCTGAAGGCTTAGTCCCATCTGTAAGACTAAGACTTGAGTTATGAAACGTGTTAAAGTGGGAGGTGTCTGGGCAGGGACCAAAGCCAAGGTCTTTGCTAAATTAAAACCAACTCAAAAGAATAGACAGCCGCACACCGATGACGTATCCAACATCAAGGCTTTATTTCAGTAAAAACCTTGACATTGGTCCCCACCAAGAGACCTCCCACTCTAATGCATTTCACCACTCAAGGCTTAGTCCCATCTGTAAGACCAAGCCTTGAGCCGTGAAACTCTAATGCATTTCACCACTTAAACTTGAGTGGTGAACGCATTAGCTGAGAGTTCTCGTGGGTGAACCAAGTCAAGCCCTTTGGTGGAATAAATCCTTGATGTTGGATTGGTGATGGTGGAGATGAGATTTCCTGTGCTAGTACCAGGCCACGGCCCTCATGTTCTCTACACCAGGAGGTGAGAAAGCAAGGGTCCAGTAGCATATATAGCAGGTAGGGATCAAGCAGAAGCAGAGTGAAGGAACAAGCTAAAGGTTGGTAACAAGTGGTTGCTGGTTGGGATCAAGCAAAAGAGTAGTCAACGACCAAGCAAAAGATTGGTAACAAGTGGTTGCTGCTTGGGATCAAGCAGAAGTGTAGTCGAGGAACAAGCCTAAGGTTGGTAACAAGGGGTTGCAGGTTGAGATCAAGCAGAAGTGTAGCCGAGGAACAAGTCAAAGGTTATAAATAAGTGGTTGTTGGTTGGGATCAAGCGGAAGTGTAGTTGAGGAACAAGCCAAAGGTTAGTAACAAGGGGTTGCAGGTTGGGATCAATCAGAAGAGTATTCAATGACGAAGCAAAAGGTTGGTAACAAGTGGTTGCAGGTAGGGATCAAGCTGAAGTGTAGTTGAGGAACAAGCCAAAGGTTGGTAACAAGGGGTTGCATGTTGGGATCAAGTAGAAGCGTAGTCAATGACCAAGCAGAAGGTTGGTAACAAGTGGTTGCTTTTTGGAATCAAGCAGAAGAGTATTCAACGACAAAGCAAAAGGTTGGTAACAAGTGGTTGCAGGTAGGGATCAAGCAGAAGCAGAGTGAAGGAACAAGCCAAAGGTTGGTAACAAGTGGTTGCTGGTTGGGATAAAGCAAAAGAGTAGTCAACGACCAAGCAAAAGGTTTGTAACAAGTGTTTGCTGGTTAGGATCAAGCAGAGGTGTAGTCAAGAAACAAGCTAAAGGTTAGTAACAAGTTGTTGCAGGTAGGGATTAAGCAGAAGTGTAGTTGAGGAACAAGCCAAAGGTTGGTAACAAGGGGTTGCAGGTTGGGATCAAGCAGAAGCGTAGTCAATGACCAAGCAGAAGGTTGGTAACAAGTGGTTGCTTTTTGGAATCAAGCAGAAGAGTATTCAACGACAAAGCAAAAGGTTGGTAACAAGTGGTTGCAGGTAGGGATCAAGCAGAAGTGTAGCTGAGGAACAATCAAAGGTTATAAACAAGTGGTTGTTGGTTGGAATCAAGCGGAAGTGTAATTGAGGAACAAGCCAAATGTTGGTAACCAGGGGTTGCAGGTTGGGATCAATCAGAAGAGTATTCAACGATAAAGCAAAAGGTTATAAACAAGTGGCTGCCAGTTGGGATCAAGCAGAAGCATAGTTGAGGAACACCCCAAAGGTTGGTAACAAGGGTTTTCAGGTTGGGATCAAGCAGAAGCATAGTCAATGACCAAGCAATAGGTTGGTAACAAGTGGTTGCTGGTTGGAATCAAGCAGAAGTATAGTTAAGGAACAAACTAAGGGTTGGTAACAAGTGGTTGCTGGCTTGAATAAAGCAGAAGTGTAGTCAAATAACAAGTCAAAGGTTGGTAACAAGTGGTTGCTGGTTAGGAGGATCAAGAAGAAGTGAAGTCGAGGAACAAGGCAAAGGTTATAAACAAGTGGTTGCTGGTTGGGATCAAGTGGAAGCATAGTCAAACCGCAAGCCAAAGGTCGGTAAAGAATGGCTGCAGGTTGGGATTGAGTGGAGGTATAACTGAGTCAAGGTCTGTAACAAGTCATAGTGAAGATACTGATGGCAGGAGGAGAGACAAGAAGGCAAACAGGAAGATCAAAGACATGGCTTAAATCAGGAAGGGAGGAGCAAAGAGTTTAAGGCTCACCAGAAGCAAGGCACAAGGCAAGATTGTCTAAAGGATCAGGTAAGATCAGGAGGCTCAACAAGAAGAACTACTACTATACACAACAGAGTCATGGGTCCATGTCCTGGTCCTGACACCAGCAGATGCACACTTCCAAGGAAGCGACCCTGGTAGTTTTGCAACTTAAAGATACCAGTGGAATTAAAATGCAGGGAAAAAAACCCATTGGCAACAGGGTCTCTTCAAGAAGGAAATAAAGGGGCCTCTCACAATGATTGTGTCATTAACACTCTGTCCTCGAATGACCTATATGGAGATGGAGTGGAAACAAATAGTACAGTTAATCCACCCTTTTTTTTTTTTTCCTCAAGTACACATTCGGGGCGATTTTTCCGGCTGTCATAATCACCAGAATGAATGAGCACACTGTGATCGGAACTCCTTCTCTGATATGGATTTTCCCATGTAGCATAGCTTCCATACTTTGCATAGTTCCTGTTGACGTTAGATAAACTCTTTTTTTTTTTTTCCGGGGCACATTTCTCCTGAGCGCTCCACGGAAAAATGACACTTTCCCGGGTTTAAAGCTGAACTCCAGAGAAACAGTTGACTTGCACATATGGGAGCTGTTTTACCTGCCAAGGGGCTTGTATTTTTTTTCCATCCCATCCTGAGATTTACACACCTCTGCCACACAGCTCAGACCTGTTTGGCCTGGCAGGAGACCTGATTTTTTCTTCTCTGCTTCGGCTAAGTAACACTTACGGGGCTTGTTCCTTGATGGGACAGTGAAAGGAGAAGGTCACCTCTCTGTCACTCTGCTCTCTTCTCTTATCAGCATGTTACTTGTTATCACAAAGACTGCAGAAAAACTTTTTGGCTTCTTGTGATGCTTCCACTCCTTTCCAGCCTAAGCATATATATATATATATATATATATATATATATATATACACTGCTCAAAAAAAAACACATCAGATCTCAATGGGGAAAAATCTCATGCTGGATATCTATACTGGTATGGACTGGATAATGCGTTAGGATCTATACTGGTATGGACTGTGTAATGTGTTAGGATCTATACTGGTATGGACTGGGTAATGTGTTAGGATCTATACTGGTATGGACTGGGTAATGTGTTAGGATCTATACTGGTATGGACTGGGTAATGTGTTAGGATCGATACTGGTATGGACTGGATAATGTGTTCGGATCTATACTGATATGTACTGGGTAATGTGTTAGGATCTATACTGATATGGACTGGGTAATGTGTTAGAATCTATACTAGTATGGACTGGGTAATGTGTTAGGATCTATACTGATATGGACTGGGTAATGTGTTAGGATCTATACTGGTATGGACTGGGTAATGTGTTAGGATCGATACTGGTATGGACTGGGTAATGTGTTAGGATCGATACTGGTATGGACTGGGTAATGTGTTAGAATCTATACTAGTATGGACTGGGTAATGTGTTAGGATCGATACTGGTATGGATTGGGTAATGTGTTACAATCTATACTGGTATTTACTGGGTAATGTGTTAGGATCTATACTGGTATGGACTGGGTAATGTGTTAGAATCTACACTGGTATGGACTGGGTAATGTGTTAGAATCTATACTGGTATGGACTGGGTAATGTGTTAGAATCTACACTGGTATGGACTGGGTAATGTGTTAGGTTCTATACTGGTATGGACTGGGTAATGTGTTAGGTTCTATACTGGTATGGACTGGGTAATGTGTTAGAATCTATACTGGTATGGACTGGGTAATGTGTTAGGGTCTATACTGGGTATGGACTGGGTAATGTGTTAGTATCTATACTGGTATGGACTGGGTAATGTGTTAGGATCTATACTGGTATGGACTGGGTAATGTGTTAGGGTCTATACTGGTATGGACTGTGTAATGTGTAAGAATCTATATTGGTGTGGTCTGGGTAATGTGTTAGGATCTATACTGGTATGGACTGGGTAATGCGTTAGGATCTATACTGGTTTGGATTAGGTAATGTGTTAGGATCTACACTTGTATGGATTGGGTAATGTGTTAGGATCTATACTGGTATGGACTGGGTTAAGTGTTAGGATCTATGCTGGTATTAACTGGGTTGTGTTACGATCTATACTGGTATGGACTGGGAAATGTGTTAGGATCTATACTGGTATGGACTGGGTAATGTGTTAAGATCTGTACTGGTATTGACTGGGTAATGTGTTATGATCTATACTGATATGGACTGGGTAATGGGTTAGAATCTATACTGGTATGAGCTGGTTAATGTGTTAGGAAGGAAAGGATGCCACATTGTTTGATGGGAATGAAAATGATCACCCTACAGAGGGCTGAATTAAGAGACACCCCAAAAATCAAAGTGAGAAAATTATGCAGCAGGCGAGTCCATTTTGCTGAAATTTCATTGCAGCAACTCAGAATGGTCCTCAGTAGTTTGTATGGCCCCCACGTGCTTGTATGCATGCCTGACAACATTGGAGAATACTCCTAATGAGACAACGGATGGTGTCCTGGGGTATTTCCTCCAAGATCTGGACCAGGGTATCACTGAGCACCTGAACAGACTGAGGTGCAACCTGGCATCGTCGGATGGATGAAACATAATGTCCCAGAGGTGGTTTATTGGATTTAGGTCAGGTGAGTCTGGGGGACATTTAATGGTATCAATTTTTTCATTGTCCAGGAACTGACTGCATACTCTCGCCACGTTAAGCAGGCCATTGTCAAGCATCAGGAGGAACCCAGGATCCACAGCACCAGCATAGGGTCTGACAATGGGTCCAAGGATTTTATCCAGATACCGAATGGCAGTCAGGGTGCCATTGTCTAGCCTGTAGAGGTCTGTGTGTCCCTCCATGGATATGCCTCCCCAGACCATCACTGACCCACCACCAAAAACCGGTCATGCTGAATGATGTTACAGGCAACATATTATTCTCCACGGCTTCTCCAGACCCTTTCACATCTGTCACCTGTGCTAAGGGTGAACCTGCTCTCATCTGTAAAAAGCACAGGGTGCCAGAGGTGGACCTGCCAATTTCGGTGTTCAATGGCAAATGCCAGTCGAGCTCTACAGCGCCGAGCAATAAGCACAGGGCTGGACATCAGGCCCTCAGGCCACCCTCATGAAGTCTGTTTATGATTGTTTGGTCAGAGACATTCACACCAGTGGCCTGCTGGAGGTCATTTTGTAGGGCTCTGGCAGTGCTCATCCTGTTCCTCCTTGCACAAAAGAGCAGATACCGGTCCTGCTGATGGGTTAAGGACCTTCTATGGCCATGTCCAGCTCTCCCAAAGTAACTGTCTGTCTCCTGGAATCTCCTCCATGCTCTTGAGACTGTGCTGGGAGACATAGCAAACCTTCTGGCAATGGCACATATTGATGTTCCATCCTGGAGGAGTTGAACTGCCTGTGCAACCTCTATAGGGTCCAGGTATTGCCTCATGTTACCAGTAGTGACACTGACCCTAGCCAAATGCAAAACTAGTGAAAAACAGTCAGGAAAGATGAGTAGGAAAAAAACATCAGTGCCCTCCACCGGTAAAACCATTCCTGTTTTTTAGGTTGTCTCATTGTTGCCCATCTAGTGCACCTGTTGTTTATTTTATTAACACCAAAGCAGCTGAAACTGATTAACAACCCCCCTCTGCTACTTAACTGACCAGATCAATATACCAGGAGTTTAACTGACTTGATGCTATACTCTGATTAAAAAGTACTCCTTTAATTTTTCTGAGCAGTGTATATAAAGTGAAGTATTAATGAATTCAGAGCTAAAGTTTGTCTGGAGAAACCTTCAATTAGCAAATTGATTAAAATAAAAAAATGAAAAAAATTCCATACAAGTGAAAAGTCTTTTGCTCTTCCCCTCACATTAACAGTGTGTAGAAGCTTATTTGGCCCTGATCCCGGACGAGCCCCCATTAGTATGCCTCTCCACATCTGGCATATCTTCATAACTTCATGGTCTTCTTGGTTCTTCACTGTCTCCAGGCTCTTTTTACTTATTTTGCTGACTTCTGTGATCAACCTATATTAACAAAAAATAATAAAAAGCTGTAGGCTTTAATATGGCTAGAAGGAGTCCAATACCAAAACATATGAACCCCCCCCCCCCCCTTGACATGCAGCATATTTTTGTGCTGGGACCCCTAGCACCGAGACTAAGTTATCATGACAGCTTGTGGTCTCAGGCTAATGACCTGAAGCCGGGAGGCTCGGCTCCCAATCATGTGACTGCTGTTATAGCCAATCCCAGTGATCACTGTGAATGGAACCCAGCCTCAGTGTGTTAATGATAAGAAAGAAAAAAATAAAAAAGCTATCACAGCAGCCCATAATAATCAGGAAGCAGGAGGACTGGTTCCCAATCATGTGATCAGTATTATAGCCAATCACAGTTGTTGCTGTGAATGGAACCAGCCCTCCTACTGTTTCTCCTTTGCAGGGAGGAAATTATACAGGTATCTTTTTCTCCTTGCTATAAATGTCAATGTTTTAATTTCAGGTAGCATAGAAAAAAAAGGTCCTACATTCAATGCCACTGTGAGTGTTAATGTCAGCATGGGTATGTAGAATTAAAAAAAAAAAAGGGCTATAAACAAAATTCCCATTCCGATATATGGGGGAAAGTGCAGATCGGCCCGCGATATATTGGCTTTGCTGATAATCAGTCGATCCCTAGAACCTATAGTGCTTGCAACAAAAAAAAAAGAAAAATTACCTTAATCATTAGGGGTGAAGGAAACCTATACTGCTAGAAAAAAAAACGACCTTCATCATTAGGGGGTTAATGAACCCTTTACTGCTTGCAACACAAAAAAAAAGACCTTCATCATTAGGGGTTAAAGAACCTATAGTGCTTGCAAAAAAAAAAAATGACCTTCTATCATTAGGGGTTAGGGAATCTATACTGCTTGCGTAAAAAATAAATAAATAAATAAATCCTTTATCTTTATGGGTTAAGGGGCCGATTCCGATATATCAGGGAAAGTGCAGATCGGACCTCGATATATCGGCTTTGCCGATAATCAGTGGATCCCTAGAACCTATAGTGCTTGCAACAAAATAAAAAGAAAAATTACTTTCATCATGAGGGGTTATGGAATCTTTACTGCTTGCAAAAAAAAAAATCACTTTCATTATTAGGGGTGAAGGAAACCTATACTGCATGAAAAAAAAAAAATGAGCTTCATCGTTAGGGGTTAAAGAACCTATAGTGCTTGCAAAAAAAAAAAAATGACCTTCATCATTAGGGGTTAGGGAATCTTTACTACTTGCATAAAAAAAAAAAAAAAATCCTTTATCTTTATGGGTTAAGGAACCTATATTGCTTGCAAAAAAAAAATGACCTTCATCATTAGGGGTTGGGGAATCTATACTGCTTACTAAAAAAAAATGACCTTCATTGGCTTGCGCGCCGCCGGAGGCTCGCTCCCGCTGTTTTCAGTCACAGCGGGAGTTGGGCCAGGGGAGGAGCAGCGGCGATCGCCGCCGCTCTTCCCCCGATCGTCGGGGATCTAGTGTGGAGATCCGCCCGCCTGTGTAAACACAAGCGGGCGGATCTCCATAGTGACAGGTAGTGACAGATCGGACTGTTCAGCATAGCTGGACATCCGATCTGTCCATGACTCACTCAGTCCCTTCCCCCCCACACGTCAGTAAGCACCAGGCATACATTAACCCCTCCCTCTCCAATAAAATTAACCCCTTCCCTGCCAGTGTCATTTTTACAGTAACAGTGCATATATATAGCACTGATTACTGCAGTAATGTCACTGGTACCCCCAAAAGTGTCAAAAATGTCAGTCAAGGGTCCGATCTGTCCGCCGCAATGTCGCAGTCCCGCAAAAAAAATCGCAGATCGCCGCCATTACGCGTTAAAAAAAAAAACACCAAAAATGACAAAAATCTTTCCCTTAGTTAGTAAACGCAATAACTTTTGCGCAAACCAATCAAAATACGCTTATTGTGATTTTTTTTTTACCAAACATATGTAGCAGAAAACAGATTGGCCAAAATTTTTTAAAAAAATTGGTTTTTACATTTTTTTGGGGGGGGGGGGGGAATTTCATATAAAAAAATGTTAAAAATATTGTTATTTTTTCAAAATAAACGCTCTTTTTTTGTTTATAGCGCAAAAAGTAAAAATCGCACAGGTGATCAAATACCACCAAAAGAAAGCTCTGTTTGTGGGAAAAAAAGGACGTAAATTTCGTTTGGGTACGGCGTCGCACGACCGTGCAATTGTCAGTTAAAGTCGCACAGCGCCGAATCGCAAAAAGTGGCCTGGACGGAAGACAGCAAAATCCTCCGGTGGTAAAGTGGTTAATGGTTAAGGAATCTATACTAAAAAAAAAAAAAAAAAAAAAGACCTTCATCACTAGGGGTTAAGGAACCCATAATGCTTGCAAAAAAAAAAAAAATGCCATCATTAGTGGTTGGAGAATCTATACTACTTGCAAAAAAAAAAAAAAATGTAATCAACCTATACTGTCTGCAAAAAAAAAAAAAAATGACCTCCGTTATTAATGGTTAAGGAATCTATACTAAAAAAAAAAAAAAGACCTTCATCATTAGGGGTTAAGGAACCTATACTGATTGCAAAAAAAAAAAAAAAAAAAAAATGACCTTCATCACTAGGGGTTAAGGAACGTATACTGCTTTCAAATAACAAAAAAAGAATTTAAAGCTGTATAAACGTATACAGATCTGCGTTACTTTGACTCTTTTATTTACATAGTTACATAGGGCCGGATTTAAAGAAACTGCAGCTTCAAACATCTATGACGTGTTTCAGTTTCGCCGCGTTCAAATCAATTAACTGGCGCTGCGGCGAATTGGCGAGTAAAACAGCAATAATGAATTCCGCCGTCAGCGGGATTCACTTACGATCGCGGCTTCGCCAATTCGCAAACTTATGTCTTCCTGCTTATAACAGTTTCACATAGCGATGTGGGCTAGTGGATTAGTGCACACATCACATGTCTGTAATTCATCTCCCTCTGCTGTAGGTTCGAGGCTTACCATCTCCACCTACTTTTTTTATTTTCTTTTTTTGTTTATATTGCTAAAATGGAACGGATTACATCATATATATTGCTAAATAATGTTACACTCAGAAGCGCTTGCAAGCTTACACCATTTTAAGTGTTTTTTTGATCTTGTCTGTGTGTCGAATCGATCTTATGAAGGAAAGTACCAAAGGCAAGTGACCAAACCCCTACCCTACTTCAGGGCAAGATGAAACCTCACAATTTTACCATGGTCTTCTTCCCACATTCCATACAATGTTTAGTTCTTTAGCTATATGTGCTTTTTAGCCTTAACACACTCCATTTTTTCCACCATACAGCTTTATTCTGCACAATAGCTAAGTGCTTTGCAACTTCACTGCAGTTCACAACGTCATGGGTTCAAATCACATCACTACACTTGGGATCTCTTTTCACTCTCATTTTTTTAAACAGTTTTTTTAAACTATCTTGAATTTGGGGGGGGAGGGGGGTGTCCTACCCAAATTTCAAGCACATCAATGGAAACAACACAATTTTGATTTTATGAGTGTGGTCCTAGTTTTATCGAGATGCAATTCTTTACATATTTACCATGGTTCTTACAATTTCTTGACCAATAAACATAGGTGTCTGATATTGGACTCTCTCCATATTTCAACAACACAGGCCCTCATAGTCCAACACTACATTTGCCTCACACCTCAACACAACACTGTCACATCCCTACTCTACATTACAACCCCTCACATCACCAGTACAAGCAGCATGCAAAGTGCAAAACTCCGGCCTTGGCAGCTTAATGGGCCATACACTAACAATTTGTCTAGACTTTTTCCTGTAGACTTAACCAAACCATATAATAGAAGCTCAAACCTCAACACTTTCAATTTGGATGCAATCAGGCAGGCCCTTGCACTACATAGAAAATGTCAATCGGAAGGATAAAGTCTTCTCTAAATCTTACAGTGTGGATGGCCCTTTTGTCTGTAGGCACCCACACAAAACAAAAAAACACATGTTCAATTCTAATGTATTTATTTATTTGAGAATGACAGCAGAAGGAGGGATGCAGCAAAAGAATATTGTCACTCTCCAGTCCGTGTGCCTTTACAGCGCCAGACCACGATCTTTGCTCCATGGCTACGGGATTCTGATGTCTTCCACAACTTCCGGCAGAGTTCAGAATCCATTCTGCACCTCTACCAGCTCATAGGGGACAGGCATGGCAAGGTTGCTGGGCAGCTTCCAAGCCACTTTCGAAGTTCCAGGGTGTTCATGTTGGTCATTGGCCATGTGCCTTACCAAATATCCACTGACCACAAAAGAAAATGAGTGGAGTCCATCAAGGTGGGTTTCTACCACCTACACCCGCAAGCAGTACCACTCCTGGAAAAATAAAACAAAGGATAAGACATTTCATTATGAAAATCACATCTTAATGCCTGTTTGCTTCATTCTGAACTTCATTTAATTTCGACATCACGAGTGAAATAACACATTTTATGCCAACTTACACAAACCAGAAATCATTAATGTAAACATTTGAATACACACCTGTGACGCCAGACAGCCCATCACCACAGGCTTCCCATGGTACGTGCCATGATTCCAAGATGTTGATGTTCTGGAAAATTACAACACCATAAGATACCAAGCAGCCGTTCATGTTATCAATAACTACACAGGTGGCATAGACACAAATAAACACCTGCCAGCTCTTCTCAGCCCTTTACACTATTCACAATACCAACATGTTTATGGTTAGAGGTGCATGTTTTTGCTCAAGTAACACAATTTTACCAATGTTGACTACACTTTATCTACAATGGCAAGTGTCATTGGCAGATGATAATCACCCTCTGTCTCCCTGTGAGTGGCACCTCTGCTAACTAGCTAATTAATACACATGCCCTATCTTGACCGGTTACAGTACTTACATGTAAAGTGGCTAGCAACCAGGGTATTCCGGGTGGCCATACCGGCAGCGGTGCTCCGCCGCCTGGGGGCCGCCGGCTGACGGACCTCTGGCTCCCTCTCCTCCGTCAGCTCCCAAGAATCATCCCGGGCAACGCACATGTTGTGCAACACGCAGCACGCCAGGATGATCTTGGAAGCCTTGGTAGGAGAGTACAGGAGTTCACCCCCAGGCCGGGCCAAGCAGAGAAACCGGGACTTGAGAAGACCTATGGTCAACTCAATGATACTCCGGCTTCTCCGCAAGGCCCTGTTGTAATTCCTCTCTGCTGGGCCCTGGGGGTACCTGATTGGAGCCATCAGCCACGTCAGCTGCGGGTAACCAGCATCCCCTGAAAAATAAGAAAAATATACATTAGTTATTCATATCATGTGACTTTAGATGACTCCTCAAAATGGGAGACAATTAGGCATTTTACTAAACAACCTGCTCGTCTGTTTGCAAAAAATCATATGAAACATCTCAACTCTGTCTAACTGCCTAAATCACTAATACAAATGGGAAAAAGGACACACAAAGTGGTGGGTTTCTCTTGCAAGTTACAACTTGGCCCCTATTCTGTTCCTATTACATTAGCCTAGGTCTTACTTCTGGAATATATCTGCAACTAGAGTGAGGAAACCAATATTGACTCACTTATGCAAAGTACTTTGGGGATATGGCAATACCATTGGAATCATTTGTAGGTTTTCTTTGGGTGGCTAGAGGACACCATTTACACATTGGTTAACCACCTTCATTGGACTCAAAGACAACTTTGCAAATCTTTCTTTTGTGAGCTGCTAAGCTGCTGATCTGGTTGTGTGTGAACAGCCTGACAACTAATAACACATCCATTTTAGGTAGGCTTTGCTTAAATCAGGGTGTACACCGATGTAGCTTATTCCTATGTCTATGTAATCTTACAGTTTATGTTGTTAAGACAAAATACTTTACCAATAAGCCACCCTTCGGGCATTTGTCCACTTTCAAACACCTCGTACAGAGTACTTGTTCTTAACATACTGGAATCATGGCACGACCCTGGGTGACCAGTGTTGACACTCATGATGCGCTGTTTGGCGTCACACACTAATTGGACGTTCACAGAGTGGTACTGCTTGCGGTTCCGGTATTCACTTTCGTGGCTCCTTGGGGGCCTAATGGCTATGTGGGTGCCATCGATTGCCCCTAGGATTTGCGGCATGTGTGCCCGCCGGTAGAAACCCAACTTGACTTCATTCCACTCATTTTCATTCTGTGGCCAGTGGATAAAATTGGGCACTATATCCACTATGGCATTAATGACCAACATGAACACCCTTGAAACTGTGGGCTGGCTAATGCCCATGATACTTCCCGAAGTGGCTTGGAAGCTGCCACGCCCTAAAATATACAAAGTGGCCAGCAATCTGGCCATGCCGGGCACCGCATGGCCGCGCTGTGTGTCCGGGTCAATTTTCTCTGCTATGAGCTGGTAGAGGTGTAGAATAGTTCCTCGCTCGAGCCGGAACTTCCTCCTGACATCAGAATCCCGCAGCTTGTCCAAATAGATCCTTGGAGCAAAAATGCGTGGCTGGCGAGGTAAGGGCACACGGACTGGAGGTGCTGCTGCTGAAGGTGCTGCTGCTGCTGCTGCTGCAGCTTCCCCACCTTCTGCTGCCTCCTGTGCCAGGGCCTCCTCAAACAAGGCACCAATAAATGCCAGCATTGCACCATCTAATGCGTCTGGGATATCGTCCTCCATTTTGAACGCGCAAATTCGCGAATGCGCAGATATATATAGAAACGGCCGCTAATTATCACACCTGTGAGCCAGCTATAAAAGGAGCACATGGCCAATATGGCTGCTGGATGTTATAGATCGATGTTTCTTATGTGCTAGCAAGACCCTGTGACCCACAACCTACATTATCTGGAGGTAAGACAATTGTATCTCTCTCTCCCAAAAAAAAGGAAGGAGACAATTTGTACTTATCTTGGGTGTGCTTAAGTTGTCTATGGTGAATCCCCTCCAACCCACAATAGCTTGGGAACCCCTCAAGTGTCTTTTAATCATTGGCAGTTGGCCCCATGTGCATGTGGTTTGGACATGTGTTTTCTCATGTTTGTTAAAGGTGTGCAGTCTAGATTTGGCATCTAAACCTGCCCCCTTACCTTCCCAGCTTCCAAAGACACCATTTTTGCTTTCCTGATAACTGTAATTTATTATGTGCACGTATGTAGGTCATGCGATTTCTCATGTATGTTTAATGTTTGCAGCCTCCTTTTGCCTATAAAGGATTACACCACCACCACCACCACCACCACTGTGTTTGTGACATTAGGTAAGTGTTTGGAGGGCCTCGTGTGATTTGTACCCCTATGCGTTTTCTTATGTGTTTTTTTTTTACATTTCTTTGCAGCCTCTTCTGCTCTTTAACACCACCACCACCACCACCACCACCACTGTGTTTGTGCCATTAGGTAAGTGTTTGGAGGGCCTCGTGTGATTTGTACCCCTATGAGTTTTCTTATGTGTATTTTTTGTACATTTCTTTGCAGCCTCTTCTGCTCTTTGCCACCACCACCACCACCACCACCACCACCACTGTGTTTGTGCCATTAGGTAAGTGTTTGGAGGGCCTCGTGTGATTTGTACCCCTATGCGTTTTCTTATGTGTTTTTTTTTTACATATCTTTGCAGCCTCTTCTGCTCTTTGCCACCACCACCACCACCACCACCACTGTGTTTGTGCCATTAGGTAAGTGTTTGGAGGGCCTCGTGTGATTTGTACCCCTATGCGTTTTCTTATGTGTTTTTTTTTTACATTTCTTTGCAGCCTCTTCTGCTCTTTGCCACCACCACCACCACCACCACCACTGTGTTTGTGCCATTAGGTAAGTGTTTGGAGGGCCTCGTGTGATTTGTACCCCTATGAGTTTTCTTATGTGTTTTTTTTTTACATTTCTTTGCAGCCTCTTCTGCTCTTTGCCACCACCACCACCACCACCACCACCACCACCACCACCACCACCACTGTGTTTGTGCCATTAGGTAAGTGTTTGGAGGGCCTCGTGTGATTTGTACCCCTATGCGTTTTCTTATGTGTTTTTTTTTTACATTTCTTTGCAGCCTCTTCTGCTCTTTGCCACCACCACCACCACCACCACCACTGTGTTTGTGCCATTAGGTAAGTGTTTGGAGGGCCTCGTGTGATTTGTACCCCTATGCGTTTTCTTATGTGTTTTTTTTTTACATTTCTTTGCAGCCTCTTCTGCTCTTTAACACCACCACCACCACCACCACCACCACTGTGTTTGTGCCATTAGGTAAGTGTTTGGAGGGCCTCGTGTGATTTGTACCCCTATGAGTTTTCTTATGTGTATTTTTTGTACATTTCTTTGCAGCCTCTTCTGCTCTTTGCCACCACCACCACCACCACCACCACCACCACTGTGTTTGTGCCATTAGGTAAGTGTTTGGAGGGCCTCGTGTGATTTGTACCCCTATGAGTTTTCTTATGTGTTTTTTTTTTTACATTTCTTTGCAGCCTCTTCTGCTCTTTGCCACCACCACCACCACCACCACCACTGTGTTTGTGCCATTAGGTAAGTGTTTGGAGGGCCTCGTGTGATTTGTACCCCTATGCGTTTTCTTATGTGTTTTTTTTTTACATTTCTTTGCAGCCTCTTCTGCTCTTTGCCACCACCACCACCACCACCACCACTGTGTTTGTGCCATTAGGTAAGTGTTTGGAGGGCCTCGTGTGATTTGTACCCATATGCGTTTTCTTATGTTTTTTTTTTTTTTCCTTTTCTTTGCAGCCTCTTCTGCTCTTTGCCCACTACTACCACCACCACCACGACCAAGTCTGTTTGTGCCATTAGGTAAGTGTGTTCTGTAACTGTTCACTAATTATACTGTATATGAAGAGCAATCTGCAAATCCTGTTTTTTCTGTTTTCTCTTTTGTCATTTCAGATTTAGGAGTTTGGGGCTCTTTGCTGCTGCTGGACAGCCAGATTCTCTGCCCACCTCGTGCTCCCATGGCCCCACCCACTGGAAGGATGAGAAGGGCCAGGGGGGCCAGGGGGGCCAGGGGGGCCAGGGGGGGCAGGGTGGGCAGATCGTCTGGCTCTGGTGTGAGGGAGGCTCCAGCTGTATCCATGAGGGAGTCCACCATCCCCATCCCGGAGGAGGAAGCCGGGGGAGGTGTTAACACACCAAGTGGACAAGCTGGCTCTTCTGACAGTAGTCCTGGAGCGGGTCCGTCCACCAGAGTCAGCTTGTCCACATTAACCCGGCTTCCCCGTTTCACCCACAATCAGTGCTGTGCCCTGGTCCACGCCTATATGGCCAGATATCAGGCGATACATGGGACCAGGGCCGCGTCTTACTCAGTAACAGAGAAGAACAGATTGTGGGATGAAATCCGGGATGCTGTAAATGCACTGGGTGAAGCACCTCGCCACCGTGACAGTGTGCGGAAGAAGGTCAACGACATCTGTGGGTCCGTTCGGAAGAAGCTAATTGCATGGGCTGCGGAGGGTCTTTATGACCGTCAAGGTCGGCTGGATGAACGTGCACGAAGTTCTCTCTGGGATTATCAATTACCTTTCTTGAACATCATAGGACCCGATACCATCTTTCCCAGAGAGGACTTAGATTCGGATGCTTTGCACCGAGGTAGGATATTATCTTGGATGTCAATTGTGTGAGTTGTTTGGAAAAGATTAACTACTATCCTATGTGTGACATTAAGAGAATGTGATACTTGCCCTTCCAATTGTCCTTTTTTTGTTTTCCCCAACCTGCAATTTGTTCATCTGTAGCACGGATCTCAGCCCCTCCACAGCCCATGCAGCTTGGCGAACCAGACGGACTCACAGGTGTTGACATCAGTGCTGACCCTCCTCCTGGTAGGTCCAATATCATACTGTGCCAAACAATGTAGATGTTTTTTTTTGGCCAAGATAGCTCATATTGCTATGTCCTTTACAGAAGATCCGCAGCAGGGAACACACCCAGTGCAGCTAGGCCTGGAGGAAGGTGTTGGTATGTCTAGTCAAATAATGTTTTTTTGAATCTTATTAACCCCATTAACACACATGTTTTTTCTTAGGAAAGAGTGTTGCCTTTTAGATGTTTACCCTGCAAAACACAGTTGACAGCATTAATGGGTGCCGTCATTAGTAGGCAGACCAAGCCTTCTTAACCTTTGGGAGGGTTTAGCAAGTGTCCTATGAGCCCAGGAAAGCACTTTTGAATGTTTGGCCTCAATGCTTCATTCATGAAGCTAGGAGGGCAATCTGGCCATAATCATTACTGACTAAGGTTATGTACTAAACATGTTTTTTTTTTTTTTTTTTAAAAGAACATCAGGCCCCTCTTGACGTTGCAGCTGGAGTTGGATCAGGAGCTGGCGACGATTCTGCATCCAGTGCTGTGGTATGTGATATAAGGGAACAAGGTGCACATGTAACATTTCAATGGTAGCATTGATTTTGGACTAGATGTGGCTTACATTGTGTGTGTTAAATTAGTGCTATGACATTCTGACGATGCACCAGCACAACAAGAGTTCTATCTTGAACATCAGGGAATTATGTTATAATTTGGTGTGCCACTAATGTTCCAAAAACATCCAGGATCTTTAAAGTCCGGCCCGTCTTTGATTTTCCAGGTCCAAATTCATGGGTATCGTTTGGTTGGGTTGTCCTCTAGCCGATTGATGGCAAGATTTTAGACAACATACGTAGATGTATAAAGTCATTGGTGTAGTAACAGATTTACCAAAAGCATAAACAACCTACCACACCAGGGTTAATTGGGAACACCTTCATGTTGAATCTTTTTTGCCTTTGTCATATTAGTCCTACCAATATAATATGTACCCATTATCAGAAGTGTTGCTAGCTTGGATAATCTTACAATGAACAAGTACTCATTAGAAGCACATCAAACTTTTCAACGTTCTGCTTGGGGTGTTAAGTTGTCAAACTAATCTGAAATATTTAGTCATGATGT
The DNA here is from genome assembly GCF_965119305.1 of Pelophylax lessonae. Lineage (NCBI taxonomy): Eukaryota > Metazoa > Chordata > Amphibia > Anura > Ranidae > Pelophylax > Pelophylax lessonae. The sequence continues at coordinate 290,144,038 of NC_138774.1, forward strand.
TTGATAATGATTTGGTCTATTTCTTCTGCTTTCAGGTAGCCTTAGATGCAGAGGGATTGTCACCTACCCAACTTCGTCCATCTATGCTGGATGTAGCCGAGAGGCTGCTTGATGAGTATCAGGTCCAAAATGAGTTAAGGAGGCGTACTCAGCAATCTACTGAGGCAGTACGTCTGCTCGGGCTCATACAGGAATCTGTAGCAACAATGGTACAGGTTCACCAGGATATGTTACAGGTTCAACAGGATATGCGTAACAGCTTGGTAAGTTTAGCAGACCAGCATCAACGGGATCGGCAAAGTGTTGACACTCAGGTGCTGGCCACACGCCAATGCCTGTTTGGATCTGAAGATGCCCCATTGGCAGAGCCCTCCCAAACATCTCACTCACCTGCCACTGCAGGTTGTGGTAGTGGGAGGGTAATGCCAGTGTTGGCCACTTGTCAGGCAGCTGGGGATGGGACAATTCCTCCTGTAGCCACTCCTAGCACTTCACACTCCGTTCGGACTCCCACACCCCTCAATGAGCAATCCTCCTGCACAACCTCAATGCGCACTGGTTCCACAGTACCCCTTCCACCTGACTACATTCCCTCCACACCTTTATCACTTCACTCCTCCCCAGGCCGTTCTTCTTTTTTGTCACCAATGCGACATGTCGTTTGCCCCCGCACCGTGGACCACAACAACCAATCAACCACCACTCCCCACACATCTTCACAACCCTTGCACCACCAGCAGCATCAAATAGCCTTGGAGCAGCAACGATCCCATCTCATGGTAATGGCACACGTTACCCAAATTCTTAGGCTGAGCACAGAGCAGATGGGACTATTGGCACAAGATCTTCAGTCTGGGACATTTCCAGGGTTCAACACCCTGCATCAGCAGCAGCCTCAGACACAAGATCTGATTCTAATGGGCCACTTTACCAGAACTCTAAGGCTAACCCCAGAGCAGATGGGACTATTGGCCCACCATTTGATGGCAGGAACCTTTCCATTGCTCACCACACTGCTTCAGTCACCACCACCACCACCAACTTAATTTCTTTTTTTTTTTTTTTTTTGGTTTTGTTAATGATTGTTACATTGGCCAATTTGTGGGGCCATTTTTTTTTTAAATTTGAGGGTGGCACAATATGATTTCTTATAGTGCTTTTTTTGGGGATGAAATAAAATTTTATGCAAAATGATTAGTTTGTGTTTGCTCTTTGGTTTTTTAGGAGTGTTGGTGGCCAAGTAATGGCCCTGGTTAATGTAGGCATTTATACACACGTGCTTCTCGATCTCCAAACATATGATTTCATGTAAATTTAGATAACTCAATGTTCACATAACGACCCAAGAAAAGGTCTCCCTTCAAATGTAGCTTCAAAACAAGTCTCAAGGCTAACATAAACCAAAGCCAACATACTAACAATTACAGACCACACCACTCAAGTAAACAAATACAACACAAAAGACATTCGATGTGTACACCAAAAAGAAAACTTGGGTAATAAAATAAATGTTTTAATAACACATGTGGGTGTCTACCAACTGTAGCGTACAAAAAATATATTACAATATATAATAGAATGAACTAAATTGCCAATGTAACATTTGTGTTGCAAAGAGCAACATACTTAAATTTAATTTAGATAAACATTTTAAACATTTTTTATGTTTTGACATCATTTTTTGGAAGGTTTTCACAAAAACAATTCATTTTTGTAAACATTTTTGGTTTTGTCCGTTGCCATAAAAACAACAAGGCTTTTTTGTAAACATTTTTGGTTTTGTCCGTTGCCATAAAAACAACAAGGCTTTTTTGTAAACATTTTTGGTTTTGTCGGTTGCCATAAAAACAACAAGGCTTTTTTGTAAACATTTTTGGTTTTGTCCGTTGCCATAAAAACAACAAGGCTTTTTTGTAAACATTTTTGGTTTTGTCCGTTGCCATAAAAACAACAAGGCTTATTTGTAAACATTTGTGGTTTTGTCCGTTGCCATAAAAACAACAAGGCTTTTTTGTAAACATTTTTGGTTTAGTTTGTTACCAAAAACAACAAGGCTTTTTTGTAAACATTTTTGGTTTTGTCCGTTGCCATAAAAACAACAAGGCTTTTTTGTAAACATTTTTGGTTTTGTCGGTTGCCATAAAAACAACAAGGCTTATTTGTAAACATTTGTGGTTTTGTCCGTTGCCATAAAAACAACAAGGCTTTTTTGTAAACATTTTTGGTTTAGTTTGTTACCAAAAACAACAAGGCTTTTTTGTAAACATTTTTGGTTTTGTCCGTTGCCATAAAAACAACAAGGCTTTTTTGTAAACATTTTTGGTTTTGTCGGTTGCCATAAAAACAACAAGGCTTATTTGTAAACATTTGTGGTTTTGTCCGTTGCCATAAAAACAACAAGGCTTTTTTGTAAACATTTTTGGTTTAGTTTGTTACCAAAAACAACAAGGCTTTTTTGTAAACATTTTTGGTTTTGTCCGTTGCCATAAAAACAACAAGGCTTTTTTGTAAACATTTTTGGTTTTGTCGGTTGCCATAAAAACAACAAGGCTTATTTGTAAACATTTGTGGTTTTGTCCGTTGCCATAAAAACAACAAGGCTTTTTTGTAAACATTTTTGGTTTAGTTTGTTACCAAAAACAACAAGGCTTTTTTGTAAACATTTTTGGTTTTGTCCGTTGCCATAAAAACAACAAGGCTTTTTTGTAAACATTTTTGGTTTTGTCGGTTGCCATAAAAACAACAAGGCTTATTTGTAAACATTTGTGGTTTTGTCCGTTGCCATAAAAACAACAAGGCTTTTTTGTAAACATTTTTGGTTTAGTTTGTTACCAAAAACAACAAGGCTTTTTTGTAAACATTTTTGGTTTTGTCCGTTGCCATAAAAACAACAAGGCTTTTTTGTAAACATTTTTGGTTTTGTCCGTTGCCATAAAAACAACAAGGCTTATTTGTAAACATTTGTGGTTTTGTCCGTTGCCATAAAAACAACAAGGCTTTTTTGTAAACATTTTTGGTTTAGTTTGTTACCAAAAACAACAAGGCTTTTTTGTAAACATTTTTGGTTTTGTCCGTTGCCATAAAAACAACAAGGCTTTTTTGTAAACATTTTTGGTTTTGTCGGTTGCCATAAAAACAACAAGGCTTATTTGTAAACATTTGTGGTTTTGTCCGTTGCCATAAAAACAACAAGGCTTTTTTGTAAACATTTTTGGTTTAGTTTGTTACCAAAAACAACAAGGCTTTTTTGTAAACATTTTTGGTTTTGTCCGTTGCCATAAAAACAACAAGGCTTTTTTGTAAACATTTTTGGTTTTGTCCGTTGCCATAAAAACAACAAGGCTTATTTGTAAACATTTGTGGTTTTGTCCGTTGCCATAAAAACAACAAGGCTTTTTTGTAAACATTTTTGGTTTAGTTTGTTACCAAAAACAACAAGGCTTTTTTGTAAACATTTTTGGTTTTGTCCGTTGCCATAAAAACAACAAGGCTTTTTTGTAAACATTTTTGGTTTTGTCCGTTGCCATAAAAACAACAAGGCTTTTTTGTAAACATTTGTGGTTTTGTCCGTTGCCATAAAAACAACAAGGCTTTTTTGTAAACATTTTTGGTTTAGTTTGTTACCAAAAACAACAAGGCTTTTTTGTAAACATTTTTGGTTTTGTCCGTTGCCATAAAAACAACAAGGCTTTTTTGTAAACATTTTTGGTTTTGTCGGTTGCCATAAAAACAACAAGGCTTATTTGTAAACATTTGTGGTTTTGTCCGTTGCCATAAAAACAACAAGGCTTTTTTGTAAACATTTTTGGTTTTGTCGGTTGCCATAAAAACAACAAGGCTTTTTTGTAAACATTTTTGGTTTTGTCCGTTGCCATAAAAACAACAAGGCTTTTTTGTAAACATTTTTGGTTTTGTCCGTTGCCATAAAAACAACAAGGCTTTTTTGTAAACATTTTTTTTTTGGTTGCCAAAAACAAGGCTTTTTTTTTTTTTTTTTGGTTTTTTTGGTTCCCAAAAAAAGGGTTTTTTATAAATTTTTATATTTTTTTTGGTTGCCAAAAACAAGGCTTTTTTTGTTTTTTTTTTTTTTTTGGGTCCCCAAAAAAAGGGTTTTTTATAAATTTTTATATTTTTTTTGGTTGCCAAAAACAAGGCTTTTTTTGTTTTTTGTTTTTTTTGGGTCCCCAAAAAAAGGGTTTTTTATAAATTTTTATATTTTTTTTGGTTGCCAAAAACAAGGCTTTTTTTGTTTTTTGTTTTTTTTGGGTCCCCAAAAAAAGGGTTTTTTATAAATTTTTATATTTTTTTTGGTTGCCAAAAACAAGGCTTTTTTTTTTTTTTTTTTTTTTGGGTCCCAAAAAAAGGGTTTTTTTTTAAACTGTTTTTGATTTTTTTGTTAGATTTTTGTTTATAATGGGCAACAATTACAAATGTGACATTTCTTTGTGTTGCAACGTGCAACATAAGTAAACAAACCACAAAAAAAAAATACTAGGATCTTTTTAAAGGTGTGACATTCCTAACGAATGGCTCCTTAGGGTCTGGATCCACGCCACAAAGGTGTTCCAAATATAGAATTCGGTCTCCGCACCACCTCATATAATCCAGGAGGACCTCGTAGGTGAGGTGGGTGTGCCCTGGGTAGAAAAAAACATGACAATTAGTTTTAGGCAAAATGATCCAAACAAGGATTGTAATTAATGTGCCTCAACAAATATGCTTAGGAGTCTATTGGTTGGCTTTTATCAACACTCTGAAGCAAATATGCTAAATTGCTGTTGTAAACCTTAAACTCAAACTTTCACAGCAAATTGTTCAAAAGGTTACATAAGATGGCTTGGAATGTTAGTAGCAGTTCCACCAAAGCTAAGTAAAATGCTTTTCTGCATGTAAACACAAGCAATCATTTTGAAGAATGTAAGGTGTTTTGGGTTCAATTGGTCAACACGATACATGTGCACACATTTATCTCTATCACCATTGGAATCTGTGGAGCGTTCTCTCTCCCTCTTACTGTCTATAGATTGAACCTGACACATAGTAGAGACTCACCCTTAGGAATTTTGAGGGCCAGTTCTGGACGGAGCAGATGTGTCTGCTCCCCTGATCTCCTTTCCGCCATCCCAGCTGTGTTAAGAGAGAAGAAAAAGTTTATCAACAAATGGACTCACGCTAACTGTAGGTTACGCAGTCATGAAAACGCTCTAACACCCACTCATTACCCCTCCACATTTCCCTGAAAGTTTTATTTAGACATTGATATGGTGGTGATGCAGATTTGTACAGTGCAAGCGTCATTCTTCTGGGTGAAGCTTGTAGCGTTAAGGATACGTACTCCCTGCTTTTGTGCTGATTGTGTTTTTCTGATGTTTTTGGTGCCTCAGCCCTGCCTGTTCTAAGTGTTGGAAACATATCATTTTGGGAGGGCTGCGGAAAACTAATCAGGTTAGACTTACACTCTCTAGGTTTTTGGGGACAAGAGAAATAACAATCCTCCTTTTTACATGGCCCCTGTACACACCTCTAGGCACCTCCCTCCTGTTGTTTGACCCCACAGCAGGCAGCTTGCTATGGAGGCACATGAGATGAAGCCAAGCACCCTGTGCCTGTTCAGGCACTAGGCTGTGAGCCAGCCTTGCCCCCCTCCCTTCCAATGGTCTCAATGATTAGGAGTGACAGCATCAGGAGGCAATATTGGCATGCTGTCACCTCAGTTAAGGAGGAGGGGGAGTCTGTTCCAGACAAGTATTAGTGCAAAAATTTGGACCGTAAAAAATGGTCCCAGTAAGTCTTAGGGGGAATATGCACACCTATCACTTGGAATACTAATGCATAGAATGCATTCACATAAAGAACCCGCTGCCTTTAGAACAACTTGAAGCCTGAGCGGGGACATACACAGTTAGCATTTCTCCACTTACTAAGTAGACACATTACTGGAAAAGCACACAACTTACCATCATCAGGTTTTTTTGGGGCCCCTGAAGTGGATGGCGTGGCTGGCTCTGGAGAAACTGCACAAAAAGAACACAAATTGTGAACTGGAATGTGGTACATTACCGAGGAAGAGTATTTATGAAAGATTGACAAACACACATTTTCAGTGTTGACTAAATCAGGACATGATTAAATTACAATGTCCCCTAAAAATTTACAAGTACAAAGCACACCATTTCCAATGTAGAGAAACTAACACCAATTTAGAATAGGGTGGCTTGAGATAACTTACAAAAGATAACATGTCCTGTAAAGCTCCCCAAAACCACCTTTCAAACATGAAGGTTAAGCAAGAGTGTTTCATGACCAACCTTCCTGTCACATATAGCAAAACTACACTTGCTTTGACTCCAACTTAGATTATCCTAGATACACATCATCCTAGCACACACAATTCATGTGAGAATCTAATTTTAGGTACTTACAGACTAGTTCAGGGGAGCCTGGAGTGGGGGAGGATGGGGGAGACCCTACATGGGGGGATGGTGTCCCTTCATGGGGGGATGGCGTTGTATCTCCTAGAAACACAAAGACACAAATACAATCCTTGAACAAAAGCTATTTGATAAAGGCACACAGAAAGTAGTCTGGAAACATTGAAGGTAGTAGTTACAGTGGACTGGGTAAGCAGTGGCCCCTCTTCCCCAGTCCTCCACAACAAACATCCTCAATGTCAGCTGCTACAAAACCCCAATGTCAAAATATATATATTACAGCCCTTATATTTACCAGGACACATTGAACACACAAACACATGTAGAATACTTACTTCCCCTTTGAGGAGAGCCCAGGTCCTCATCCGAGTCGGACCAATTGGCCTCTTCTTGGCCAACAGTTTGTTCCTGGCCCGGATCCAGGCGACTCGGCCCTGCCTGAGGCTCCTCTCTTGCTGAAGTTACATCAACCACAAAAGAAAACAAAACAAACAATCATTCCTCCAAGTTCGACCTAATACACAACACACCAGCACATCCACATTACTTACAGGGGGCCTGAGAAGGCTGAGCCGCAACATCCTGATCACTGGTTTCTAAAATAAAAGAAAAACATTATATATTATTTATGGACACAAATAGGCAGTAACCTCTCATCATGCTAGCACCATACTCAATGCCCCTACAATTCAGAACATAGAAGTGCACTTACACCAATGAGATGCATTGACCATGTTTTAAAACAGGAGGGCACCATGCAAATTAAGCGGGCGCCTAAGGCCTCGCACCTACAGGGGCCTTGCGGCCAGTGGCGGAGCACCAACATTTCGAAGGGCGCAGTCAGGGAAATCTCCCAAGTAAAAGATTGCTTTCAATCCTCGGATCAAAAAGTTGCAGCAGTGTGCTGCAGTCCCTTCACTGCGTCTGCCAGGTGTCTGTTGTCCGCTGACACTTACTCCTCCTTCTCTGCCTGGGGATTGGCCGTCTGATCATGTTATCCTAAGATGTGGAGGAATCGGTAGGTGTGTACCTGCACCAGTAGGAAGTGACTGGCCGGTCAACTCACTCTGCTATCATCAGTTGTTGCTCTGGGAGGAGAGCTCCGCCCTGGACCCGGAACATACAGGTAACCAGGCCCAGACTTGATATTTTGCAGGCTGGTCATAGATTTGTTGTGTCCACTATGCAAAGTGGTTGAGTAGCCCCAGGGAAGTTGGAAGAGTCTGAAAATGGTTGGTGGAGGAGGAGGAGAAGAAGGCCCTGGGTGGCTGGGGGACAAGGAGAGGGCCCCTGGGGGTTTTCTAGAGGAGGAAAGATCCACAATGACGCCAGAGTCAATTGCCAAGGAAGAGAGTGGAGCTGAGCAAGTCCTGCCTATCTGACATGAAAGCCAAACATGGTGTAGATGGAGCCCTTTGCCCTACACAATGACAGCACCAGAGGTGGAAGGTGAGTGGTAGCGGGTCTTTGACATTATAGAGCATATGGACTCTGTCCATTATTGGTAGTTTTGTTTGGAGTTGTCCTTTAGATGTTTAACTGTGTTGTTTTTGACCCGAGCTGTGAGGGACTGAGGTATGACAGCCCACTATGCTGAGACTTATAGTGCCCTAGAATGTTGAGGACTGAGGAATCCTTAGTCCCTAACAGAGGGCACTACAAGTCTTAGCATAGCAGGCAGTATTTCCTCATTCCCCTACAGAGAGGATTACAAGTCCAAGCAGGTAGCCTTCTGCAGTGGGACTTGTTGTGCCCTTGACTGTGGTGGACTGAGGAAGGGAAGTGTAAGAGGGTCTCTGTAAGCTCAGATGTATGGGGGAGCTTTGGGGAACACAGAGTTCCCTTTTACACCAGAGTCCCCAGCTTCCCCCCTCAAATAATGGTTCCCAAACTCTCCTTATATCAGAGTCTTCACACTTCCCTCTTACAGTGTAGTAAGTCTGGAGACTCCGATGTAAAGGGGGCTCTGTAAAATGTGATTAGAGATTAGAAATTTCTAACATTTTTATTTTCTACTTACGATCCACAATTTTCAGCTGCTCAAATGGCTCGCTGCCTCTGACTGCATATTGGAGTGTGGCCGTCCTCCTCCTCCCCTTCTTCACCAAAAGCACAAGAGGGTGCCGTCCGTCCGCTTTGGCTAGAAGCAGAAGAAAAAAAAAAACATAAAAAATACGAATGTACATAGTAGTATTAAAGGTTGTGAAGAGACACTTGATGGAGGTAGGAAAGGTAGGAGCGAGAGGGAGGGGGGGGGGGGGTGTTGGTATTAGTGTTGTTGCATAGCTAAACACATGTCCACCTACCCAAAAAATTGTAACCTATCTGGTCACATGTAATGTATATTTTTACTTACCGGAGATTTGCTCCACAGCCTTTAGCAGGAGCCTGGGTGAGCGCCTTTTGGCATCACTCCAGGCCCGCTGCAGATCCACTATCTCAGGCAGAAACTGAAATCTCCGCTGCAGCCTCATCCGGAGACGACACATCATCTTGTGCTTTTGGTGAAGATGCGTATAAACTTTATCATACCCCCAGAGGAGGAGGAGCTGTGGAAAGAGCAGTGTATGTTTGAGTCCAAGTATGTCCAAAATAGTACAGTCTTCAAATAACATGCTAGGTCGTCTTTGAGATATTGTAGAACAAAGAATTCCATTTCTGGTGATACATATACATCGATGTCCAAATCTACCTCCATGACATAGGTTGCCCCACACTGGTGATTTCCTCTACATGATATAGCCATTTTCTCAATTGGCCTTTCATGACACACCCAGGGCCGCCATCAGGGGGGACAGGCAGTCACTGTATTTACAACCTTATTGCTGTCCATTTAGCAGGGTGCAAGTAACTTTACACACATGTAGCATAGGTATCAACTTTTGTCACCATGTTAAAAGGACAGCAGTATGGGTAGCATTACAGTGACTGTTATTAGTCCAGGCTCACTAAACTAGCCAATGCTTGGAAAAGCAAGCCATGCAGATTGCTTTTCAGGTCCCTTTTAACACGAGCTGTCTGATTGGGTGTGGCTGTTAATTTTTGACGCAGACCTGATAAGCCCCTCAATTCTCCTTTATGGAGTGTTATATGTAAATGGGATTGCTTCATTTGAGATGCAGATTTAAACTGTGTATGGCCAGGCTGAAGGTACCCAAGTTGATTGGTCGATCACCTGGAGGACAACGTACAACCAGTCTGTCAGATTTTACACACACTTATCGCTAGCATCTCTTGTAGCCACTAGCAATAATCACTGTGTTTTCCTGGCAGGGGCAGCACCAGGAGAACACAATGGCTCCGCAGGAGGGTTTCCCCTGTCTGTGTTGATGGTGGAATCAAGGCAAAATGTTTTTCCTGCAAGCCACGGGACAAACAAAGATATTTTTTTAATGAATCCATGATTTTGCCAAAATGGAAAAAAAAGATGTTTGCTTTGTATATTCTTAAGTTTGCTACATAACTAGAACATGTAACAGTGTTATATCATTGCAGGAGATTTCCCTTCACTTCCTGTCTTGGTGTCACCAGGACAGGAAGTGAGGGAATCTCCCGTGGGGATACAGCCAGCAATTCTTTCCTTTTATATATACTATGGACATTATAAGGCAACAATTGCAAGCTATTTCCCCACAGTGATATTCCCCTCACTTCCTGTCTTGGTGACACTAAGACAGGAAGTGAGGGAAAATCTCATGCAATGATATCACCCTACTAGAAATTGTAGTTCCGTCTAAAAAGTATACATAAAGTAAGCACTTGGTTTCCAAAGTGGCAAAATTATGGAGGAGTTAAAACCCCATAGTGTGATCGGGTAATCTGACGGTGTGTTCCTACACTCCTCAATGTGTCTGTTCATTAAGCTGTGCTGAATTATCCTTGATTCACAATTCCTGCAAGAGTTGCACATGGTATGTGGGAGATGCAAATTTAAGGTGGCATAATTATCCACACAATCACACATAATCCTTTTTAAAGGTCACCAGCAGAATTTGATGGCATAGTGGTTCACAGCAGTGCCATCATATTCCAGTTAGATCTGTCAATTAACAAAGCAATGGGATCTGGGGGTGTATTTAACTTGCAATGGACACCCCCATTCATTATCATATGGCAGTGTGAGATGGGTCTGTTGGGAATGTGATCCATTGAGACAAGTGATTATACACTCATGTGTTTCTTTTAGAGGTGATTTGTTCAAGGCAATCCTTTGAAGACATGACCATTCCAGATTTTTGTGATCACTGATTCCATCTCAGGTGAACCAATTAGCTGCTGTGTGCAGATCCAGCTTATGATGGTAAGAGTGTCAGACAAGACAAACGGGGCCGAGCTTGCAGTGTGTATGGATGTATGTAAGGCAATAATTTTTTGCATTATGCATTTAGGGAATATAATGTTTCTAATCTTGCATATATGAAAAGGGTCAATACATTTGTCTTTATCTAGATAGATTCCAAAGCGTCAGAGCAATCTGTCACAGATAATTGGGTTTCATTTTGTGTAAAAGTTGAAACGAATCAAATCTATCTATATACAGGCATAGCCCACTTTAAGTACACAATGGGACCAGGGCATGTATGGAAACTGAAAATGTACTTAAAGTGAAGCAATCCCTTTTTTCTTTTCTCGATGCATGAAAATACACCAGCTCCATTGTAAATTTTGGCCACATTGACATAGCCTTACTCCCAAACCATGTGGGAGCATGTTAAGGGGATCCAGGACTATGACATGATAGATTACCTAGGCAAGCTGGCCAGCCACAAAATGGATATGGTGTAGTCCTGGGTACCTGGGTACCCTGTCGTTGCTCCCTAAGTTTGTTATCCCTGTCACTTATGGTTTGTGAGCAGTGTCATGGCAAGCTGAACAAGCTGTGTCCTTACTCACGATTGTATATAAAGTGAGTGTACTTAAAGCAGGGTATGCCTATCTATATCTATATAGAAAGTTCAGAGATGTGAACCTGTTCCCTATTATATACACTAATATATGGTATATAACATATTCTATAATGTATCTAATGTATATATATTGTATATAATATATACATAGTATATATATTGTCTAATATATATATTTTTTAGATACACATACAT